>NW_006408741.1:4727425-4855853 GCF_000296735.1 Chrysochloris asiatica
TGGACTCAAGTGTGGCAGTGGTAGTGAGGTTGGCCCAGGATCAGACATTGTTCCATTCTGCTGTACATAGGGTCGCTATGAGTCGATTCCGACTCGATGGCACCTGACACCAACAACATATAGAAATAAATGGAGTTTTGTGTGAGGGGGCTTCAAAAAGTTTGTGGGACAATTCCATGATCTTTTCATTCCATTTTGTCATGAATGTTTTGAAGCCCCCTAGTATATAGGCCTTGTATCCTACAACCTGGCCAGTTTGCTTAGTTCTAGGAGCTTGTTTGCCCATTGTCTGCATAAGATATCTGCACGCACACACAAAAGGTAATTTATTGTTTGTGCCTTTTATTTCTCTGTAATGCTTTATTGCAGGAAGTTCATCTTTGCATTGTATAGCATCTAATCTAAACATTTTAACAGCCTACACAACTACTGTCGGGTCACAGATGACCTGGTTACTCTAAATTTTATAACATAGAAATCTTTCATCTATAACAGATTGATATTCCAGGGAAAATATAATCAGGTGAATGAGTTAATGAACCTTTTCAAACTTTAACACATGATACATCTCTTAATTACAGAATTTTAGGAATGAGTATATAGTTTTATGATCACTCATAGTTTTAAACTGATACCAGTATTTTCATGATCATGAAAGAGGTGATCATTTATGAAATATCGAACCTATGACCTTAACTATTCTGTTATGATGAAAGACCCAATCTAACCTTTCATTGAATGTGATATTTATTAAAAATGAAACTCCTAGTTTCTATTACTTAATCAATAGCACATGAAGCCATTTATTAATAAGATTAAGAAGGCCTTGTAGAACTAGATAGTCTACTCACTTGCCATCTAGTTTCATTTTAATAACCAGGAAATAGCAGTCCAACCTAGAGCCAGTCTAATCTATCACATACATGGAACTTTTGCCAAATACTAAGAAAAACAAAATTTTCAGAAAGAAAATAATTTATAATAGCTATTTAGGAAAGAACTAGCCCCTTTTACCTTGTGAAATAAATAAACCTACTGGAGAAGATGTATTTTATTTGCCCATCAGTTATTATTATTTATTCATTAAAACAACAGGATTTGGCACAGGTGGCACATCAGTAAGTGTGGCAAGAAATGTACTGCATCTGCCTTAAGTGCCAGAGTCTTTTAAGCTATCTCTGTATGGGATCAAAGTAACAGCAGAAACCATTGTTGTTAGGGTCATCATTCAGTTCTGACTCATAGTGGCCATTGGAGATAGGATTTCCTAGGAGCAGCTAGTGAGTTTGAAGTTCTCAGTCCAGTATAGTTACATAAGAAGCTTAGGGGAGTAGTGAGTTTATGTTCATGGAGGAGGAACAGTTCAAAAAAAGGGGAGGTGAGAATATACTTGCACAACTTGAAGAATGTGATGACTATCACTTATCTGTACAGGTAGAAAGTATTGAGTTGTTGTATGTTCTGTTGAGTGTATTTTCAACAGCAGAATAAACAGAAGGAAAAAAAGAAAGTATTGCATACTTATTCAACCTGTATGCTGAGCAAATAATCTGAGAAGGTGGGTTATAGGAAGAAAAACGTATCATCAGGATTGGAGGAAGACTCATTAACAACCTGCAATATGTAGATGATACCATCTTGCTTGCTGAACGTGAAGAGGACTTAAAATATTTACTGATCAAAGAACACACAGCCTTCATTATGGATTGCATTTCAATGTAAAGAAAACAAAAATCCTCACCACTGGACCAATAAACAACATTCTTATCAATGGAGAAAAGATTGAAGTTGTCAAGAACTTCATTCTTGGATCAACTTTCAACACTCACGGAAGCAGCAGTCAAGAAATCAAATGATGTATTGCACTAGGCAAATCTGTTGAACAAGACCTTTTTAAAGTGTTGAAGAGCAGAGATGTCAGCTTGAGGACAAAGATGCGCCTGACCCAAGCCATGGTATTTTCAATAACCTCATATGCATGAGATAGCTGGACAGTAAATAAGGAAGACCATAGAAGAATTGATGCTTTTGAATTATGGTGTTGGAGGAGAATATTGAAAGTGCCATGGGCTGCCAAAAGAACTAACAGATCTGTGTTGGAAGAAGTGCAACCAGAGTGCTCCTTGGAGGCCAAGATGGCTAGGCTTCATCTTTCATACTTTGGACACATTGTCTGGAGAGAACAGTCATTGGAGAAGGATGTCATGCTGGGTAAGGTGGAGGGTCAGAGAAAAAGAGGAAGACCCCCAACGAGATGGATCAGCCAGGTGGCATCATTGATGGCATCAAGTGTGGCGGAGGTAGTGAGGTTGGCCCAGGATCGGACATTGTTTCGTTCTGTTGTGCATGGGGTCATTATGAGTCGGTTCCGGCTCGATGGCACCTGACGACAACAACAACAACACGTGATCTTTACTCATAGCAACCCCATGTGACATATAGAATTGGCCCTTGCTGTTATAAAGGTCATGATCCTTATGGGAGCCTATCTCCAGGTCTTTCTTCCGCAGAGCCATTGGAAAGGTTCAAACAGGCAGCCTTTCAGTCAGCAGCCAAGCTCCTAACCATTGCACCACCAGGGGCTCTTTATGATAGCCTTATTATTGCTATTTGCCATTACGTCTGTTGTGATTCAGTATAGAATTGTCTCTTAGGGTTTCTACTTTTATCTGTAATCTTTTCTGAAACAGATCGCCAGGACTTTCTTCTCTGGGTCTGCTGGTGAGTTGGAACCAGTGACCTTTCAGTTGGCAGCCACACACTTAACCATTGTGCTCCCGGGCTCTTTAATGATGTCATGGTTTTGGTGGTTGTGTGTTGTCGAGTCAGTTCTGTCTCATAGCAACCCATACAGGGCTCCCAACGTTGTAAATCTTTTTGAGAGCAGAAAGCCTCATCTTTATACCACAGAGCGGCTGGTGAATTTGACCTGTTGACACTACTGTGTGCAAGGCATTGTTTTAAGTACTTCACTTGAGTTATGTCATTTAATCCTCCTAATTCCTATGACATAGGCTCTATTTGCTACATTTTTTAGACCAGGACTTTAAATAAACTATGATTTAGACATTTTCTGGATAGTAGACACTCTGTGGAACATTTTATATTCACAGCCTTATTTCATTTTCATGTGGTCCTGGAGAGATTATCAGGTGTCATCTTCCCCTGTTACAGATGTGGAGGCTACAGCTCAGAAAAGTAGCTTTCTTGAAATCACAAAGCTTTTGCATGTTTGTGTTTTTTGCCTTTTTCTTTTCTTCCCTGTTTTTTTTTTTTTCTTTTTTTTTATGATTTGGGTATAAGTTTGCAGAGCCTATTTGTTTTCCACTCAACAGTCCATAGCCACTTTGTTATGTGACAGTGATTGCAATCCCCACATTGTAATAGCATTCTTCCCATTTCCATTAATCCATCTTTCCTATCCCTTCCTGCCTTCTAAGCTTTCTCCCTTGGCAACTGCTGCCCTTTGGATCTCCTGCGGTCAGTTTTAAGGAGTACGCATCTCCCTGATCTTCCTGTTCACCTTATAGACCTGTCTACTGGAAGGCTTTTAAATGACAGGTCCAGACCATTTAGCTCCACAGCCTGCATTCTTAGCCTCTCAGACCGAAGGTTGGTGAGAAAATCACACAGATTACCAGATGGAAAAAAGGGAGGAATGCAGTCAACTAAGTCTTGCTTGATAATATAATTCCCAAAGGCTAAACCATGAGAAGATGGGGGACAGAGGTAGAAGTAGGATTCGGCAAAGTCTGTCTAGTAGCCCTTGGAAGCAAGGGTGCTCAGTCAACAAAATCCTTGACCCCTTTCCAGTGAAGTCATTAATAACCTTCCAGGAGCTCCAGATTTAACACGACAAGACATGCAGATGTGCCTCTCTGTCTAAACAAGCAAGCAGTGTAGGGCACGAGTCTGGCTTAAAGGAGCTGCAAGGGATAAGGTCTAGCAGTTTCTCTTCTGAATGAGAGAATCAAGCAAAGGTAGGGCTGGAAAAGATTCTTCAGAGGTCACCCCTCCCAACCATCCACTCCTCAGACAGGAAACTTGGTCCAGGCAGGTGGTAAGAGGTCATCCTGAGTGAACCTAGAATGAGAATTTGGGCCCACCCTCCCAGGATTCCTCCCTCTAGCACATCAATTGTCAGACTTCCTAACTTACGCATCTCTTTTGATGCATAGTTTTTCTAGCACCAGAATAACTTGTTGAGTCTGTTCCAACTCTTAGCTACCCTGTGTACGACAGAACAAAATCCTGCCTAGTCCTACACCATCCTCATAATCGTTGCTATGTTTGAGACAATCGCTGTGTCTGTCTCATTGAGGGCCTCTGTCCTTTCAATGACTTCTTTTTCCAGGGACTGGTCTCTACTTATAACATGTGAGACTAAGTCTCGCCATCCTCACTTCTAAGGCGCATTCGGGCTGTACTTCTTCGATAGATTTGTTCTTCCATGAAAATCTATGGTATATTCAGTATTCTTTGTTAGCACCATAATCCAAATGAGTCTATTCTTCTTCAGTGTTCCTTATTCATTGTCCAGCTCCCCCCAGCATGCTGTCAGTGACCCAGAAATGTGCTTCTGCTGTCAGAATGGTGGTGTTGCTTCCCAAAATAAAAATGCTTTTTACCTGACAAGTCATCGTGAAGGAGCTGCCAATTCAGCATTGCCTCTGGTGAACCAAAATGACCTCTGAGGGGAATAGGAAAATTAGAAATAATATGGACCTTTAAGGGAGTCTGTTTATGGGAACTCTTTGGTGCCACAGAGGAGCAGCAGGAAGCTTGATCATTGTACTGCCACACTGCCTTCTATTTTCCCACATCCCCCATCATGCCAGCCGTCCTGCTAGTGTGCTTACACCTTGTCCCCTTCAAATGGACCACTTCTCTGAATTGGAGAGGTGTGTGTGCTGGGGAAAGTACTTAGAATGGCATTCTTGCCTGTCTTATACTCTACCTTTTGTAGTCCTGGTGTGGTGCCATAGGATAAGCCCTCGACCTCAGGGTCAGTTTGGACTGCAAGGTCTGCAGTTCAAATTCACCAGCTGCTCCTTAGAAACCCCATACAGGGTCTCTGTGAGTCGGAACTGACTGACTCAGTGGCACTTAACAACAACAACATGCTACCTTTTAGAATTAGAGGTTGAATTAGAGTGTATGCTGGTTTTGTGATTTTATTTGTCTTTAGCATTTAGAAATTAATAGTCTCTGAGTTTTCTTTGTCAAAATCTGGTTATAAATACATTTCTGTCTAATGACTTGTATTTTCCTTTTTGAGCAAATGCTATGTTGTGAGTACCTTGGCATGGATTGCTTCAGATAACTTTGGTGAGCTAGAGTAAGTTTATCTCTGTTGTTTCTAGTTTAAGTTTCAAGCACAGTGAGACAATATGGAGCCCTGAGCTTTCATCCCATCTTATAGCAGCATTTCCTATCAAAGCACGGTCTTTATTGATATACATAATTGATCACTTTATTAACTGTGGAAAAACAAAGACTTATTGAGGTAATAAAGCATAACTTCATTATACCCTGTATTTAAAGAACAAACATACTGTAATGTGGCTGACAGTTCCCCATTTCAGGGCTGATTCTGGTCATGGGAATGCTAAAGACTCATTGATTGTTCTCTAATGGAATTTTTCTTTCTGTAGGCCTCTTGTGAAGAGCTGAAAGCTGCCTACCGGAGGCTGTGTATGCTGTACCATCCAGACAAACACAGAGACCCAGAGCTCAAGTTACAAGCAGAACGACTATTTAACCTTGTGCACCAGGCTTATGAAGGTCAGTAGAGGGCTGGGCTGCCTGGAAACACCCTGGTATCAGATAGTAAGGTTTTAGAGACTTGATTTGTAGAGTACAGGCAGTCCCTGAATTGTGAATGAATTTCATTCCTAAATCTGTATTTAAATTGAATTTGTATGTAAGTTAGAACAATTAGGTACAGTTGGTATCTAACATTAGTTAAATGTTTGTAGTGTTGTGTGTTGTTGTGAGCTGTCAAGTCGGTTCCGACGCATAGTGACTTTATATAGGGTTTCTAAGGAACAGCTGGTGGTTTTGAACCATCAATCTTATGGTTAGCAGTCCAGTGCTTATCCTATGGTGTCGCAACAGTACTCCTTACTGTTGTTGTTAAGTGTGTCAAGTTGGTTCCAACTCATAGCGGCCCTGTATAGGGTTTCCGAGGAATGGCTGGTGAGTTTGAACAACAACCTTGTGGTTCAAACCAGCTTTGCTGTCTGGAGCATTAACCCACAGCGCCATACCAGGACTCCTGGGACTCCTTAATTAGCATATAGTATATATTGTGTAGGAGTTCTGGTGTAGCGCTGTGGGTTAATGCGCCAGACTGCAAAGTCGGTTTGAACCACAAGGTTGGTTGTTCAAATTCACCAACCACTCCTCGGAAACACTATACAGGGTTGCTATGGGTCGGAACCAACTCAACGACAATAACAACAACAACATACGTTGTGAGTCTTTCTACTCATAAAAAAACATTGAAGGAGCACTTCCAGATACACTAAAGCCAAACATCTTTGACATAATAATTTAATAGTAGTAATAATGTTTTACTGTGGGTTACAAAGTAGCACCTGTTTGTTGTTACAAACCATGATTGTTGTTGTTGAGTGCCATTGAGTTGGTTCTCATTCATAGTGACTGTGTAGGATTTCCAAGGAGTGGCTGGTGAGTTTGAACCACCAACCTTGTGATTCAAACCAACCTTGAAGTCCCGTGCTTATCCTGCAGCGCCACCCCAGGACTCCATCATGTAGTCCTCAAATTTTTAAATAATAGGCTTTAAGAGGGTTGGTTTGTAAGAACAGGTGGTACTTAAATTGGACGTTCATAACCCGGGCACTGCTTATATAGAGAAAGAGAATCTTCAGAAGTGTATAAAAGAGGTCGTTGGTGTCGTATGTTTTCCTTTGAAAGAGTAGTATTTTGCTTTTGAAATCAACCTGTGTCCAGTAAATAGCAAATGAAAGAAACAGGTGAAGTGAGAGACCACGTTGTGAATTGCAGGGGAACACTCAAGTTCTAAATCATTCAGTAGTTTTCTTCTGAAAGGGACCCTAGAAGTATAAGGCTGATTATTATGAGAATGCTTTTATTGTGTATGGGAGAGGATGCAAGAACATTTTTTCAACAGAATGTGATTTTATTGGTTATGCAGCATTCAGTAAAGGTTCTAACAAAAGAAAGAACATGATGATGTTAAAAAAAAAAACACTAGAATTAAGCAATTAAGATTTCTAAATTTCCATCTTATATATGCCAGAAAGAATTTTGTGTGGGTTTCTTTTTTTTTAATTATAATATTAAAGTCACACTTAGAACTTAGAGCATGTACCAAATAAGTTATTCATTCCCAAGCCATTTGGTTGTTTGCCCCTTAATTAGAAATTCAGAAAATGCATTTGGTAAGTATAACATCGCCATTACCTAACTTAACTCTGTTCAAGGGAACATCCGTTTGCATGGTGATCTTGATCACATCCTGTTGTCTGAATAGCTGAATGAATTTTGCTCCTGTCTAAATTATCCACACAGCACATCGGTGTCATTTTGGAGAGTTGAGGAAGAGTTAACAGAAAAACCCAACTAGTAATTGTGAAAATGCTGCAGCAGCAAACCTGCCCCCAGTGTCAAGTCTAAAGGGAGACTAGAGTGAAACAGTGAATAAATAATTCCTTATTAAATCCTAGAGATTAACTGAAGAAGTTTGGCTTCCATGTTTTCCAGCGTCAGCATTTCTTTCTTCCCCATTAGATTTGAATATGGAAAGAATCATTTACATCGCTTTTTAATTAGGCCTAAAAATATATGGGAAGTCTCTGGGGCGGGGAGGGGGACAGATGCAAAGGTCTTGAACGGAAATTGGCAGAGTAGGGGAGGGAGATCAGGACTGTGAGCCTCACTAACATTTAAACCTGTTTTGAATGCCCTTTGAATGGTTCTTGCCCTTATTGAGAAACCTTTTTCTGATGTGCTTTAGGCAAGGCAGCCAACACCGTGGTGACAAGTGCTTTGTGCCTTATAGTTAAAATGATTTGTAAAGTAAAGAAGAGAAGTGCAAAGAGAAAATGTCGACTTTCTTGTTGTCAGTTATACTTGATACTAACTCCTGGAGATCCATGTGTGCAGAATGGAATTGCTACAGAGTTTGCAAAGCTGTGACCTTTCAGAAGCAGATTGGCAGGCCTGTAATCCAAGGAACCTCCAGGTAGATTCAAACTGCCAACCTTCCAGCTGGCTGTCAAGCGCTTAACCATGTGCACCATCCAGGACTGCAGATATTTTGAGGAGTTAGTAAATAATAAAAAATTATAAATAAGATAATAATATAGCAGATTTTCCCATTGTAAGAACCTGTTGCTGGTTTACATTAAGCTTTAGAAACTGGAATTCAGTCTTTCAACATGAAATACTGTGAGAGAAACTTACAAAAGTCTTTTTAAAGGATTTATTTTAAAAAAGAGTCAGTGCTGTAGGTTCCCAAAAAGGGTGCCTTACAATGAAAAGTAGGTTGGATGCTGGGAAAATGCAATTTACCTTATTTGTAGCCATCCTTTAGGTCTGTCCTTGGTTGGATCAGAAAACAGAAGGAAAGAAATAAAACAGAAATAAAAGAAGGTCTCTAGGGAGATGTAACAGAAAGAACAGCAAAACACGGACTAACCTAATAACATTGGTGTCAGAGCGCTTAGATAGGGCTGGAAGATGAACTTTGTACTTTGTAAACATGTTTGATTTTTAATTTGCAGTGCTTAGTGACCCCCAAACCAGGGCCATCTATGATATATATGGAAAGAGAGGACTGGAAATGGAAGGATGGGAGGTAAGAGAAACTGCGTCTGGTGGCCCAGCAAGGTCATTAAACAACACCAAAACCACAAACGTTTTCATGTCTTGAAACTAGTCCCTTTTCTTGGTTTTGCTCTATAAACTTGCACCAGTCTGTCATTTTAACTTGTCCTCAGTTTTCTAACCTGTCAAGTGAGAAGAGGGGTAGACTGTGTCCCACCAAGGGGTGAGGGTGGGAGCAGGCTGGGTGAGGGCTTAATGGAAGACAGTATCTGCAAGGATACCGTTCTCTTTACACACACACTCCCTTCCACCCTCCACAGTTCTTTGCCTCTCTCGACATCTCAGGTTCTAAATGACTGCATTTAGGAAATGTCTGTCTTGGAACTATTTCATACAGTTCAGAACTACTGGATCCAATTGTCTATACTGACCCTCCCACTCTAATGTACTATGGTGTGTTGAGTCATCTCTGACTGCCCAGCCTTGTGGCTGCCCCGGGTCTCGTTGCAGACCTTCACATCCCAGTGATGGGCTGCAGATCAGCCATTGTGATATTTATTGTTGTTGTTGTTGTTGTTGTTGTTGTAGTTAAGTACTATCAAGTCAGTTCCGACTCATAGCGACCCTGTCTAGGGTTTCCAAGGACTAGCTGGTGGGAATGCACTGCAGACCTTGTGTTTCAAACTGACCTTGCAGTCCAGTGCATTATGTTACAGTGCCATACCAGGTTATCAAAACATTAAAAATCTTGTCTCTTATAATAAGTAAGACCAAAGATATAGCAAGCATCTGTCAAATAGTTTACCTGGGCAGCCATGCAATGCGAGAACTATAAGCTGACATTCAGAAGCCTCCCTTTTTTCTTTTGCTCTACCACTGACTAGATGTAAACCCTTGGACAAGTCATTTGGCTGCTTTGTACTTCTATTTTGTTATCAAAAAATTGAAGATGTGTAGAGCTACTAGGAAAAGGATTACAAAAATTGGGTCTAAAGCTCCAGATTGCTATAGGAATATCTAGATGTTAATACATAGTTGGTTCTGATGACCAAGAAATTTTGGTAGACTGCTAGCATTATATCAAATATTTAGTTCTTTTTTTTTTTTAAATCACCATGTAAGATTTTCCTTGAAGTTTTTTTTATTATTTAATCTCAAGCATGTATGTCTAGCTCTTCTAATTTCAATATGCAAACCAGATCAGATTCCATTCCCCTTCCACTGCTGCTCATGGGCCATAAAAAAACTATAGCCATAATTTGATTGTCCCACACAATAATTTGTCGTTTCTTACTTTTAAAACTTGGGAGATTTTGCATGAAATCCAGCCTTCTGTCTTCTCGTGAAAATCAGATCTAACGCTGGGTCTGAATTCCTCCATGAAGTAGCACTCAGTTCAACCTAAGGAGCCTCTGCCTTCAGACTGGGCTGTGCTGTCCAGTTTGGCCCAGTCCTTGCCACTCCCAGGTGTCACACCTAACCCTTCACTCCTTTATGTGCCCTGCCTGGTTTCAGCAGACATTTGATTTTGTGGTGTCTCGCTTGATGGCCCCAGCAGTGCCTCTTGTCACATTAGATCAATGTAGCTAAGTATTAAGGTCAATCACTTAGCATTTTTTTCATACAGAAGGAAAATAGAATTCTGTTGTGTGTATTCAGATGGCAACTGTAGACCCTTCTATTCATTTTCTAGGTACCTTGGTACACAGCCCTAGAAACTTGAAACAACAGAAATTTATTGTCTCACAGTTCTGGAGGGTTCAAGTTGTTGACTGGGCCATATTCTCTTAGATCTCTGAGGGAAGATCCTTCCTTGTCTCTCCCAGCTTTTAGTTGGCCCAGGCATTGCTTGGTTGGCAGTATCACTCCAATCTATCTCCATCTTCAAATGGCCATTTTTCCTCTGCGTTTGTGTGCTCTTTTTATAAGGACACCAGTTATATTAGGGCCCACCCTATTCCAATATGACTTCATATTAATTTAACGAATTGCAGAGTCTTGGTGCAGGCTGTAGAATAAGCACTGGATTGCTAGCCACAAGTTAGCTCCTTGGAAACCCTATTCAGGGTCGCTGTGAGTTGAAACTGACTCGATAGCACATCTGTAAAGGGCCATTTCTGAGTCCAGCCACATAAATCATCAGTACAAGGGTTAGGGCTTCAGCATACCTTTATAGAAACCACAGTTCACTGAGTCCAGCCGCATTCATCAGTACAAGGGTTAGGGCTTCAGCATACCTTTATAAAAGGAAGCCACAGTTCAGCCTGCACCAGTCCCTATTCCCTAGTGTCCCTTTTAAGTCTGGCTTTTTAATTCTCAGCAGCATTTTCCCAACTCTCGTTGTAGCAATGCAACATCTTCCTGACAAAGTATTTCATGGTTTCCTGTTGTAAAACCAAAGTGTCCATGAAAATCACAACAAAACCACACATAGTTATTGTTAAGTGCTGCCAAGTCAGTTCTGAGTCATAGCAACCGTGTGTAGGGTTTCTGAGGAGTGGCTGGTGGGTCTTAACTTCCAAACTTGTGGTTAGTCGTCCAATGCTTATCCTGCAGCCCCATCCAGGACCCCCCCACAGTAGTGATTATAAAATCCTGCAGACAGCCACAGGTGGTGAATGCACCTTTGGATATATGTCTCCATGCCTATTTTCAGTAAACTACTTCAAGGGAGTCAAGTTCTCAGCAATCCGAATTGGCTACTCTGAGCTTTTTTTATTTATTTATTTTTTATCATTTTGATAGTGAGCCTTCACTGCAAGATAAAATACCTTCAGTGAAGACTACATGGTGATGTCTCCCCAGATATTTTCAGAGATGTATCAGTGCCTAACATACCATAGGAAAATTGAACCCATTATTTATACTATAAAGGAACATTCTCACTTGAACTCCAGCTCATTTTGTGGAGCTGGCATGGACATCCCTTTAAGGGATTCCTGCAGCTGGATGGATTGTCTAATAGGAGATCTCTTCCACTTCTGTAATCGCTGCCACTCCAGGGGGCATGTTGTAGTCCCTTCATGCTGTTGCTAGTAATTTTAGACCATTAAACTTTGTCAGTTGCTGAAGGGTATCCATTTACTGCCAATTTTTTAGGTACGCATTGGGTAGTTGGTAAAGGGTGTAGGAGATTGTTCATGCCCAGTGGTGGCACTAGGGTTGGTTTCACCTAGTGTGGTGGGTGACTCCTCACCCCTACCTCATGGACCTCCTCCCATCCCAGACCACACAGAATCCATACTGATGTTTACTATCCACTTTAATCTCAGGATAATATGAGGGGGCTTTAAAAAGTTCATGCATTCTCTTTCAATTCCATTTTTCCACTAATTTGCTCATGCTCCCTCATATAGTTATAAATTGCTTACATGTAATATTACTTAGATAAAATATAATCTTTCGTAAATTGTTTGGTAAAATCTTTTTTCATTGAATTATAATGTTAGTAGTAACAAATACTAGAAGCCTTTTTAAGTTTTTTCCCCTTCTGTCTCTTCAAGTACTACTTCATTCTCAAGAAAGTTATTATATAGGTTCACAAGTACTGATTACCATAGTATTATAGCTAACACACCAGAAAATTTGACAAAATCAGGAACTGCAAAAAAACCAGCAGCAATAAAAAACAGCATGTGCCCATACTGCAGGCAGACAAAACCATGTGATTCAAAGCAACACTGTCATTGGGTATAGTAATGACAGCTCTGACTTCATGCATTGTTGTTGCTGTTAGCTGCCATCTACTTGTTTCCAACTCAAAGTGACCCTGTATAGGGTTTCCAAGGAGCAGCTGGTGGGTTTGAATCACCAACTCTGCAGTTAGCACTCTATTGCTTATCCTATAACACCACACCAGAACTTAGTTCATTGTTGTTGTTAAGTACTGTCGAGTCATTTCTGACTCATAGCGACCCGGTATACAGTTTCCAAGGAGTCACTGGTGAATTTGAACCGCCAACATGTGGTTCAAATTGACCTTGTGGTCCAGTGCTTTATCCCACAGTGCCACACCAGGACTCCATAGGGTTTCCGAGGAGTGACTGGTGGGTTGAACTGCCCCCCTTGAGGGTAGCAGTCCAGTGTTTATCCTTCAGCGCCACACCTCTCAGCTGTTGTTGTTGTTATATGCCAAGGAGTCGGTTCCGACTCATACCGACCCTGTACAGGGTTTCCAGGAGCAACAAAATCTGATGTCCTTAGTGCATTATAAAGTTCAAAAAGTAAATTAGCATCAAGTTTTAGCCTTGTTATTCATTAATATATGTAAGCTGGGTTTACAGAAAATGTTTTTGTTATAACTAACTTCAGGAATATTTTTATTTAAAATAATACATTTCTCCTGAAATACTGCAGAACAATTTTATAGACCATCATTTTGGTGTCACCCCTTGGGACAGTGTCCCCCAGTGCCATCTATACCCCCCAAGTGATGCCTGTTAATGCCCCAAGTGTCTGAGGTGCTGTGAATCTAAAGATCTGAAAGCATATCACAAGATTGTCACTCCCTGCCCCAGCAGTAGCTTTAGCTCCCGTTTTATTGGTAGAGGCTAGAGAGGAAATTTGAGTTTTTTTATATTGTATAAATTATTGGCACTGTTTTCAATCATATGATACATTTTTGTGACCTTCCAGAGACTTTGTTGTTCTCTGACAGGATTCCAAAGGAATGAAATATAATAGTTCCCATCTTGTAAAACAACCATTTTTGTTCTCACAGTTGGTCACCATGTTTGTGGAGATGCTGACTTTGAAAATGAAACTGGTATCTTAATCAGAATAACTAAAATCCAACCTTTAGCTGTGAATTAGGTAACTGCTGGCAAGTGGAATGGAAACCAGATAGTCTAGATCCCCTGTCAATCACTTCCAGATTCTAGACTACATTAGAGGAGCCCCCTGTGGTCCATGTCATCTGGAGTGTAGATTTGGTCTAGAGTTCTTTACATCACCCATCTCACCTTCCCAATCTCTTCAGCATCAGTTTATTAATATACAGGAAAAGCTTTTAAAAAGTAAATGAGATAGATGTCTGTCAATTCCAACTCACGGTGACCTCCACACCTGTCAAAGTAGAACTCTGCCATAGAGTTTTCAATTGCTGCTTTTTCTTTGAGACCTAACAAAAATAACTTCCATTAAAAGTTGACTGCATTGAAGACATTGGCAAAGAACAAGGGAATTGATGGAATACAAATTGAGATATTTCAACAACCTGCTGCGGCACTGGAAACAAACACTCATCTATGTCAAGAAATTTGGAAGACAGCTCCCTGGTCAACTGACTGGAAGAGATCTGTATTTGTCCCCATTCCAGAGAGAGGTGACCCAGTGGAATGCGAGAAGCATCAGGCAATATCATTAATATCACATGCAAGTAAAATTTTACTAAAGATAATTCAAAAACAGCTTCAACTGTACATTGACAGAGAACTTCCAGAGGTTCATGCTGGATTCAGAAGAGGACATGGAACAAGGGATATCATTGCTGACATCAGAAGGATCTTGGCTGAAAGCAGAGAATACCAGAAAGATGTTTACCTGTGCTTTATAGACTACGCAAAGGCTTTAGATTAAGTGGATAATGACAAGCTATGGACAACATTGTAGAGAATGAGTATTCTGTACCACTAATAGTGCTCATGAGGAACCTTTACACAGGCCAAGAGGCAGTTGTTCGAACAGAACAAGGAAACACCGAATAGTTTGAAACTAGGAACGATGTTTGCCAATCTGTATATTGAACACATAATCTGAGAAACTGGATTATATGAAGAAAAACTTGTCATCACGATTGGAGGGAGACTCATTGACAGCCTACAATTTGCAGATGATACAACCTTGCTTGCTGAAAACTAAGGGGACTTAAAATACTTACTGATGAAGATCAAAGACCATAGTCTTCAGTGTGGCTTGCACCTCAATATAAAGAAAACAGAAGTCCTCACCACTGGACCAATAAACAACATCCATTTAAATGGAGAAAAGATTGAAGTTATCAAAGATTTCATTTTGCTCAGATCAACCATCAACACTAATGGAAGCAGCAGGCAAGAAATCAAATGACATATTGTGTTAGGCAAATCTGCTGCACAAGACCTTTTTAAAGTGTTGAAAAGCAAAGATATCAGTTTGAGGACTAAGGTACACCTAATCCAAGCCGTGATATTTTAACTAACTTCATATGCATCTGAAAGTTGGACAGTGAATAAGGAAGACGGTAGAAGAACTGTTGCATTTCAGTTATGCTGTTGGAGAAGAATATTGAAAGTACCATGGACTGGCAAAAGGACAAACAGATCCGTGTCAGAAGAAGTACAGCCAGAATGCTCCTTGGAAGCTAGGATGGCTAGACTTCATCTCTCATACTTCAGGCATTTTGTCAGGAAGGACCAGTCACTGGAGAAGGATATGATGTTTGGTAATGTGGAGGTTCGGAGAAAAAGAAGACGACCCCCCAATGAGATGGAATGGTACAGTGGTGGCAGCAATGCGATCAAGTACATCAACGATCTTTAGGTTGGCTCAGGACGGGGCAGTGTTTTCATTCTGTTCTACACTGGGTCACTAGAGTCGGTACCAACTTAATGTTACCTAACAACAACTACAAATATATTAGCATCAAGAAATCAAAAATAAGGACAGACTGAAATTGTCACAGAGGAGACTAAGGAGACATGACAACTAAATGCGATATGGTATCTTCAATTGGAACTTAGAACAAACAAGAAATGTTAGTGGGAAAACCTGTGAAATCCAAAAAATCTGAGCTTAGTTAATAGTAATGTCGGGTTCTAAGATTTGACAGATATTCGTGGTTGTGTAAGATGGTAACATTTGAGGAAGCTGGATAAAGGATATATAAGAATACTCTATACTATTTTTATATAACTTTTCTAAAATTATTCCAAAATAAGTTAACGTGCTAGAATCATAGAATTTTAGAGCCAGACAGTACTTGAGAAATCATCTAATTTAACACCCCTCATTTTGGAGCAGAAAAACTAGAGTTTAGAGAGGCAAAGTGATTTGCCTTAGGTGCCCCAGCAGGCTAGAGGTGATAGTGACACTAGAAAACCCAGGTTTCCATCCTTTTTCCACTGTGTACCTCGCTTTTAGACATCTCCTTATCCCCACCTCTTTCTGCAAAATAAGTCTTCCTGGATGGCATAGGGCTTGATCTAGTGGGTCAAGGTGAACAATACAGGTACCTGTGATACATTCTGTTCGTGAACAACGATTGCAAATATCTAGTATTTACCAGCAGTGTCATTTAGGATACAGTATCCCTGGATATTTATGCCTGGAGGTTGTTGAGATGGAATAAAGCAAGTTATGACTGGCTATAGGAGGCCTGTCCAGCTACGTGTCATCACTGCTGTAGAGGGGGCAGCCTCTTGGACTTTTCTGCAGTTGGTTCTGGCTATGTGCCAGCTATTTGCAAAAGTTGTGTAAAATAAGACTAGAAATGGGATGACCTAGCAACCTTTGGAATATCTGCCTCTTCAGCAAGAAAGTCGTTTACAGCTACTAATCACACCATAAAGCTTAAACAGCTTGAAGTCTGAAACCTAAATCTTGCCTTTCTCTGGGCTCTGTGGAGCCTGATGCTTCCTAGTTTTTGGATTTCTTGCAAGGTTCCAGTCTAAAATTTTAGTTCCTGGAATTGTATAAATCTGTTTGTGGACAGGGGAATTCTTATCAGGATAAATTCATGGATCTGTGTATGTCATAGCTTAAAATTATGGCTAATCAAACATGTTTAATCTACATTTTAAAAGATAGCATCTTATCTTGTTGAGTACTGTGTTCAGTTATGAAACCCTAATTCAGGTTAGGAAGAGCTCTCTGTCCAGGTTTCTTATCCTCGGTAGCAGGTCACTTAGGCTACTACTTGCTGAGGTCCAGGTCATTCACAGCAGCACAGTCACAGGTTCAAGAAGTTGGAGTTTTAAAGTCACTAAGGATTTTTAAAAGTATTTAAAATCAAGCTTACATTTTCCCTGGTGGTGGTGGTAGTGGTGGAGGTGGAGTCAGTTCCAATTTATAGCAATCCTGCATAGGGTTTCCGAGGCTGTAAATCTTTACGGGAGAAGAAAGCCTCATGTGTCCCCTGAGGAAACCTGACTCATAACCACTACGGTACCAGAGCTCCGTACATTTCCCTGAAGCCCTTTTATTTTTGTTTACTTTTGATGAAGGAAGATGCTAACAGGAGATTGAGAAGATAATGGAAACTCTAAGAAACTGTATCTTGCTTTTGCTCAGTCCAAGCTGTAGGGTAACTTTGAGAAAATGAAAGTGTCATAAGTGGTTGCACATGGCCTGGATATTTTTAAGAAGTGAAAATTTTAAGAATGAGCCTGCCAAGTGAGGGATTTTTGTGAGGCCACGAAACAATCACTATCATACCAGTTAGGACTTTCCATTTTTCTTATATGATCTTACCCATCTTTTATTTTTGAACTTCCTTGATAGCTGCCTCCCTCTTTGTAGTCATTGCTAATTGATTGTTGTTGTTGTTAGGTGCCATTCAGTTGGTACCGACTCATAGCGACCTTATGCACAGCAGAACTAAATACAGCCTGATCCTGGGCCAACCTCACTATTGCTGCCACACTTGAGTCCATCGATGCTACCACTTGACCCATCCATCTCGTTGGGGGTTTTCCTCTGTTTCTCTGACCCTCCCTCTTACCAAGCATGATGTACTTCTTCAGTGACTGGTCCCTCCTGACAATATATCTGAAGTATGAGAGACAAAGTTTGACCATCTTGGCCTCCAAGGAGCACTCTGGCTACACTTCTTCCAAACTGGTTCTATTGGTTCTTTTTGCAGCCCATGGCACTTTCAATATTCTCCTCCAGCACCATAACTCAAAAGCATCAATTATTTTATGGTCTTCCTTTATTCATTGTCCAGCTTTCGCGTGCATGTGAAGCTAATTGATACTGGCTTATTATATTGCACTAATGAGGCTGGTCCCTGTGTTCCCTGGACTGTGTCATAGAATGGCTCATCACTGTTCCATTAGCATCTCTTAGTTAGTGCTTTGAATGTGTTTTTTCCTTGTGAATGCGTAACTGTCTTTTCCTGATTCTGCCCATAGGTTGTGGAAAGGAGGCGAACACCAGCTGAAATTAGAGAAGAGTTTGAACGCCTGCAAAGAGAAAGGGAAGAAAGGAGACTGCAACAACGAACCAATCCCAAGGTACACCCGGGGCCAGCTCTTAATGAGGGTGTCTTGAAAAGCATCATTCCAGGATGGCAAGTCTAAAATAATCGGAAGTTGGTAGCTTTTGGAAGTAATAACATGCAGAACTGGACTGAACAAAATTTTGCTTATTTTGTCTCAGAGTAGTATCCTTTCAAGAAAGCAACTCCCTTGTGGCTGTCAGCAAAGCTGCTGCTGCTACTCCTGTTGCTGCTGGCCTAGAGAACAGTGTTGGAACCACAGGAAAAGAAAACAAAACTAATCCCATAGTTTTTCCAAAAGCCACAGAAACCACCAAGGCAGAAACTAAACTAGTTCTTCAAGACCTTGTTCCCTCATGCAAGTGGTATTCAGTTTTAAGGACAGCCACATAACAAGGAGCTCTGGTAGCGTAGTGGTTGCAAATCGGGCTGTGAACCATAAGGTCAGCAGTTCGAAACTACCAGCTGCTCCGCGGAAGAAAGATGAGGCTTTCGACTCCCGTAAGGATTTACACCCTCGGAAACCCTGTACAGGGTCGCTATGGGTCGGAACCGACTCAAAGGCACTTAACAACAACAACAACAACACATAACAAAGCAGGGAGGCCCCAGAATTCCTTGCATACCAGTTAGCATATGGAGAGCTAGAAGATTCAGAGGGTTTAGCATTAGGGAGGGGGTCCTCTACTTTTGTCACCTCAGGACAATATTGCCATGACACCAGTCTCAGTCTGTTTCAACCACCATAAGGTGGCCTTTGCAACTCACCCAAGTCTGTGATGGAGTTAAATTGCTTAACCCATGAAACTCTGGGGTCTGAGAGTTACTTTTCTGTCATGTGTGAAATACCTTTCTCCTTCAATTTGCTTGAGAGACTATTCTGTGTGTGCCCCAGACCTTTGCAGATAGGATAGCGGGTTGATTTGAGATGCCACTTGGACTGAATGGCTAATTGAACATGGCCCAGTGTTGTTCAGCTGTGTTTAATAGAAGACTTCACAGCCGGGCTCTATCACTGTGACCCGGACAGCCTGGCTGGCAGCCTGTCACCATCCTGATAAGCTGGGAGGTCCCCCTTACATCCTACCCCACCCTCCTGTCAGACTCTTCTCAAAGGCTCCTGTAATCAGGGCCAACTCAACAGCATTGTTGAGAGGGACAGTGAAGCCTGCAAAATAATAGGGAACCTCAGTCTTTTTCTTTTAAATCCCTAAAGAAAAAATTCTGGCTTGTAATTGGAAACCATGCAAACTGAACTTCTAATAATTCTAGAAAATAGTTTTAAAAGACTCCTGTGACATTTAAGGAGTACTGATGTGGCCCTGTGGGTTAATGCACTGGACTACAAGGTCAGTTTGAACCGCTAGGTTGCCGAGTCAAGCTCACCAGCTGCTCCCTGGAAACCCTATACAGGGTCACTATGAGTCAGAACCGACTCAGTGACACTTAACAACAACAACATGACATTTAAGGGTGTCCCTGAGGTGGCACAAATGCTCAAGTACTAACTGAAAGATTGGCTGTTAAATCCACCCATGAACACCTCAAAAATGAGGCCTGGCAGTCGGCTCCCGAAAGGTCAAGCCTTGAAAACCCTCTGGAGTAGTTCTGCTCTGCACACATGGGGAAATCAGGTGTCAGAGGCAACTTCACGGCAAATAACAACAGTGGATGGCATCTAGAGGACTACATATTTAGAACTCCCCCATCGATTGGAATCCTACCTTTTAGAGCATATTTGTTATTCCAACTCTTCCTTTCCTTCCCACTCACCCTCCCTTCAATAGATGATGACTTTAGGGAGGGCCGAGTTACCTTTGGTCAAATGAAGGTTGAGGATTGAAACATCGGGTGAACAAGTCAGGAAGTTTGAGATCATTGGAAGAATTGACAATCCTTGAGGCGCTCTGTCTATGCTGTCGTTGTTAAGTGCCATTGAGTCGATTCGGACTCATAGCAACCCTGTGTAGGGTTTCCGAGGAGTGGTTGCTGAGCTTGAACTTCCAACCTTGCAGTTCAAACTGACCTTACAGTCTAGCGCATTAGCCCGTAGCGCCGTTAGTGGATTCTTTTCTAGAATCCCCTTTCCTCCCCCAGGCCAGTGCACAGGGCCTGGCATTGGGAGGAGGTCTGGTTTGAAAGGTCAGCACTGGCAGATGGAGTGGGGGCAGGGACAGGAGCCTGGCAGGGACAGGCTGTTACATTGGGATTTTTGCTGTTCTGGCTGGAGTTTGGCTGCATTCAGAGCAATGAAAAGGAAAGAGAGTCTCACTGTAGTCCTGAGCCTCTGTGTCCTGTGATAAAATTGGCCATCTGGGTGTGTGCAGCAATTGCTTATTGGAATTCTATGGAAATGTGTCTCCAGGCCATGTTGCTATGAAAGGAGGGAGCACAGCTGTGATCGTTTCATACAAGCATGCAAGTTATTTTAAAATTTCCAATACTTTGCTACTTCCATAAACTGCTTCCAAATAAATAAAACATTTTTAAACCAGAAATATTGAGTGCTAACCAGATGTTGGCAATGCAGCATTCTGAGGAGATGTTTTGAGCTGGGTCTTTTAATCCATTTCCGAGTTTTGTTTTGTTTTTCAAGATGAACAGAAAGGCTTGGAAAATTCTCATCCTAAAAAGAAAGGGGTGATTTTTAAGAAAACCACGGGGCAAAGCGCACTTTTGATGGCCATAGGAATCAATACTGGCCTGTCACCCAAAACCCTACAAAGTACCACAGCTAGTTGAGAATTAGCTGACTATGTGGCATTTGTTGGTATCACCACTTGAAACACAGATGGCTGTTTCTCTCCATTTTCATCAATGGGAAATCACTAAGTAGGTATTTCTCAATAGGGTGTGTATACCAACAAAAGGCAAAAAGGTCTAAGTTAGAAATAATGCCACTCATAAGATGGGACCCAGAGAAAGCAGTTTCACCTCTGTCTTCATTTCCTCATGTGTAAAATGAGGACATCTGTCCAAACTCCCATGACAACTTGTTAAGACATTGAAGAAGATGTCAATTTATTAAAGAAAGTTAAGCCTACTGTATAGATGCAAAGAATATTATTATACCAAGGTGAGGCTGAGGCTAATATTCTTCATTTGTTTGAAGTAGAAATTGCTTGGTTCAGTGAGGCACTTTCTTTGCCCCATGATTGCTGGCTTCTGTCTATTGGAATTTAAAAATGGCCCTCTACCAACTCCATCAGCCCTGTCCTGTGTTGCTAGCCACTGTAATTCTTGACTTGTGTGAAAAATGCTATAAAAAGCATCGTGGCACCAAAAAAGGTGGATTAGCTAACTCTAATGTATCCACTTTTGCTTCTAGCTTTGCAGCTAATGCATACACACACTTAGACAAAAATAGAAGGCAAGGTGGTAGAGCAAGAGCCCAGGATTCCGATCCTTCCACTTTTCAGTCCTGCAGCCTTGGTCAAGTCTCTCCTCTGGCTGTAGTTTCTCCCCAGGTAAAAAGAAAAGTTTACCAAGCAGGCTGACTGCATGGGGTCAAATCCTTAGGCTCCAAAATCTTCCTAATAACTTTTACTTTGGCCTGTGGGAATAATAAAGTCCTCTGTGTGTATTTTTCACTGAAAAATGCCATGCTTG
The DNA here is from genome assembly GCF_000296735.1 of Chrysochloris asiatica. Lineage (NCBI taxonomy): Eukaryota > Metazoa > Chordata > Mammalia > Afrosoricida > Chrysochloridae > Chrysochloris > Chrysochloris asiatica. The sequence goes on from NW_006408741.1 coordinate 4,749,048, forward strand.
GGTTGCTGTGGCCCTCCCTGTGGAGGGGAAGGGAATCTGACTAGACAGGCCATGTGGATCACCTGCTGGGGGTTTGACTGGGCCACTCTGGCTGTCCACCTCCAGTGCTAAGATCTGTTATGTTATTTGCATAATCCATCTATATTTCTTATCTTTTAGAAACTAAGCTCCTAGAATAGGGTGGTTCTATGCCATATTCACTTCATATTGATTATTTTAATTTCTTTCTTTTGTGACTACTCATAAATCTTATCCCTCTGTGGACAGCAGCTGCTCTGAGAGTCCTTCAGAGATGACTAGATCCCAGGCAACATTGCCTGACTTTATTATTGCTTCTTAATGAACTTGTTTGGAGCCCCTGTGGAGCAGAGGATTACATTTTGGATTGTTTGGGGGGGGGGGGGGCTTGATTGTCTGTCTCTGAGGGTATATATTGTTTCATATATATTTTTTGACCTGGTTACATAACTTTTTTAGAGGTTGTTACATTATTTCCTGGATCATTCTACTGGTGTCTCCCTGGCAAGACCTCTTTTCTGATTTTAGAAGGGCTACATTTACATGATCAGTATAGCTTCAAATGTAATCTGGCTTTAATCAGAAAAATTTTTTAATAACTATATCAAATCATGTAACCATCCTAATGTTTTTTTATAAATCCCTATACATTGTTATTATCGTAAACGTGCTGTTGAGTTGGTTCTGACTCATAGCGACCACTTATAGGGTTTCCAAGAGCGGCTGGTGGGTTACCAGTCCATTGCTTATCCTACAGCACCATGGGCTTGTTTTCTGTTTGTTTTTTTGCTTGCTATAGCTGGCTAATAGCGGTTGTCATCAGAATGAGCCTGTGTTATGACTCAGTCTGTTTCTGTGGAAATTATTCTGATGTCATAAAACTGACTGGACTTGGCTGATATGATAATAGCACAGAAGAAAAGCTGTTGGAACCCATATGTTTGTTGTGCTCAGTGGCAGAAAGGGACAATTTACGTATGCAAAAAAAAGGGGCTGGTACTGAATTTTAGAGTATGGGAAATTGTCACATAAGGAGATTGGAGGAAAGTCTGAGAAATGCAGTTGTATAAAACTGAGACCTTGGAGAAGAAAGGAAGTGGCTGGCTATTTAGAAGGCTCAAAACACCAACAAGTGCCATTGAGTTGATTTTAACTCATGGCAGCTCCATGTGTCACAGAGTAGAACTGACTGAACTCCATAGAGGTTTTCATGGCTGTAATCTTTACAGAAGTAGTAGATCACCAGGCTTTATTTCTCTACTAATCTTTCAGTTAATAGTCAAGCATAGACTGTTTGCCTCACCCAGGGACCTTTTAGAAGGCACAGAAGGTCCAAAAGATTAGAAGAACTGCTCCGTCCCATCCTGGTAATATAATTACTCACAAACAAGATTTCAGAATTTAAAGACTGCTGTTTATAATTGAGGGGAGTTGGTCTTAAAACCCTACTGTTTGAGTTTCATCCCCCACAAAATTTGAGACTACAGGTCACTTGCATCTCATATAAAATGACCTGAAAATGGTCATCCCAAGCAAGAGCTATCATGTGATACAAAGTGAACAGATTTTACATAGCCTGAGTTCTGGTGTGGCACTATAGGATAAGTACTACACTGCTAACCACAAGGTCAGCAATTCAAGCCCACCAGCAACTCCTCGAAACTCGGTTGGTTGGTCATGTGCCATGGAGTCCGTTCCGACTCACAGTGAGCCTGTATAGAGTTTCAGAGGCTGTAAATCTTTACGGGAGCAGAAAGCTTCATCTTTCTCCCACGGAACAGATGGTAGTTTCAGACTGCAGACCTTTAGGGTTAGCAGCCCAACTCATAGCCACTACTCTCCCAGAGCTCTTTCGGAAATGCTGTACATGTTCCCCATGAGTCAGAATGACACTTAACAACAACTTATCACCTATTTGGTTGGAATTTTCCATTTGTAAATAGTTACTGTTGAGATGCTGTATAACAACAATAACAAAAAGTTACTTTTATTATCCTTATGGTCAGATAAAGAAATCTGAGTTTGAAAATAAATCAGGTACATTCCTAGCTAAATGAGCTACTGCTGCTCTTCAGAGAGGGTGGGTTAATGGACAGGTTCCAGCCAGGTGAGAAGCTCCTCATTGAGTGAGAAGGGCTTTTACCTCTCACGCTCAGAACTTCAGAGTGATAGAAGTGAAGACACATTTTCACAGTCACAAAGCCAAGACAGGACAGAATCAAGATGCTAAGAGAGCTCAGTGAACTGGAACAAAAGGATTAAACAAGCACATGACATTTAACAGGAATAGATATGCTAGGTAAGGAAAGGAAGAGACAGGAAAAAATTGACTTGACAATATTAGCGACAATTTAGCATATTTTCGGGGGTGCTGAATAGAGTAAGGATGATTCATTCATTCAGCAACTAATGTAAGTTTGGTGCCTGTAGTATACTAGAGCTCTGGTATGGCATTATAGGATAAGCACTGGACTAGTAACTGCAAAATCAGTTCAAACCCGGAAGCCACTTTCAGAAACCTTATGCAGGGTTGCTATGAGTCAGAACTCGCTTGACAGCGCACAGCATAGTGTGGCAGGGACTGTTTTAGCTTAGCAGTGGGCATACAGCAGAGGAGAAAATAGACAAAACCCAGCTGTTATGTGAAACTTAACATGTAATAGGGGAGAAAGAAAAGATGCTGTAAATAAGTATATCAGTTACATATTGTTCTTATTGTGAAGTTCCACTGAGTCGGTTCTAACTCATAGCAGCCCTTAATAGGGTTTCCAAGGGAGGACTGGGAAGGTGATAATGGGAACAGAACAAGGTTAGGGGAGAAGGTTGTGATTTTAAATAGGGTGGTCAGGCGTCATTGAAGAAGTGACCTTGGAACCAAGGTGGGAAGAAGATAAGAGACTTAGTCATGTGGCTATGAGGGGAAGGGCCTCCCAGATGGAAGGAACAGCCAGTGCAAAGACCATAACAGGGAAATGGGTCTGGTATGTTCAAGAAACAAATAGAAAAGAGGCCAGTATGGGTGGAACAGTGATGGAGAGATTAGTAGCACTTGAAGTTAAAGAGGCATATTTTTAATTCCCCTAGTAGGAAACAGGTCCAAGAGAACAGAAACAATATCAGTAAGTGAATATTATAGGAAAATGATTTGGGATCAGTATGTGGAACATTGAACAACTAAGGCGGCTGTGGATTCATGGAAACTGCACTTTTATCCACTGTTTTGTCTGATGCACTGGCGTCTGTGATAGTTCCAATTTTATGTAAACTTGACTGGGCCAGGAGTCTCAGTGGTTTGGCAAGTAAGACGTAGTCATCCCCCATGATGAGACTGGCTATGAGCAGCCAATCAGTTGAAAGGAAGTTTGCTTGGGAGTATGGCCTGCATCCAATATATTGAACACTTGGGAAAACTTTGTTTGTCTTCTGCTGGCTCTGGATTCTGCATCTGGCTCGTCATCTGACTTCCAGTTCTTTTGGACTTGAGCCGCTGGCCTGCTCTATTGCTTGCCATTCCTGGGAGTTGCTAGCAGCTGGTCATCTCATCTGCCTGCCTGCCCCCTGACCTGCTGATCTTGGTTTATCAGCCCTGAAGCTACCTGAGTCAGAAGCCTCCAACTTGGCATCGGGCAAAGGGACTTGGTACTTTCCCACCTCTACAACTGTGCAAGCCATTTCACTGATAAAAACTTCTTTGTATATATACATATATAAAGGCACTCTGGTGGTGTAGTAGTTACGAATCGGGCTGCAGACCTTAAGGTCAGCAATTCAAAACTACCAGCTGTTCCTCAAGAGAAAGATGAGACTTTTTGCTCCCATCAAGATTTACAGGCTTGGAAACCCTTTACAGGGTCGCAATGAGTCAGAACTGACTCCACGGCACATCACAACGACAACGACATACATATATAATGAGCTTCACTGGTTTTACACCTCTAGAGAACCCAGCCTAAGACATTATTTGTATCTTCCAAGAGGCCAGGGCTGGGAGTATATAGTTAAACCCAGCATTAATAGCAAAGTTCAAAAAAGCAGAAAATAACAGGCTGGCAAAGGTGTAAAGAGACTAGGACCCTCCTACACTGCTGGTGGGATTGTAAAATGGTGCAAACAGAATAGGTTACTCTCCACACACTCGAATGCCTCTGCATAGTCAGTAGCAGCTAAACATTTTTCTGGAATTTTCTGCTTTTAGCCAAGCTACATCTGAACATCAGCAGTGAAAATTTTCATTACAGGTCCTCTTCTGAATCCAGCTTGAATTTCTGGCAGTTCCTTGTTGGTATGCTACTATAGCCATTTTTAAGTTATCTTCAGCAAAATTTTACTTGCATATGATATTAATGATATTATTTGATGATTTCTGCATTCCATTGCATCACCTTTCTCTTGTGATGACATAAATGAATGGACCCTTCTGGCGTTGCATTCATTTGTTAAAACATCTCAATTGGTTTTCCATCAATTCCTGGGGCCTTGTTTGTCACCAATGCCTTCAGTGCAGCTTGGACTTATTTCAGTCATACCATTGGTTCTTGATCACGTGCTCCCTCCTGAAATGGTTGAACATCAACCAATTCTTTTTGGTATGTTGAGTGTGTATTCCAGCTTCTTTTGATACTTTTGATACCTGCATTGTCCAATATTTTGCTCATAGAATTCTTAAATATTTCAACTCAAGTCTTCAGTTTTATCCTCAGTCCTTTCAACTTAAGAAATAGGAGCATATTCTTGGTTTTCAAACTCCAGATCTTTGCACATTTTATTATATTTTACTTTTTCTTTTCGAGCTTCTCTTTAAAATCTTCTGTTCAGCCCTTTTACTTCATTTCTTCCATTTGAGCACGTTTCAGAGTTTCTTCAGGCATCTAATTTGGTCTTCTCTTTCTTTCCTGTCTGTTTAATGACCTTTTCCTTCATGTTTTATGTGCTTGATGTCATCCCACAACTCTTTTGATCTCTGGTCATTAGTGTTTTCAGTGCATCAAATGTAGTCTTGAGATGGCCTCTAAATTCAGGTGGGATATATGAAGGGGCTTCAGAAAGTTCTTGAAAAAATGAACCAAACCGTACCTCCCATGATCCTCACTATCCAGCTGGGTTTACTAATCCATTGCAGTGGCCACACAGAACTCAGACACCATACTCACAGTTAGGTGTTTATTAGGAGAGTGAGCAGGTTATAATTCAGGGCCAGAAATGCTCAGGGCACAGTTGTTCCAGTCAGCTGCTTATAACTGCCCATAAGACACACCACTCCATCATAAGCCTCAGCCTGAAGGCACTTGCTTCTACCTCTGAAGGTCACCAAACCTAGCTCTCCTATTGAAGTCCCTAGAGACACCCCTCTCTACTACCCAGCTTCCTGCCCACAATCACTCAACTGTACTTGCTCTATGAGCTGGGCAGTTCCCTGCTCTGTCTCATGCTCTGGTTCTTGGTTCTGCTGCTGCTGCTCCCCTGTCACTCCTCTGGTGTCACAGCTTTCTGTCCCCAGGTAAGGGAGGTTCAATGTGCAGTGATCTCGGGTCCAAAGGACACACTCCACTTCTGGCTCTTGTGTGATGGTAGTGATGTTGCTCATGTTTCTGAGATGGCTGTTTTAAACTCACACTAGAGTGCCAAGGTTTCACAGTTACAGGGTCAGAGAAAAAGAGGAAGACCCCCAATGAGATGGATTGGCCACAATAGTGAGGTTGGCCCAGGATCGGGCAGTGTTTTGTTCTGCTGTGCATAAGGTCGCTATGGGTCGGTACTGACTCAATGGCACCTAATAACAACAACATTAGCTCTTTTAACATCCACAACTGAATCCTGTCATCCTATCAGTATTTTTTCCTACTTTCTCTTACCCAGACCCAGCAGGGCAGGAACATTTGATGGGAGTTACAGACTAGGGCTAGAAAAGACATTAGATAATTCACTACACCATAATTCCACTGTCTTTCAATTCTATTTTTCCATAGACTTTTTGAGGCCTCCTCATGCTTAAGTTTGTACTTTAGTTCTTATGGACTTGCTTTAATTTTATTCAAGTTGAACTTAAATACGAGCAATTGTTGGTCTGTTCTGCAGTAAACTCCTGGCCATGTTCTGACTGATACTGAGCTTCCCCATTGTCTTTTTCCACAGACATAGTCAATTTGAGTCCTGTGTATTCCATCTTGTGAGGGCCACATGTATAATTGCTGTTTATATTGTTGAAAAAGTATTTACAGTGAATAAGTCATTGGTCTTACAGAATTCTATCATGTGATCTCCCATATAATTTCTATCACCAAGGCCTTATTTTCCAACTACTGATAGTTCATTTTTTCCAGCATTTGCATTATAGTCTCCAGCAATTGGTAATGCATCTTGATGCATGTTTGATTCATTTCCAGTTTTAGAATTTAGTAAAAATCTTCAGTTTCTTCATCTTTGACATTAGTGGTTGGTGTGTAAACGTGAATAATAGTTGTATTAACTGGTCTTCTTTGAAGGCATATGGATACTAGTGAGTCAGCCAAGCCAGATTGTATGCCATGATTACATCTGTGTCCATTCCAAACTACTGTGATCCAACAGAACGTGGAAATTATTAAGTGATATTTTTAGTATTACACACAAGTAAAAGTTCGCTGAAGTTTAGTGAAAAATTATTGCAGCAGTACATAAACGGTACTGTCAGAAATTCAGGCTAGATTCAGAAGAAAATGTGGAACAAGGGATATCATTGCTGATGGCAGATAATGTCTTGGCTGAAACCAGAGAATACTAGAAAGATGTCTATCCATTTTCATTGTTATTGTTAAGTACCGTGGAGTCGGTTCCGACTCATAGTGACCCTGCACAGGATTTCTGAGGCTGTAAATCTTTATGGGAGCAGAATGCCCCATCTTTCTCCTGCGGAACTGCTAGTAATTTTGAACTGCCGACCTTCAGGTTAGCAGCCCGATTTGTAACCACTGCGCTACCAGAGGTCCTTTCATAGTGGTTATGAAATCAGGCTGCTAATGTCAGGGTCAACATTTTGAAACTACCAGCTGTTCCACAGGAAAAAGATGAGGCTTTCTGCTCCCATAAAGATTTACAGCTTCGGAAACCCTGTACAGGGTTGCTATGAGTTGGAACTGACTCCACAGCACATAACCACCACTACCACCATGCAAAAACATTGAAACTATGTGGATCATAACAAGTTATGGACAACGTTGTGAGGAAAGGAATTCCAGAACACTTAATGGTGCTTATGTGGAACATGGATGTAGACCAAGAGGATCACAACAGCATGGTTTAAAATCAGGAAACATAGGAATCCGGATTATTTCTTTTCATCATATGTATTTATTCTGTATGCTGAGCAAATAGTCTGAGAAGCGAGCTGTATGAAAAAGAATGTGGCATCAGCTTGGAGGAAGACTCCTTAACACCCTGCAATATGTAGCTGACACAATCTGGCTTGCTGAAAGTGGAGAGGTCTTGAAACATTTACTGATGAAGATCAGAGACTACATACAGTCTTAGGTATACATTCATCACAACATAAAGAAAACAAAAATATTCACAACTGGACCAGTAAACCAACATTGTGATAAAAGGAGGAAATATTGAAGTTGTCAAAAATGTCATTTTACCTAGACCCACATTCAAGGCTCATGGAAGCAGCAGTCAAGATATTAAACAACACATTGCACTGGGCAAATCAACTACAAGAGACCTCTTTTAAAAATGGTAAAAAGCAAAGAAGCCACTTTGAGTACTGAGGTACACCTGACCCAAGCCATAATATTTTCAGTGGACTCAAATGCATGTAGAAACTGGACAGTGGATAAGAAGAACCAAAAAAGAATTGATATATCTGTTAGCAACAAAATCTAATATTCCATGTTGTTGCCGTTGAAAAGTGCAGGTCAGAAGGCTCCTTTGAAGAGAGGATGGGAGGATTTGTTTTACGTACTTTGGACACATTATCAGGAGGCACTAGTTCCTGGAGAAGGACATAGAGGGTCGGCATAAAAAGGAAGAAATGAGGGGTATAGGTTGACACAGTGGCTCCCACAATGGGCCCCTACGTGGCAGTGATTGTGAGGGTGGTACAGGATTAGACAGTATTTCTTTCTGTTGTACATAGGGTCACCATGGGTTAGAACGGACTGTACAACACCTAGAAGCAACAAAAAGAAAGGTTAACTTGTGAATGGATTATTTCATAATCCAGGGAGATGGTGATCCAGCAAGACTGTTGTTTATGTTGTTGTTGTAGCTAAGTGCCATCGAGTCAGTTTCAACTGATAATGACCCAAGGAGCGGCTGGTGAGTTTGAACCATCCACCTTGTGGTTCAAACTGACCTTGCGTTAATCCTACAGCACCACACCTCAGCTGCTTATTACTCTTGTATCACTTGGCTTTCTTAAACCATTGAAGTTTTATGAATTTGTGGTTTTTATTGAGTAGCTCCAAACTTGAGAGACTAAGAAAATCAGATTATTTAAACAATTTTGTATATACTTTTATGACTGTTCTCTCATTGGTTAATTATAGTATGGAGCTGCAGGATGAGATTCCCTGAAAGCCCTGTTAGCTTTAGTACAGAAAGAAAAGAAAAAATAAATAAATAACCTGCCCCGTTCTATAGATTAAATCTTCTCCAGTAGAGCCACAAAGGGTTCAGTTGAGAATCTGTAGCTCTTAGCTCTCCCTGATAATTTTCAGTCGCATCATCTTTGTGTGTAAAATACTATATATAACTTGCCATTATTGTTGCTTTTTTTTATACGTTGATAAAGTTGTGAGTCCTTGTATTGGCTCTGTAGGGTAAGCACTGGACTGCAAGGTCAGTTTGAACAGCAGAGTCAGTGGTTCAAATCCACCCGCCACTCCTCAGAAACCCTATACAGAATCACTATGGATCAGAACCCATTCAACAGCACTTAACAACAGCACGCATCACAATGACAGAGTTGATAGTTTCAATAGTACCTGCTCACAAAGTCTAAAACATTTACTGTCTAACCCTTTACAGAAAAGGTTTGCCGACCCTGCTCTTGAAGATTTATCTGACATGGGATAATAACATATTGTTGTTGTTGTTGTTGTTAAGTGCCATCGAGTCGGTTCCGACCCATAGCGACCCTGTACAGGGTTTCCGAGGGTGTAAATCTTTACGGGAGTAGAAAGCCTCATCTTTCTCCCGCGGAGCGGCTGGTAGTTTCGAACAGCTGACCTTAAGGTTTGCAGCCCGATTCGTAACCACTACGCTACCAGAGCTCCTTGTTGTTAAGTGCCATCAAATCGGTTCTGACTCATAGTGACCCTTTACAGGGTTTCCAAATAGCAGCTGGTGGGTTTGAACTGCCATTCAAAGCCCAGTGTTGATCCTCCAGTGCCACAACAGGAGCCCAACAACAACATAGATAGATACACAGAACTAGGTACTAAGAGCATACCTGTTTTATACAACCTATGCACTAAGAATAGATTTTACATTTTTGCATAGTTTTTAAAAAATAAAAGGATTATTTTGTGACATGGAGGAATTATATGAAACTCATATTTCAGTGCCATGAATAAAGTTTTATCAGAACACTACAACACTCATTCATGTTTGCATATTATGTGTAACCACAATAACGGAGTTGAATAGTTTCAACAGAATTTGCATGCATGTCTAAAGCATTTACTGTCTTACCCTTGATCACAAAAGTTTGCTGACCCTGCACTTGAAGAATTATCTGAGATGGGATAGTAGCAGAAGAAATAAAATGTTTTTTAAATGTGACTTGGACTTAATGGCAGAAGTTACTTTTATTTGGGGAAAAAACTTGTAATTGAAATTCAGTTAATAACAATTTAATAATAACATAAACCAGCATGTACATTGTTGGAAAATGTAACTTATTTGGCTTATTCAGTTTGATTTCTGTTTATCCATTTCTTTTGCTTTCTATGTTTGATCCATTTTAAGGCTTCACATCTGACTTTCATTCTCCTCAAACTTTTGGCTCCTTATGGTATAAAAACATTTTATCTCGAAAGTGGAAATGAATTATCTAAGTTGCAACTAAACTCCTCTTTAGCACTTAGAGATTCATCTAGATCTGGTTCTGTGACCAGTACATTTTCAAGAAAGTTCTTTCCTTGAGAAAGAAGAAGAGCAGGTATCTGATCCACTCTAAAATATTAAGAAATGGCCTTGTAGACTCAGAATCACTTCATCAGTCCTTGCATGAGATCATTTTATTATCATTTCACCAAGTGTGATTGGTTGAACTCATTCTGTTCTAATTCAGTCATTTCCATAGACTTCTGGGTCAACACTAATAAAAGTATTTACAATGAATAAGTCATTGGTCTTGCAAAATTCTCAGAGGCCTCCAGCTCATCAGGATTTCTCATTATTGTGGCCTCCTGTAAGGAAGCAACCAAGTGGTATAAAGTATGATGACTAAGTTTTTATTGTTAACTGAGTGTTTACATGGGAGAACATTGGTTTTACACTCATCATTTCACTGCAATGATTACAATCTTCTCCGTGCGTCATAATTCAACAGTATTTGTGTCTATTCCCTCTGGTCTTCTTTTGAGGGGGGCGGGGGAGTTTTGGGGGGGAGGATGTAAAAACAACGCTCAGGAATATATAATAATTTAAAAAACCAAAGGGCACATTCTGCAAGTCTGCCTCCTATCCACCAGCTCTCAGTCCCTCACTTTCCATGACTCTAGAGTCCTCAGCTATTCTATCTCTCCATGCCATCGTCTCTACCTCCATCTCTGGTGTCGCTGCTTCTCTGGATAGGGTCCCACATTCCGCTCATGTTCTTCTCCCTTGATGGTCCTAGGGTCCTCTGTTTCTGGACTGTTAAGATTAGGGTCCCACATTCCATTGAGCAATATTTTTGAAATATTTTCCTGTAGTGAATCAATCAGTTGATGATAAGGGTCAGATTGAATCTCACAAAATGATTCCTAGGATGGCACGTATTGTTGTTGTTGTTAAGTACCGTGGATTCGGTTCTGACTCTTAGTGACCCTGCACAGGGTTTCCGAGGCTGTAAATCTTTATAGGAACAGAAAGCCTCATCTTTCTCCCACAGAACAGCTGGTAGTTTCGAACTGCCGACCTTAAGGTTAGCAGCATATGTTGTTGTTGTCAAGTGCCATTGAGTCGATTCTGACCCACAGCGACCCTGTATAGGGTTTCCAAGGATATAGGGTGTGTAAAACTCTTGAAAGGCTTGGACAATAATTATGCAAATAAGGAATCTGTGACCTACCAAGGGGATTGGTCACTTTTGCCATCCCTCTAGAGATCTTGGTGTGGTACTGTGGGTTAATGTGTTAAACTGCAGTCAGTTAGAATCGCAAGGACAGCAGTTCAAGTGGCAGCCGCTCCTCGGAAACCGTGACACGGTCACTATGGGCCAGAAACAACTCGACAGCACTTAACAACAACAACAAGAGATCCAGTCTCACAGAGTTTGAGAGGAGGCCTCACTATCATCAAGAAGAACCTGGAGTAGACCTTTGGACCCAGAGTTCCTGCACTTAGAACCTCCTAAACTCAGCAGGTTCTTAGTGCAGGAACCCTGCAGGTGGAAGCTGAAAGCAAAGGCTGTCAGATTCCTAAGGCTGTGTATCTTCACACAAGCAGACTGCCATGCCCCTATAAACCCTATAATCCTAAGTATAGTCTGTGGGTTCTATGTGGCCATTGCAACAAATTATTGGATCCCAGCAAAGAAACAGAGAATGCCTTGAGAGGGAGGGATGACTGATGTCAGGATTGGTTTTTAAAAAAAAGGTTGGGAAATAGAGGTATGTCTGACCTTCATCTCAACCTTGGGCCAGTGCCAATTCTCATTCCCCTGTCCTTGTGAATTTAGAGGAATTCTGATACTACCACGTTTCAGAGGTTAACATAAATATTTATCATTTTAAAAATGCTTTGGTAAAGACAATAAAGCCTTATTGAGCATCTTTCGGGAAGTTTTAGTACAATTAGACAAATAATAAGTGACATATCGTTGTTGTTATGTGCCATAGAGTTGGTTCCGACTCATAATGACCCTGTACAGTTTCCAAGGCTGTAAATCTTTACGGGAGCAGAAAGCCTCATCTTTCTTGCATGGAACAGCTGGTAGTTTCGAAATGCTGATGGTGAGATTAGCAGCCCAATTCGTAACCACTACACTACCAGAGCTATAAATAGTCTCAATTGTGTATGATGTAATTGCCTGCTTTTAAGAATTACCTGAAAACTATCGAGACTAATTAATAAGAGTTCATTGAATAAGGTGGCCAATTAACAAAATATATGTACATGATCAATAGTTTATGCCATGCAACTGTTGTGAACTAAACCATTGCCTTGTCTTGGGTGGCTTATTGGGACTCTAAGCCCTCTCTGCTTCCAGTGTTGCCCCTTATACAACACTCAGAGTGAACCTGTTCAGAGCAGTCAGATCATGGAGTATCTGCTCAGAGCGCTCCACCAGCTTTGCTCATCATTCAGTAAGAGCCAAAGTCTTACGGTGTAAACAAGGGGCCCTGTCATTCCTCAATCAAGCTACGATGCTGTTGAGAACAAAGGGGATGCTTTCAGAAATTAAAATTAAATAAATTTTTGAATTATTTAATGATTAACAGTGTAAAGTTTATAAAGTGATTTATTCAAAATCTGTTTTCAAAAATAAAGCCCATTGTGTTGAGTTGATTCTGACTCATAGCAACCCCATAGCACAGACTAGACCTACTCCTTAGGATTTCAGAGGCTGCCAGTGTGTGTGGAAGCAAATGCCACATCTTTCTCCCAAAGAGCCACTAGGTGGGTTCACACCCGTGACTTTTCATTTAACAGCAGAATTCTTTCAGGGCCCCTTCTTCAAAATAAACTCTTTTCTTAAAAAACAAAACATATGCCTCTGATATTCAAACAAATTTTTTAAATTTTATCATGTAGACATTATAAGTAGCATAAGCAAAGTCATTATATACAACATACATTTGCATACTTTAATCAATGTACCATGTCGTCCGTACCAACTCACAGCAACCCTGTAGAGGGTTTCCGAGGCTGTAAATCTTTACTGGAGCAGAAAACCTTATTTTCTCCTACAGAGTTGCGGCTGGTGGATTTGAACTGTTGACCTGCAGTTAGCAGCCCAATTCATAATTCATTGCACAACCAGGGCTCCTTTTATCATTCACATCTTCTCCGAATACCATGTGCTCTGATTATGTGTTGCTGCATAACAAACCACTGTAAAACTTTGTTGCTTGCACCTGTAATTTGCTGTTGCTCACAGTTTGGGGTATTGACTAGACTCAACTAGACATTTCTCACTTGGAGTCTTCCCACGTGGTTTATAGCTCAGCTGGGTGGATGTCAAAGATGACTTCTGCACTTACACGTCTTGGTGCCTCAGCTCGGCTAGCTGGGAGAGTTAGGCTCACCTAGCTATTGTCTGTCTATTGTCTCTCCCTGTCTTTCTCTCCTCTCTCTCCCTCTCCCCTTCCTGCAGCCTCCTCACAACATAGCAATCTCAGAGTAGTTGGAGTTATTATACAATAGTTAGCTGCCCATGGAAGGTGTATCCAAGAGACCTAGATAGAAGCCACTGAAGAATTTTCAGGGTTTTTTTCTGTTTTGTTTTGTTCTGTCTTTTCAATTTTTGTATAATTACTAAATTTGAAATTGTTGATACATTTCATTGATTCTTTGTATGTTGCAGTGTCTTAATTGAGAAGATGCATTCTCAATTTATTTACATTGTTGTTGTTTTTAAGTACCGTGAAGTTGGTTCTGACTCATAGTGACCCTGCATAGGGTTTCTGAGGCTATAAATCTTTACAGGAACAGAAAACCTCATCTTTCTCCCGCGGAATGGCTGGTAGTTTCGAACTGCCGACCTTGAGGTTAGCAGCGTGATTCGTAACCACAGAGCTCCTTTTCTTTATTTACATTAGAATGTATAAATTTTTTGGCCCAAATATTTTCACAGTTATTGCCTATTTGCCTCCAAAGTATGTTTCATAAACAATTCTAAGTTGTCTTGGGATATTTTTGGATATTTTATCAAATTTAGATTATTTAAAATTGTAAGCCCATCAATCTTACTCCATTTCAGGACAAAGTAGATATCTGCCGTTGTTGTTAAGTGCCATTGAGTTGGTTCCGACCCATAGTGACCCTATATAGAGTTTCCAAGGAGCAACTGATAAGCTTGAAGCGCCACACTAGGATTCCAGAATAGATATTTAACCACCTGCAAATAACTACTTCATGTAAAGATTCATACGTAAAAACTGAGATTATTTTTAAATGCCATTATGGAATTGCAAAATTAGGTCTTATAAATCATTTGTGCTTTTATTTATTTAGCTTTTCCCTCCAAAAAAGTAAATATCAGAGAATTTCTGCATATACCTGTATTTTCAGTGATTGAAATTTTCAAAATATTTCAAAAGCTACAGGGTTTTTGTGCTCCTGTTTCTTAAATTTCCAACCAACTGTGAATAAAGTGCAGCCAAAATTAGAGAACTTATATAAAAACTCAATAACCATTACAGGACCCTGAGGTTGATTTTAAAAAGCAGCTCTACAAAGACTTAAATATTTCTAATAAGTAATTTTCAATATACTGTAATGTTATCCTTTTTTTACATATAACAACATAAAAATGTATTGTTACTTTATTTTGAATTTGCAAATATAAAAAGTATTATAAATTTTGACAACAGCTGTGGTTTTTTTCATAGGTAGCCTATCACAGCACAGCTTATTTTGGCAACATTTATGTGTGCCCCACAGCTAATCCTAAAAAGATTTCTGTTTCTTGGCTTAATAAATTGGATATTTATTTTTTTTATCATGGTACTAGAATAAAATTGATATATGAGTATCAACTTCAAAACAGCTTAACATTGAGAGTCTTTTTAACTGAACTTGTTAAGTTCCATTGAGTCAGTTCCTACCCATAGAGACCTTGTATAGGGTTTTCAAGGAGCAGCTGGTGAGCTTGAACCACCGACCTTGTAGTTCAAACACTTTGTAGTCTGACGCATTAGCCCACAGCGCCACAACTGAACTTACAGGAATAATGTCAATGTCTCACCTCCAAAAGAAACAATTATTAGGACTAACGTAACTGATGTTGTGTTCAAAGTCTCTGGTGACACCACAGAAAACTGGCATCATTAGCCAGTAGAGCCAGCTATTGCCCTGCCTTTCATTTGTATATTAAAAGCCTTGGAAATGAAAGTGAGCAAAATTAATGTAGAAGAACATGTCATCTAAATGAAAAGTCATGGACTTTCTGCTACAGACTCATTTTTGGACACCAACTAAACCCACTGCCTTCAAGTCAGTTCCGACTAATTAGCAACCGTCTATAGGAGTCGAAACTGACTCGACAGCTTTTCACAACAACAATAGGAGTCCTGGTGTGCTGGTGTAGGATAAACACTGGATCACAAGGTCAGCAGTTCAAACTCACCAGCTGTTCTTCAGAAACCCTATACAGGGCCACTATGAGTCAGACCCAATTCGACAGCCCTTAACCACAACATAGGGTTGCCTAAGCTGTAAATCTTTATAGGAGCAGAAAGCCTCGTCTTTCTCCCACAGAGCGGCTAGAGGGTTTGAACATTGCTATTAACAGACCAGTGCTTATCATGCAGTGCCACCAGGGCTCCTGCTAACTTGAAGAAGATGCTAATGCTTCTTTAGCAGATCGGAGATTTTTTAATTCTCATGTGGTTGGAGTTAGTTCTAGGGATGGTCATTGTTAAAAGCATTTTATAAGTTATAAGTTTATCATCAACTTTCTGGGGAAATAGAAATTTAGTACTTAATTTGTTCATTAAACATGAACTACGTGTGATCTTGTTTCTGCATAAAGGGTTTCCTATAAAATAAAGCAAGCGTTACCAAGTAATTAAAAATATTGTTGAAGATTTATATCTGCAATTGGCAAACCAGTCCATGGGCCAAATTCTGCCTCCTGCCTGTTTCTGTATAGTTTGTGAGTCAAGGTCAAAAAGAAGAAATAAGGTTAAAATTGTCAGAAATTCAGATTTCAGAGTTATGGAAAACATTTTATTGATACATTCTCACATCCATTCATCTACTGTTGTCTTTGGCTGCTTTCCCACTACAGCAGCAGAGGAGTTATGACAGAGACTATGTTCCACAAAGCCTGGAACTTTTATATGGCCCCTAGAGGAAAAGTGTAAGGAGCTCTGGTAGCGTAGTGGTTACGAATTGGGCTGCGAACCTTAAGGTCAGCAGTTCGAAACTACCAGCTGTTCCACGGGAGAAAGATGAGGCGTTCTGCTCCCGTAAAGATTTACAGCCTCGGAAACCCTGTACAGGGTCGCTATGGGTTGGAACCGACTCGAAGGCACTTATCAACAAAGAGGAAAAGTGTACCCACCCCTGATTTATATAGCACAGTACATGACAGAAACCACAGTGGTGACAGGGTTCTGCTGCAGGACTGTACCACCTCTATCTTCCACGTGTGTCTCACATACATGTAGAGTTCCCCAAGAACATAGCTGGTGGAAGCCCTGACAGCTTCATTCACCTCCGAAGCCAAGACACTGGACAACTAGTCTGGTCTCCCAGATGGACAGTGGCGGCAGCATCTATATTTCTTCAACCTCCACTGAGGCCAGAAGGAGTTTGCTGTTCCATGCCATTGTATCCGTGAGGGACCTGCATGCAGGTACTAGAAAGGCAGGTACTACTTACATTTTACCTGGAGAGATGGGAGGAAAGTGTGCTGGCTTATTCCTGGTTGGCTTTCAGATTAACACATGTATCTCTCATACCCTGAGATGAGACCAGGAAGCTGCTAAAGAAGTACAAAGGCAAGGTTTATGTACCAAACCCAATTTGACTTCTTGGTTTAATGCAACTATTGATAATATTTTATTTAAAATGAAAGATCTGAGATAATTTCTATCCCACCCAGACAGCAGAATTAAATTGGTATTCTCTCAGAGAAACCCTCTTCTGAGGCTTGACATGACCACTCACCTTTCCCTTTGACTTCACCATCAAGCAGGCATGTTCTCTTGCTCCAGACCAGTGGCCTCCTCCCCACTCTTCCAGAGACCCACGAGACTCATCTTCCCTCCTCCCTGTCAGGCCTGTGTTCACCTGTCTCCTCCTCAGGCAGGCCTTCCTCAACTACTCTATTTAAAAGTAAAAGACCCAGTGCCTGGCTACACTATTGACCATTCTGATCAGGCACATAGATGGACCTGAAAACAGGAGGAGAAAAAGTGGAACAGAATCTCACATTCCTTTTAAAAAAAAAACAACAACAGACATATTGGACTAGTTGAGACTATCACCCTTCAAAACTAACTTCTGAGGTCATCTTGTAGCTAAGTAGCTAATTGGCTCAAAAAAGATACCACCCATACGAACTGTGTTCCTCTAAAAAAATCACCTACAGGTGGTACCTGGCAACCACCGCTGACTACTCTGAGAGAGGGAGCACAATAGGAGGTCCTGGATAGAACAGGAGAAAAATGAGGGACAAAACACAAAATTGTGAAAAAGGCCAAGCTTAATTGTCTTGACGGTGACTGGTAAGACCTCCGAAACTGGCTCTTAACCACCCTTCAGACCTAGAACTGAACTCACCTCTGTGGTTCAACTTTCAGCCTACAAGGCAAACAGATAGACCCGTCAGGCAACCAGTAACACCAGGGAGGTACACACTGCTTAGGACAAAAGACAGACAGTTCAGAAGGCAGGAAGGGATAGGAAAACAGGATTAATAGAAATAGTAACCCAGGGAGCAAGTGGGGAGAGTGCTGCTACAGTTGAGGGCTGCAGTCAACAGCACGAATCAAAACGTGTATCAACTGTTGGATGAAAACCAATTTGCTCAGTAAACTTTCACCCGAATCACAATAAAAACTTAAATATCTTTTCCAAAAACTCGCTTATCTTTTCATTTCATTTTTCCATGAACTTTGAAGCCCGTGTGTGTGTGTGTGTGTGTGTGTGTGTGTGTGTGTGTGTGTGTGTAAACTAGAGAGCCCCAAGAATAGAGTCCAGTGTTCTGCCTGTTAGCATTCAGGAAGTCAAACAGAGGCAAGAAAATAGAGGCAGCAGGTGTAAGGGGAAGGGCTATTTCAGTACATCCCCAAATGACGCTACTCCTGACATCAGGAAGAATGTATCTATGTAAGACTAAGTGGTCAGCAATTACTTTGAAACAAGAATGAGCATGTAAAGGGGCAGGGAAACAAAATTAACGGAAATGAAACAAACAGAATCGAAATCATGAGAATGTTCACTCATTGTGAAGATTATAACCAGTGTCACTATAGAAACAGTTGAATGGAGACTGAAAACACAATAAAGTATTCGTTTTTATAAAAGCAAAAATTCACTGACAACCTCTCCACATACTATCTTGGGGTGATACAAATGTTCGGTATCTTGATTTCAGAGATGGTTTCACGAGTGTTTACATACGTCACACCTGTATGTACGCTTCAAGTAGGCACAGTATATTGTTCTTAAAGATGGACCATAGAGGATTAAATGACAACATGTGTGTGTACGGTCATGTTTCCACATACTGGCTTGCGGTGCCCGTTTGAAAAGTCTTCAGAATATAAAAGAAAATAATAAGCATTGATTTCAGTACTTCATTGATCACAGAATTTCAGCTTACTATTTCTTGAGAGAAGTTTCTCATCACTTAATTCTCAAGTTAATTTTAGAAGATGGAGCAATTTTTAAATCCCTTGCTGTTCATAATTTCATTTGGTTTGCAACTTCTGTGTCTCTGGAGGTATTTTTCTGTTTATAAAAACGGTGTTTTTCAGTAGCTTTGTGGTGTTAACATGTTCAGAGGAAAATGTTTAATCCAGGAAGATAGTTTCTTGGTGATTTTTCTGTATCTGTGATTTAAATCCAGAAAAGATTTGCATAGAGTCATGAAATGGATCCTCTTGCTCCCTGAACATCAGATTGTGTAAATTGAGTGTCTTTCTCGCTTGTCTTTGGTGCGTCATTCCCCTATAGAAATGAGTGGTTCACTGGACCAAACGTGACTTTCTAGCTCTGAAACTTCAGTGCTCTGCAGCTTGGCTTCAAACTGTGACTTTCATGCTCTGTAGTTTCATCACAGAGTGTCCTACCTGAGCCCAGTGAGCTGTGAAGTCAGATGACTTGCGTAATTAAGCCATGATGACTTTTTAAATGTGGTATTGTCTTTCACTGTACAAATAGCAATCCGTCATGCTGACTGCTTGCTTTTCTCCCCCAGGGAACCATCAGCGTTGGAGTAGATGCCACTGACCTTTTTGATCGTTATGAAGAGGAATATGAAGATGTCTCTGGCAGTGGCTTTCCCCAGATTGAAATTAACAAAATGCACATTTCTCAGTCCATCGAGGTAAAGCACACAAACACCTCTGCGTTTAGAGGGCTGAGTTAATGAGGCACAGCCCACCAGCAGCTGGAATGAGAAAGCCTGCTCAGGGCTTCTCATCTTTATTTATGAAAGGATGCAATTAGCAACTTAAAAAAAGTAAGGAAAGAAAGCTGCAGTCACTGCTTGGTTTGTTACTGCTTTCTGACATGTGAGCCAGGAGGAGGGGGGCCGCTTAGCTCCCAGGGCCCACAGATCTCTCCACTTAGAAAGTGCTAATGGGCCAAGAGAAGTAGAAGCCCAAGGTCATAGTGATTTATCTCTGGAGGGGACCACAGCCCTACATATGATTCTAGGAAGTGGCTTTAGTTTTTTAAGCTTCCTCTGCTGTGTACTCTACTTCCTGAACCCCTGTGTCACCAAAATGTCACCTTTCTGCCCATTATTTGGATGTCGTGATGTCAGGCCATTCTACTAAGGGTCATAGTAGGTCTCTGCCTTCTCAGCTCTGTATTTAGCCTCAAGTGTATCGACCTGGAACATGGAGTCCTAACTCGGGGATACTTGCCCCCTGTATCTTGGCACTCCCAGAGTTGGATAAGTCACCATGAGAAGGTCTTCAGTCTGGAGAGGCCCAGATGTCCCACAGCACGGAGACACCTGGCAGTCAACCCCATGTTTCCCTCTGGTTTAAAAGTTTTCCCACACAGCTTTTGCAGAACATGACCTTGGCAGCCACATGCAGTTCACATTAGCAACGTGTGAGGAAAGGAAGGCCGTGTAGGTAATTTGGCTTCCCTGCGCATTCTGAACTGTGGCAGCATCTGCAGTTGGGCCTGTGCTGACAATCCATTCATTCATCAGGCAGCTCCCATTGGAGCTTATCACCAGCAGGTGTTATTTTCCAGGCACCCCTGACAGCCACAGACACAGCCATTCTCTCTGGAAACCTCTCAACCCAGAACGGAAACGGAGGGGGCTCCATTAACTTTGCGCTCCGACGAGTCACTTCTGCGAAGGGCTGGGGAGAGGTAAGCATGCCTCCTGACAGGGCCATATTGTTGTCCCTTTTAAAACCTGATTCTAAGCACTTACCTGCTAAGAGCTAGCCTGCGAAAATGACCTGCGGACAGGCACACCAATGTGCAATAGGATTCTGAGGACCAAACTTTTGTAAGCTAACTGACCCCAATAAAAAATAGGCTTCATATCTGAGAAGCCCTCTCGGCCTGCCAAACAGTTGCAGGTTAAGATAGAAACACAAGCTTTCCCTTGAGTCTTAACTTCCTGAAAGCCATTCTTGAGAAGTGCAGCATCTTTGTTCCCTTTAAGCAAAAGTCTGGAGTCTAAGCCCTTTCCCTGTACAACCTCAAGGCCGGACAGTTTCTGCTCTCTGGTCCAGTGACTAGTGGTCATTCAGTTCTGCTGAACAAATTGAGCTGTATCAAATTAACATTGAAGTGGTGCCTTGAAAGTCACCCAGCCTAGTAAGCTAGCTGCAGACTCCAAGGCTGTGTACGTGCAGAACTGCTGATGGCCCTCAGCACCAGACCTAGGAGAGCCATCTCCAGTCACCTGAGAGACCTGCAGCCAAGGACGCTAAGCAGAATGAAAATGCAGAGAAACCACAGAGAGGGTGGAGCACACCTGACTGAAGTGCCCTCTGATGATGGCAACTCTTCCCCCAGGCAGGCCCTGGGTACCAAAGCCTTCTCTCCTGGCTTGAGCCCTGAGTGGGGTTCCTTTCTGAAACCTGGGCCGCCTCACATCTGTGGAAACAGGCAGCTTCTTTGGACAAAGGATAAGATGAGATAGGAAGAATCTTATCCCAGCAAGTCTGACAAGGTCAATGGCACTGAATTAAACCAAGCAATTGTTCCCAGAGGCACAGAACTGGGACTTGGGTAACTGCTGTGAGACAAAAACACCATTATTAACTTCCTCTTTTTCTTTTTCCAAACAGCTAGAATTTGGAGCTGGCGATCTTCAAGGGCCTTTATTTGGTCTAAAGCTCTTCCGTAATCTCACACCAAGATGGTAAGTATAAGAGGGAGAATCACATTGATGGTCATTTGACTTACAAGTGTGGGGGCCCATGTATTATGTTTCTCAAGATAGTCCTATTTATGGACTCTGCCCTGGGCACACTGAGGGCAGACCTGTAGCCAACAGGAAGCCAGAGTCAAAGGAAGGTGTTCGTGAGAGGAAAGGGGATTTGGGGTCCTGGACCCACCCTGGGTCAAGCACAACCTTTGTGAGCCCCCATTTCCTCATTGTGGGGTGACCCTCCTGTGTGCTTGTCTCACTCACAGTGGCCAGGACCACAAGACAGGCAGAGGAAAAAATGCCGTTGTGGAAAAGTTGGTCAGCGGTGCTCACCAACTTATAAATCATTTCTTTGTCCCAGAGGGTGTGACCTTCTGTTTTAAGTTCTTGAAAAGGGGCCTTTGTCCAACTGTGTGATCTGATGTGCTGGGACCTTGAACCCAGCAGGCTCTGTGTCCGTCCACCTTGACTCCCTCAGTGAGGTCACACTCCCAGAGCTGTGCACCACTGTTCCTTCTAGAACACGGAGGCGTCCTTATTCCATTTACGGTGGTCTATGTGAGCACAGATGAAAGAATTGGGTAGGAGGTCAAATAAAGCCTTTCTTCCAGGGAACAAAAATGTTGGTGACCGAGTCCTAGAATAGGGTATATGTTTGAAAAGAATGGCTTCCCTTCCAGTTGAACAAGCACCTGAGTGTCTGCTAGGTCCTGCAGGGTGGAGCAGACCTACCTCTGTCCTTCAGGCCTGTAGGTCTGTCCGTACAGCATGGGGTGGGGAGCAGAGGCCAGTCCATAGTGGGGGGTGAGTGACTACTGTTAGAAAAAGAACATAATAGGCTCTTTGGGGAGGCTCCTGAAGGATAGGTGAAGACCAGGCAGAGGTCACAAGACAGACAGGTGCACTGGACATCCCTGGTTGGTAATCACCCGGATGCTTGCTGGAATACAACCTCACAGACCTCGCTCTAGGATTCTGGATCCAGTGAGTCCAGGAAAGGCAGGGGCAGGGATTTACAGTATTTTTAAATCTGGTCTGCTTAGACTTGTCACCTCTGTCGCTGACAGACCAGGGCACCCTGCTATAACTGAATCAGGCCTGAGTGAGAGATCTGAGGTCCAGAGTTATCTTACAAGCACCCCAAGTGACTGATAGATCAGCAGGTTTAGGAGACACTTTGTTCTTATTGCGCCACATAAAGTGTCTGTCTGTTCATGGTCAACAGGGGCCTCAGGCTGGCCCTCAGCTTTTACAGGTTTAGGGGCTGAACTTGTCATAGTACAGGACCAGACTACAGAAAGCAGATTTAGAAACAAGGGGAATGATTTATAAACAAGAATGCTCATTCGTTACCTTACTGTAGACGAACTAGTCTGGTATTCAGGGCACCATAGGTCACAGTCAAGTGATGTGCGACCAAATGGGTGATCAGAGTTAGGTTGGTGAGTACAGGATCAGCTCCAGGGAAGGCAGTCAGCCCCCCCAGTGGGATGGTCCATTCAGGCAGCATGACCATGGGACCTGGTCTGGGGACAGCCATGCTGATCTGCCCACCCTGTAATGTGATCTTGAAATTCAAGGGGTGATTTTAATCTCTCTGTCTGCCTGCCTCCCCTGGCCCCAGTTGTGCCTTAAGCAGAGACAGGTGGCAGTTATAAAATAAATGAGAGAAACTGTTGGCTTGGAGGCCCTGTGGAGAGAAACCCAGAAAACTACCTTCCAAGTTGATTCCGACTCTTAGTGACGCCTGTTTTATTACTAATATTTAGTATTTTCTATCCAGCACTGTCAAAGAGACCGTGGATGGACCGTCCTGTCCCTGCAGCTGATCCCATACTCACAGTGACCCTTTTTATAGGGTTTCCAAGTCTGTAAATCTCTACACCTCGTCTTTCTTCCACAGAGCGCCTGGTGGGTTTGAACCACCAACCAACTCTGTGGTTAGCAGTGCAGTGCTTATCTTACAGCACCACCAGGGATCCTGTGGAGAGTTGTTGTGTTGTTATTAAGTACCGTGGAGTCGTTTGCAACTCCTAGTGACCCTGCACAGAGTTTCCTAGGCTGTAAATCTTTACTGGAGCAGAATGCCTCCTCCTTCTCCCGCGGAACTGCTCATAGTTTTGAACTGCTGACCTTGAGGTTGGCAGCCCTACTCGTAACCACTATGCTACCAGAGCTCCTTTGTGGAGAATGAAGGGATGCTTAATTCATTTGTGTGGGAAGCTTCTAGAAGTCTGTGAGTTACGGCATGATATTGAACAAAGTTGTCATTTTTATTTTTATTTTTATTTATTTATTAATGGCATCATCTCCAGAGCCTAGAAAAACGGGAAAGAGGCAGAACTGCTTGACACTGAGTTCGTTAGTCTGTGAAAGGAGTCCTGTTGTGGTACTAGGGGATTAATGCACTAGACTGTAAAATCAGTTTGAACCACAAGGTCAGCGGTTCAGGCTCACCAGTTGCTCCTCGGAAACCCTATACGGGGTTGTTGTGGGTGGAATGGACTTGACAGCACTTAACAACAACAGGCTATGAAAAGCTTGTTCAACCTGCAGTACCATACATAAGTGGAGTAGGGTGAAGGACAGTGAAATGAAGTACATCTTTTCCACCAGAAGATGGTGCTGCCCACCCTTGCAAACAAACTTCAGAGGCCTTGGCAGGGGAACTGGTTGGTCTCCTAGCTTTTCAAGTTGCTTAGTCTAGCGTACGCAATGTACTATTGGCAGGTTTGGGGGTTTTTTTGTTTGTTGTTTTTAAAAGATGTACGGAACTATCAGTCTCCACCCAGAAATGCTGAGTCTAGGGTGAGCTGTCTCGCATGTGGTTCTCAAATTGTGCTACACATTAGAATCCCTTCCTAAACATTAAAAATGCAAGTCCATAGGACACACAGCCCCTCCCCAGACTAAATCACAATGCCTGGAGGTGGGGAAGCCAGTGGGCAGTATTTTTTAGATTACCCGAGTGATTTGAATGTGAGGAAAAGTTTGGGAATCAGTGCCTTGGACCACTTTCTTTTGGGGGGTGGGGCAGTGGGAACTACTCTTTGGGGTAGGGCATTTTTCTGTTGGCTCAGGAAACTGACATTCAGGTGCCTCTGGTTGTAGCTAAAGTGAGCTGGGGAGGGGGTGTAGAATGTCAATTCGAAGGGAAGTGTCCTGGCAGATTCGGCGGTGGATGGAGGCTGGCTGGACTTCTGCCTTTGCTTGTCTGGGGCTGGCCCGAGTTTCAGGGAAGTGACAGCAAGCCGGTCCTGAGCCAGGCAGGCTGAGAAGAAAGTCGGCAGAGAACAGCTGAGAGACAGGTGGCATCTAAGCCCCTTGTCTGTGTGCCTCTCTAGCTTCGTCACGACAAACTGTGCCCTGCAGTTCTCGTCCCGAGGCATCCGACCTGGCCTCACCACCGTCCTGGCAAGGAACCTGGATAAGAACACGGTGGGTTACCTGCAGTGGCGGTGGGGTATCCAGTCCGCCATGAACACGAGCATCGTCCGAGACACCAAGACTAGCCACTTTACTGTGGCTCTGCAGGTGAGGATGGTGCTCCCAGGAGGGTCCCCTGGGCTGTGGACAGATTCTGAGAGTTTGTGCCTTCACTGAATGTTAGACATGTTTAGTCTCGGACTCCAGTGGTGGCTGTATTCAGACACCCCTGAAGCTATGTGCGATGGCCACACTAGGAGAAGCCCAGGAATGAGGGTAGGAACCTGGTTGGTGAAGGGAATCCCAAAGCAGAGTCATGCTCTTAGATGCCCAGGAAGCCAGATGGGTGTGGTCAATGAGTGAGGAGCTGGGCAAGCTAGTAAATGGCAGTCCAGCTTACTCAGAGGGACAGCTGCTCTCAGCCATGCGCACTGCTGCCAGTTAGGAATTCCTCTGAAGTGAAGCCACAGCCGAGGGGGATGGGGGCAGCTGCCCAAGTCCCACAGGGAAGCTGGAGTGTGGGTTTTATGGTTGTTGTTGCAGGTTGATTTTAATGAACAAAACTTTCTGTATAAAAACATTTAAGCTTTAACAACACACACAACTTCAAATCTAATACAGAACCTGAGACATTATTTTATTTCATGTCAACTTCTCTAAAGGGACATGTGAATAAAACATTAACATGAGAGAAAAGAAGACCCATGGCCTTACACATAGAACCATTTTTAAGGAAGAACAAAAGCATAAAGTTAAAGTGTGAATGGGATGGGAATGAATTATTTTACTGTGTGAGTAAAATAACTCCATTACGAGAGGCCACAGGAAGGGGGAAGCAGCAGGGATTAGCTTAACTCATTAATTATCTGAAAATGTCATTCAAGGACAGAGAATTTGGGGAATTACAGAAAATCCATATTTTTTTAACACCTCAAATTCTGCAAATCTGATAACTTCTGATGCTTCAAAAGCATCTGTGTTTTCATTGTGTGTGTGTGTGTGTGTGTGTAGGTCTTGATTGTTTCATTATTACTTAGCTGTGGTTGATTTCTCAGTTTTCCTGTCGTGTCCGGTTTTAGTCACCAGAAGAGCCACAGCAATAAAGCATGACAAGCACAGGCTGTGCAGGGTGGTAGTACTGTGGGTGGCTAAGAGCCATACTACCTGGGTTTGGATCTCAGCATCACCACCTGCTAGCAGCATACTTAGCCACTCAGGTGTCCCAGTTCCTTCTTCTTCAGCACTCCCTGCTTCAGAGAGGTTAAGACGATTCAACAAGGTAATCCATTTAAAGAAATTATCGCATTGCCTGGCAAAAGTAAGTGCTCTGTTAATGTTGGCTAAGATTACTGTTGGAGTCCTGGTGTGGTGATGTGGGTTAATGCGCCAGACTGCAAGGTCGGCGGTTCAAGCTCACCAGCTGCTCCTCGGAAACCCTATACAGGGTCTCTGTGGGTCGGAATCAACTCGAAGGTACTACAGCAGCAGCAGCAAGATTATTATTATTAGTAATAATAAACCAAAACCAAACCCATTGCCTTCAAGTCGTTTCTGACTCATAGAGATCCTACGCAACAGAATAGAACTGCACGACAGGGTTTCCAGGCCCCTCACCTTTATGAAAGTAGATTGCTGCATCGTTCTCCCACAGAGCAGCAGGTGGGTTCGATTTGCTGACTGTTCAGTTAGCAGTCGAGCACTATAACCACTGTGACACCAGAGCTCTTAGTAGTATTACAGGGAAACAAAAAGAAAATTTTAATCCATCTTTATTTCAGTTTCTTTACTGAGGTCTTCAGGGGCCACTGTGGCAAAAAGAGGAGATGCCTGTATGTTGGTACAAACGAGATTGAGGACTAGTTTTAGGCTTATAGATGTTCATTTTTATATTAAAAGACAGTACCATGGCTCCATATCACAGCATCTTCCCATGAACACCACACAGTTGCCACTTTCATCAGGTCCTGCATATACTGTACATGATGTGGCGTTTCTATTGATACGCAGCAACAATAGGACCCTTACAGTGTAACTACGAAATAGCTGAACTGCATGGTGAACAGTAATCTGCTGCCACACTGTTTACACTCTGTCTTTTCAGCTTGGAATACCGCACTCTTTTGCACTCATCAGCTACCAGCACAAGTTCCAGGATGATGACCAGACTCGAGTGAAAGGCTCTCTCAAGTAAGTGCGTGGACATGCCCTGGGCTCGTGTGGGGCTTTCTGCACATGGAGCCAGTCAATGTAAGGTCTGTGTGATCTCTTCCTGTGGGTAACATGTCGGGAGTGCCTCCTACTGCCTGGGGAGCTCGGAGACTAATGGGAGCCATGCCCACTACTGTCCCTCCTGACTGCTATGTCCACTGACTGCAGGCATCCGTCAGGAATCTACTCCTCCCTGTGGGTGGCGGGAAGGGTGGCAGTAGAGATGCTGAGGAGCCTCCCTGGTCTGACTGCTGGTCTGCTCTCGCAGGGCAGGCTTCTTTGGAGTAGTGGTGGAGTACGGAGCAGAGAGGAAGATCTCCAGGCACAGCGTCTTAGGTGCTGCTGTTAGCGTTGGTGTCCCACAGGGTGTTTCTCTCAAAGTCAAGTAAGTTGTACACGGATCTTTTTGACTAAAGAGTAGCTGGCCACTTCTAACTCAGCAGGGATTGGCCTAAGTGAAGGCTGAAACAGTCTTTACTTTATAATGTTATTCTTTTAAGCCATCGTTCCTTCTGTCTTTGATATGCAAGTAAATGTCAAGGAGTGTAGAAACCCAGCATTTCATCACATCACAGGAATTTGCAGCATATTCTGGCAAGTCTGCCCTCCCCCACCCCACCCCACCCCCAACATGCTGTCTGTCTTCCCTATCATCACTGTGGACAGACCTACAGCCAACCTTTCCACTAACGTCCGAGGTGCTCACTTCCTCTCGTGTTCATATATTCCACGTTGGAGATTGTTTCCAACAACACATTGACATATGCTCACCTCCTAGCTACTGTCCACTCATCTTTCCTGTAGAACTTCATTCTTCAAGAGCTGTCTGTATTTTCTCCCTCCTGTTTCTCTTGTCTACTGCTCTCTATACCTACTCAAGTCCGTTTTCTCCTTAAACACTGCTTTTCTCAGAGTTCTTTGAGGCCCACTCCCTCACATTGCAGATCCAGTCTGTAAATGCTTAGTCTCCATCTTGCTGGATCTCCACAGAATTTGAATCTCTACAATTCAAATGGCTGACCATTTCTTCAGATTTCAAGACAGTGCTCTTTTGATTCTGGCTTTATATGCCAGGCTGGTTGTTCCTTAACCATAACCATTCGGGTATTTAAATAAAGGCATGCTGCAGAGTTCAGCCTTTCTGTTTCCAGCTTCCCGATTTCAGTACCCCCGTACACAAAGAAGATCTAGCTGGGCTTCCAACTTCCTTTCCAAACCGCTATTTGATAGGTCTCTAATTACATCTCAAACATCACAATTCAGATAGACCTCTTGATCTCCTCTCAGACACACAACTCTTTCTCCACCTCCATCCTTCTCTGTCAAGAAACCCCGACCCACCACATCTGGTAGAGCTAAGAATCATCTCAGCTCTGTTCTGTCAGTGGATTCTGAATCTGACCTTTTCTCATGGCCTCCCTGCTGCCTTGTCTGAATTACTGCAGTATGCTTCTAACTGATCTGTACTCTTTGGCTCTATCTCTGCACCCCCCTTTGTAAATCTGTTCTCTACACAGGCAGAATCATCTTGTTAAAGTCTGAGCTAGCTTATGTCACTTTCATGGTGTAGAATCTAGCTGTCCTTCTGACCTCATCTTCCTCTGTCTGCCCCATGCTTTCTCTATTCCTGCCATATTGAAAAATTCCTTCCCTCAATCACTTACATGGCTTGTTCCTTCACTTTCCTAAAATGCCCTATTAAATTTTAAAACACAACTGTCATCAAGTCTTTTCCAACTCATAGCGACCCTGTTGGACACTAGAACTGCTCCATAAGGTTTCCGAGATTGTCAGTCTTGACTGATGCAGACTGCCTCATCTTTCTCCCACAGAGCCGCTGGTGGGTTGGAACTGCCAACCTTTTGGTTAGCATTAGCAGTCCACTGCACCACCAGGAAGGGCTCTCTGATTACCCTGTTGCTGTTAGGTGCCCTCGAATCGGCTCCAACTCATAGCAACGCCCTGCACTGCGGAACGGAACACTGCCTGGCCCCATGCCATTCTCACAGTTAAGTTGGGTCCACTGTTGCAGTCATTGTGTCTGTTACCCCATAGAACATTCTGTTAGCCCTTCACCGCACTTCAGGCAGTCTGTTTCTGTTTACCTTGTCTGTTTTTCTCTGTTGCACCCATTTTATCTAACAAGCCAGTCTCCCCATCAAAATAAGTTCATTGATGATAGGGGCTTTGTTCCATTCTCCATTGTACTCCCAGAGCCTAGGACACAGCCTGGCAAAAGAGTGAGTGAGTGTGTGAGTGACTGGGCGGCAGTGCAGGTTACCAAGATTGCAACTGACATCTACCGTCTCCACTCATTTAAGATTTGGGGACAGTTGAGAGTTAATATGAGAGGGCTTCAAAAGTTCGTGGAAAGCTTCCATTATCTTTTAGTTCCCTTTCCACAAACTTTTTTTCCCTTATAATTTATGTTTATAAGGGATGTTAATCTCTATCTTTTTTTATTATGTATCTGTCAGGTTATCGGTGAGAGTTATGTCAGCCTGTTAAAATCAGCTGGGAAGTGCTCCTTCTTTGGTTTTCTGAAAGAAATTTGTATAACGTCAGTATTGGGTCTTCCTTATGATTGATAGAATTCACCTGTGAGATCATGAGAGCCTGGACTTTCTTTATAGGAAGGTTCTTGATAATGAAATCAATATAACAAATTAAGAGCTTTTCTGGTTTTCTGTCATTTTACCACTTTTTCAAGGAATTTGCTCATTTCATCTAAGTGCCAAATTTGTTAGCATATATGCTTATCCTTTTAATGTTTATACATATGATACCTCTTTTCATCCCTGATATTGGTAAATTATATGCTTTCTCTTAGTCAGTCTAGCTAGGGTACTTATCTTTTCAAAGAACCAATTTTTGGATTTGTTAATTTTCTCTCATCTGTTTACTATTTCATTAATTTGGTATCTTCATTATTTCCTTCCTTCTACTTTATTTTGGTTGTACTTTCCTCTTTTCTAGCTTCTAAAGGTTGAACCTTTCTGATTTGAGACCATTTGTTTCTAATGTAAGCATTTAAGACTACAGATGTCATGTTAAGCATTGCTTTACTAAATCCCACAAATTTTGATGTGGTGTATTATTTTCATTACTTAGTTCTGTTGATTCAATCTAATTCCATTTTGTCAGAGAAGGTACTCTTCTAGTCTTTGAAAATATATTTAGACTTATTTTATGGTCCAGTATATAAGGGAGCTTTAAAAAGTTCATGGCAAAATTCCATTGTCTTTTCATTCCATTTTTCCATGAACTTTTTGAAGCCTCCTTGTATAATCTATGGTGTCTCAGTTCTCTAGAACTGCTATCCCAGAAATACCATAAGTAGATGCTTTAACAACCAGAAATGTATACTGTCACAGTTTAGAAGGCTAGAAGTCCAAATCCAGCTCTAGGGGAAGGCCTCTCTTTCTGTTGGCTCTGAGGAAGGTCCTTGTCTCTTTCAACCCAACATGTCTCGGTGATCTCTGTGGGTTTGACATCAGTCTCCTCCTGGATACAAAAGCTTCACAAGGCAGGGACCCCTGGGTCCAAAGGAGCACACCACTCCTTGGTGGTCCCTCTTTCTTTGTTCATTTCATTTTCCTTAATATCTCTCATAAAGTTTAAAGTGTTGGGTGCCACACCCCTGGGAATCTCCCCTGGGATCAAGGTTGTACTTGTCCTTTAATTTATGTAAATTTGTCCTCACTTTGAAAGGATGGAACCCCAACCCCTACCTAAAGCAAATTCTTTGTCACCAACCCCTCCCTATAGGACAGAGTAGAACTTCTAGTTGATCTAGGGGACTGACTTGCCTGTATTCTGCAGTTATTGAGTATGGTGCTCTGTAAATATCAACTAGTGGTGGTAGTGGTGGTGGTTTTGTATTGTGGAGTCAGTTCCAACTCATAGCGAACCTATATAGGGTTTCCAAGGCTATAAATCTTTATGGGAGCAGAAAGCCTCACCTTTCTCCCACAGAACAGCTCATAGTTTTGAATTGCTGACCTTGAGGTTAGCAGCCCTACTTGTAACCACTGTGCTACCGGAGCTACTTAAATATCAACTAGGTCCAGGTGATTGACAACATTCAGGTCTTCTATGATTTTATTGGTTTTCAGTTGCTCAGGGAGGAATGCTAAAATCTCCAACTATAATTGTGGTCTTCTCCGTTTTCTCCCTTTGTCAAACTGAGCTTCATAAATTTTAAACCTGTATTAAACACAAAAGAAGCTCTGGTAACCTCAAGGTCAGTAGTTTGAAACTATCAGCTATTCCTCAAGAGAAAGATGAAACTTTCTGCTCCAGTAAAGATTTACAGCCTCGAAAACTCTTTGCAGGGTCCCTGTGAATCGGAAGGGACTTCACAGCACATAACCACCACCACCATTAAACACCTATGTATTTTAAATTTGTGTCCAGTTTCCTGATGAGTTGACCCTTTTATCATTATGAAATGGCCTTTTCTCTCTGGTAATAATTGTCTTGAAGTCTTATTTATCTGATCCTACTGTAGCTACTCTCTTATGGAGCCCTGGTAACATAGTGGGTTGTGAGCAGTTCGAATCTACCAATCACTCCACAGGAAAAGAAAAAGATCCACAGCTTTGGAAACCATAAACATAGTCCCTGTGAGTCAGAACCGACTCCACGCCACACAAACACCACTACCACCACTCTAACCACTTCAGGCTTAATAATTGTATAGTTTATCTTTCTGTATTCATTTACATTCATTCCGTCTCTGCTTATTGCAGGAGAAAGATGCGGCTTTCTATGCCTGCAAAGATTTACAGCCTCAGAAACCTTATACACAGGATCACTATGAGTCAGTTCGCCTCAGTGGCACTTAACATCTCTGTTTATATTTATGGTTTATCTCTCAAAGACAGCATGTGTAGTTGCATCTTGCTTTTCCATTCTTACAAATCTATTTACAATCTTGGCTTTTTAATTGGAGTCTTTAGTCCATTAATATCCAATGTAATTGATAAAACTGAATTTAGGCCTGTTGTTTTTAAATTCCATATTATTAATATATGTTAACTTTTTTAGTTATATCTCTGCCTTTTACAAGGGGGCTTCAAAAAGTACACAAAAAATGGAATTAAAAGATAATGAAAATTTCTAACAAACTTTTAGAAAGCCCCTCTGATTTTATAGTGATGGCTCTAGTGATTACAATGTACATTCTTACCTTTATATAGTCTACTGAAGAATTAAGATTGCATTGCTACCACGTGTAAACTGAAAGCAGCTCCAAAATGTATGGGGCCGCTTGCCACCCTCCTTTATGGAGCCCTGGTATGGTGCTATTGGATAAGCATTGAACTTCTAACCCACCAACTGCTCCTTGGAACCCCCTATGCAGGGTTGCTGTGAGTCGGAACCAACTTGACAGGACCTAACAACAACAAACAATAACATCATTTATGATACAGTTGTCACATGTATATATTACAATCTCCAAGCTGTTAAAATTTTGGCTTTAAATAGTCACAAAGACATTAAGAACAGGGAAAGTCTTATCATTTCTAGTGTTCTTCATTCCTAAAAATTGAATTTGCATCTGGTGTCATTTTGTTTGGCCCAGAGAACTTTGTTTAGCTTTCCTTACAGTATCAATCTACTCCTAGTGAATTTTTAGTATTCTTTAACCAATTATTGTGCCTTTACTTTGCATTTGTTGTTGTTGTTAAGTGTCATCGAGTTGGTTCCGACTCATAGCGACCCAGTATAGGATTTCTGAGGACCAGCTGGTGAATTTGAACTGCCAACCTTGAGGTTGGTTCAAACCGACCTTGTGGTGCAGTGCATTATCCCACAGCACCACACCAGGACTCCATACTTTGCATTTAGAGTTCATTAGTTTATTTTATTCATATCATTTTCTTTTTACTTATATATTATATTGACCTAAAACAGTTTGGACCTCTGGTATGGCATTGTAGGATAATAAGCATTGGAGTGATAACCAAAAGATTGGCAGTTGGAAACCCTACACCAGGGTCTCTATGAGTCAGAACTTAACAACAGCAAAGTCAGATTTATGGAGGCATGATTTATACAAAGTAAAATTCATGCTTTTTAGTTCTATGAGTTTTGACAGTCACATATAAGGAGACTTCCAAGTTTGTGGAAAAATTCCATTACCTTTTCATTCCTCTAGTCTATGAACTTTCACATCACCAAAATCAAGATTATCTCCTTCATTCCAAAAAAGTTCCCCTGTAGCTCTTCCCCCCCCACCCCCCACCCCCCAGCCCACAAGACCTTGGCAACTAATGATCTGTTTTCTTTTGTTGTTGGTTTTTTTCTTTTTTCCAGAATGCCCTATAAATAAATGGACCCATGTAATCTGTAACCTTTTGAATCTGGCTTCTTTAACTAAGCGTAATGCATTTGCGATTCATCCATATTGTTGCTTGAATCAATAGTGTGTTCCTTTTTATTGCTAAGTAGTGTTCCATTGTACAGATATACCACAATTTGTGTATTTGTTTACCAGTTAAAGGACATTTCATTGTTTCCAGTTTTTGGTGGTTACAAATAATCGCCATATAAACATTCACATACAGGTTTTATATGAACATAAGTTTTTATTTCTCTTAGGAAAATACCTAGGAGTGGAATTACTGGGTCATATGGTAAGTGTATGTTCAACTTGTTCAAAACTACCCAGCTTTTTCCAGTAGTTGTTTAATTTTACCTTTCTGCCAGCAGCTTATGAGAATGCTTTTTCCTCCATATCTTCAGGAACTTAGTATGTTTTTTGTTTTGTTATGTTTTTGTTTTATGAACTATTTTCATAGGTACATAGGTGTTTTTCATTGTGGTCTTGATTTGCATTTCCTTAACATCTAGAGACGCTGTACATATTCTCATATGCTCATCTGCCGTCATTATCTTCTTGAGTGATGCGTCTATTCATATCTGTTACCTATTTTATTAGGAGTTTGTTTGACGTCTTAGTTTTGACTGTTCTCTATAAACTCTGGAGTTGCTTAATTCTGGAAGGATATTTTCACTGGATGTGCAATCCAGGGTTACCGGGTTGTTTTTCTCTTAGCTCTCTCGTGATGTTGCTCTGCTGCTGTCTGGCCTTCATTATTTCTGATGAGTCAGGGGTCCCTTGAATCATTCTCCTGTATGTAATATGTCTTTGCGTTCCCTGACTGTTCAAGATGGTCTATTTTTGCTTTGCAACAGTTTGATTATAATGCACTGAGATCCAGTTTTCATTATATTCTAAAGCTTTCTGTATCTGTAAATTATGCCCTACATCTAATTTGTAATTTTTAAACTATAAATTCTTCAGATCGTTTTTTTCTGCCCCATTCTCTCTCCTCTTTGAGTCATTCATGAACTGTATGTCACACCTTTTGATACTGTCCCACAGGATTATGAGACTCTGTCCATTTGTCATCAGCCCTTTTTCTCTTTATTTTTCCTATTAGACCATTGCCCTTGATCTAGCTTCAAGTTCATTCATTCTTCCCACGTCTCAGTCTAATCTTAACTCATCCAATAACTTTCATTTCAGATACTGTTGTTCAGTTCTAGAATTTCTATTTGATTCTAGTTATAGTTTTAAGTTTCTCAACTGAGACGTCACATGTTTTAATTCATTACAAGTTGTTTTCCTTTCCTTAGTTGTAATAGATGGTTTAAAATCCATATCAGCCACTTCCAACATCTGGGTCATCTTGGGGTCAGTCAGTCTCTGATTATCTGTTTCTCCTTAGTATGAGCCGCCATGGCTTGTGTTTCCTTGTATATAAGATAGTTTTGGATCTTATTTTGTGTATTGCAAAGACTAGTCTATTAAATTTCTCCAAAGAGTATTGGTTTTTCATTTTAGAAAGTGGAACTCTTAACTGCAAACTCTGACTCCCCTGTGAGCCTTACCTCAGCTCCTTAAGAGATCAGGGATCCACTAGCAATCTGGGACACATTTATACATGGAATTTCTAGCTTCCCATCTCTGGTTCTCTTTTCTGGGGACCCCACACACATTCCAGCTGCTTTGGTTATCCCAAACTCTGAGCTCTGGTTCTTCAGTCTAGTAGAACTGCAGGGTTCTCTCCAAGTTGTAGCCATCTCATACAGTACCTACTGGGACTTGTCTTCAGGCTTAAAGGCAGTAAAAAACCCAACAACAAAACTAAATGGGAAGCTCACCAGTGCCGTTCCATTCTTTGAAGTTCCAACCTTTCTTTAGCACTGGCCTGGTGTTAGTCATTACCTAATACCTCTAAGTGTGGTCAGGAGTATACTGCTATCTGTCATGTGACTGGTCCAGCAGGAGCTACTAAGCTCCTTGTTAAGTGCCATCTAGTCAGTTCCAACTCATAGCAACCTTATATAGGGTTTCCAAGGAGCGGCTGGTGAGCTTGAACCACCAACCTTGAAGTTCAAACCTTAAAGTCCAGTGCTTATCCTACAGCGCCACACCGGGACTTCTTTACAGGACCTCCTTAATTTGCTAACCTTTAAAGTCTCTATACAACTAATAGATTGAGGGCTGAGGTGTGACTAGGATTAGGACACCTGAGGGGTGGGGGTGCCACTTCTGTCCTCAAGACCAGTGGTTAACACAGGTATGCAACATTGCTACCTGGGCATGCTTTAGCTCTGTTGTTTTTTGCCCTCAAAGTCAGCAGTTAGTGGGACCGTACTTCAGTCACATGTCAACCCCAACAGCTCAACTTGGGAATTGAGAAAACCAGCAAAGTGCAGTCAGTTGTGAAATAAGCAGAGTTCTGGAGGTCCCCTAGGTTCTCTGTATCTGAGAAGTTAGTCCTCGTCTGACTGAGACACTACATTGCTCATTCCTGAAAACTTGGCTCATCTTGTTTTTACTTTTCAGATTGAATCGAGCCAGTCAGACCTACTTCTTCCCGATCCACCTGACAGATCAGCTTCTCCCCAGTGCTGTATTCTACGCCACCGTGGGGCCTCTGGTGGTCTATTTCGCTATGCACCGTCTGATCATCAAACCATATCTCAGGGCTCAGAAAGAGAAGTAAGTTTCAAGTATGTCTGGGAGGATCACTCAACAGTTCTGCCTCAATTTCCTCTTGTAGAAAAAGGAACTAATAAGAGAACTGTCCCACAAGGTTGTTGTCAGGAGAATTAGATTAATTAATGCAAATAAGTGCTTGGCATGCTGTTTATACCATAAATGCTTAGTAAAATTATTTATTGTCATTAATAATGGTACTGTTTGCTACTTGTTCATAATCTTTATACTTTCAAGTAGATTTTTAAAATGATGAGATTTACCATTATATCACGAGAGATTAAGAAGTCTTCTTTTATCTTATTCTAATGATTTTTTCCCTGGCACTGAATTCAAAAAGGAATGGGTTCTAGGTTCTTATATAAGGGACAGGCATTAACTTTTGTCTTAAAGCTGTTGAAATGTAAATAATTTGGCAGTTTCTCATAGATAAAACCACTGGGGCATGACATTGGATTTAAATTCTTAGTGATGGCACCTCTATAGAAAATTGAGCAGTGGTTTAGATTTCTTTATAATGAGTTAATTTGATAAATCATTGCACTTAGAGAATCTAGGAGAATGGAATACTTCTCTCCAGAGCCCTTCTACCCTTGACTCACCAGGAGGCTTGAAGCCTAGAGCAAGCATGTAAATAAATACATGTCAAGTGCTACAGGTGCATGCGGACACAGCCCTGTGCTTTGCTAAAGGAGAATCTCTTCATATATCTAAAGTGGTATTAATTGTTCCCACCAAACATGTATGATAATCCTAGAAGGTTGGTGGAGCCTCCTGTGAGTCTTCTCTACTCAGACCCAAGCCAGGTGGAGTGTATTTTCCAGAAAGAACAGTGGGCTTCAGGAGACACAGGGGTAGAGCTATCTAGGGATAAAATGCAGCTATGCAGGCCTGTGACTAACAGATTTGCTGGAGCTTGTCTTGGAAATATTTGTGAAAGCTCTAGAACTAGAAACCCTGTCAGATCACAGACTGTTTGCTGGGCTCGGGGCCAGTGAGGGGGCTCTGTTGACTCACTGCTGTGTAACACCCGCTAATGTGTGGCTTGTGTTTCCCTCACACAAGGGAGTTGGAAAAGCAGAGGGAAAGCACAGCCACGGACATTCTGCAAAAGAAGCAAGAAGCAGAAGCTGCTGTAAGTTCTATGTAAACGCCACCCCAGGAGTGCTTTTGATCTTCTGTTGTGCTCTGAGTTTTCCTACTGCTGAGAGGCAGACCAGAGAATGGAGAAACAGCTTTGCCAGGCTCTAGTTCATAGACTGGGGCTGTGTGGGAGAATGCTTCACGCTCATTGGTCTCAAGGACTGTGGTCCCACACTGCTTCCCCAGCAACCTCATTGTTCATTTTAGGGTGTATACTGCTACCAGACTTCATTCCTGTCCTCCAAAGGCATGGCCATTTAGTGGATTAATGGCCTTTTAATGGTACTCTCCTGAAGAAAAGGCAGGCTACCTGTCAGATGTTCTTCATGGGCTGAGGGACCGAGATGCCAATGCATAGAGCACCCAAGCAGGTGGCCTGAAGGCCATGTGTGGGGTCTGAAAGAGCAGGCCCTTTGCCAAAGAAGCTCTGTTTCTTCCATCCCGCTTCCTGTGTGGACTCTCCTTATTTTCAGTGTTGACAGTGTAGTGTTGGCAGTGTAGTCAGTTTTTTGACTCAGTCAGTAAGGCCTGTAGGGTCCTATTGGCAGGGATCTCCTGTACTGTTGTCACACCGTATCCTCACCACAGCTGGGCAGAAGGGCAGGGAAGTGGTACCATCAGCAGCAGAGCTCCAGTACTCTACAGCTTGTTCCAGAGTGGGCTAGTCCTAAGCTTGAGCTCTCCAGAATCCTCACAGAATCCCAAGCTGGGTGTGTGTGTGTGTGTGTGTGTGTGTGTGCAGCCCAGTTTGCACCACTATCTCTGGTCCTCAGGACAAAGAGGCAGGACCTAGCGAGGGTTCTGACAGTGGTCGCCATTGTTGTTTGGCAGGTTCGGTTGATGCAGGAATCTGTCCGAAGGATAATTGAGGCAGAAGAGTCGAGAATGGGTGAGAAGGAGGGTCCTCTCTCAGCATGGAGCTGGGGTGGTAGGGGGACTTTGGGGTTTTATAGGAGCCTATGGCTCCTTCAGCCCAGCTGAGCAGAGACGTGCTCTACAGAGGGTGACTCTGGCGTTGACTGAAATCATCCTTCAGGGCTCATCATTGTGAACGCCTGGTATGGAAAGTTTGTCAATGACAAGAGCAGGAAGAATGAGAAGGTCAAGGTGATTGATGTGACGGTGCCCCTGCAGTGCCTGGTGAAGGACTCCAAGCTCATCCTCACAGAAGCTTCCAAGGTATGTGGTGCTAGCGACTAGGGGATCGGAAAAGGGAAAATGGGCAGTTTAAGGAGCAGATTCCATCTTTGAAGGACAGCCTGGCCCATTGAAATGGCCAAGTCCCTCTGTTACCATGAGATCCTTCACATGGCATGCATTCACTGCTAGGATGCTGCCCAGAACTCAAGTAGTAGCAGCATTGGAACCATTTAGTTCTTTAAGTCACTCAACACTTATATATCTATTGTGTTGGGTCTTTTTCACATACAGCAGCAAACAAAATGGACATCTTGCTTTTGTGGCCCTTACATTGTATTTCTTCCTTGCCTGGTTCCAGAAAAAGCAAGAGGCTACTTGGAATACCCATGTGACTCACTACTGGAGCCTGGCATGGACTTAAAGATGAAGAGAAACACAGATTACCTCAGGCCAGAGAACGTGGGGCTCCCTGAGGATGTCCTAGTGTCTCTGTCCTGGCAGGGCTCCTGTAAGGATAGAGGATTCTGTAGTCTGGGGGAAGCAGCCTATCCTGTGAGGAAAGTCGAGGGCGAAATTAAATTCTCATTTATTTCCCTTGGAACTTTATAGAGAGCTTACATCTGTCATGAGCAGCTCCAGAGGGAAGTCAGGCCCCATCCAGATCACCTGCAGGCGGTGTTTTAAGTGGCTGTCTCCTTAGACTTTAGAATCACAATCTCTGTGTTCCAGGCTGGGCTGCCTGGGTTCTATGACCCATGTGTCGGTGAGGAGAAGAATCTGAAAGTGCTCTACCAGTTCCGGGGTGTTCTGCATCAGGTGATGGCGCTGGACAGTGAGGCCCTGAGGATACCAAAGCAATGTGAGTGTCTGCCCCTTACTCAGCTCCATGGGCCCTCAGAGCAGCTGCTCAGCAGGTGGGATATCGGCCACCTGTGCCCCCTGTAAGGAGCAGGAATGTCTAAGACTGTGACATTGCAGCTTGCCCAGAGCTACGATCTGATGTCCTGAGGCTTTGTCCCCTTCAAGGGTGGATTCAAGTGAGCTCTTTCCCTGGAAACTGCAGCCATGCTCCTCATGTTCCAGATCCTGTTAGCTCTTGGCAGCTGGTGTTCTGCTCCGGTCTGTGTGGTGGCTGAGCCCCACAAGCAGAAAAAGGGAATGAAAAGAGTTGCCTTTTGATGCCAAGACTGTCTTTTCTTTTACAGCTCACAGGATTGATACAGATGGATAAACTGCTTGAGAAACCAGATTTAAAAGAGGCTGCAAAAAATCTTGTCTTGGGAGTCTACAAATTCGGAAGCAGGGAAAATACCCAAACATCAGATGTTTTTATTTTATATTATTCCTATAGACGGTGGTATGGTATCGATTCTGTGCAGGGACAAGCAGACATGCCAGCTCTCACAGGTGCCACAGGGAGAGCCAAGGCAGCCCCACCTGGACCAGAACCGCTACACAGCCAATGTCTGTTGTGCCCGGGATCATGTTCCTGGAGGGAGGGGCCCTGGACCCCACCAGTCCCCGCCAGGCTTCTCCTCCGCATGCGTGCTGACTGCTGTCTGCACCAGTAGTTCATTCTGTCTTGAGGTGTATCTGGAGTATCCCACCTCACCAGCAGGACTGTGAACTACTCCTCCTAAAGTCCACGCTGAGGCCTCTGCTGGCCAGCGTCCTGAACAGCACGTGTGGAACTGTCACAGCAGTTCTGGAGAGCACTCTGGGTTTTGTACGTGCTTTCTCTCCGAGAACAAATGCATTTGGAAATTAAGTCTCTTTCCTGCCTCTCCCAGAACGGCTCAGAGCAATCATTCCAATTACCCCTAGTCTGGGGCAGCGGTGTGCCTCATGGTCCCTGGGCCCACCCCTGTTCCTGAGTCCCTCCCTTCCAGGAGTTACCCCAGTCCAGTGGGAAAAGGTCAAAGGATGCGAGTTACATCTCTCTCTCCACACAGCTGAGCAAGACTTGCCTGTGCCCACCCACTTCTACAGCCCAGGGTTGCAATGGAGAGAGTCTTCCAAGAAAAAGGGCACACTAGATCCTGGGGAGTTATAGATTAGGGCTGGAGACACAAGCCAAATCCTGAGGAGGGAAAACACCTGGAAGGCTGCCCTAGTGCAAGAGGGAGACCAGCTGGGCTCCCTCCCACTGCAAGCCTGCGCTGCCCCCAGCAGATGGCACTGCTTCTCCCTGTGTCTCCTCAAAGCTGGCTTCTCCCCTCCACGGGATGGCTCTGCTCTGAAGACCTTTTCTGTGCACACAGTTCTTTGGGAGCCAGGGTGGCCCTGTTCAGCCAGCTGTTAACAAGCCAACAAGTGCCCACTGAGCTGGAGTCAGGGGAAC
Source organism: Chrysochloris asiatica (assembly GCF_000296735.1). Taxonomy (NCBI): domain Eukaryota; kingdom Metazoa; phylum Chordata; class Mammalia; order Afrosoricida; family Chrysochloridae; genus Chrysochloris; species Chrysochloris asiatica. The sequence goes on from NW_006408741.1 coordinate 4,789,773, forward strand.
ACTGTCCCACCCGGAACTGAGCCTGGGAGAACCCAGCTCCTGGAGTGCGCAAACCATGAAGCATGAGGCCGCTGGGCAGGCTGACCCGTCGTTGCGATACAGACACAGCTAAAATCCAGCTCTGCTCCCCTGGCACTGGTATCCATAATTGCTAACAAGCCCTTTCCTCCAATTCTTAAACATAGTTCAGGGGGGTATCATTTCCATTTAAACAAGTCTTTGACCCGAATGCTGAATGTGAATCGTACAATAAACCTGGTGTTAGTGGATCTCTCTGGAGACAGCCTTGTGTTCCCTCGGCTGCAGGTGGTTCTGAGCACCAATCTGCTTCATTTTGTTTCAAGTTGATCACTCTGGCACCGTAATAAACCTTTCTGGAAAGCTGGGGATCCTACTTTAATGATACCTGTATTTTGTGTGAGGAGTGAGCTTCCTCACACACCTAGCCCACCCTTGCTCCCCGCTGCATCACTGATTCTTTCCTGTTTGAACCCCATTTTAACCCAGAAGGTCCCGTGTCCTGTAGTCTGAGAATGAGTCCAAAGTAAGGAAATCATTTAGCTTAGGACTTTTGTTAGCTTTCTCTCTTTAATTAACTGAAGTCACATTTTTAGAAAATTCAAAGTCGGTATGCTCTTCAGCTGCTTCCATAGGGAGTATGTCCTCATGGCCACTTCGAAGTGAGGCAGAAAGGAAACCCTGACACTCAAGTCTCAGTTCTGAACCGAAGGAGGTGCTGCAGCCAGTGTAACAAGACACTTGGTTGCTCAGACCAGGTCAGAAGGGGAGTTACCCCTTAGGCAAGGAGGCCGCTCTCAGCCCGATTGTGGCTACACTGGCTGCCATGGAGTGAGCCCTTGCCCCTCTTCATCTGAAGACAAACGCTTAGTGTATCCTGGGACCCATTACCCCTGGGAATGTGTTCTCTGGAGAAAGGTTCGCCTCCACCAGGGCAGCTCCTGACGCCTGTGGAGCCCCACTGCCTGCCCAGCTGGTATGAAAGTCCAGCCTTAACTGAGCTCACCTGAGTGAGGACTGTGTGCCACTGGGGGGGACTATGTCACCCTCCTGCTTCCCTCCCTCTCCTTGCCTTAAGCCTCCTCTAAACGCTTCCCATCTGCTGAAGTTGGGGATTCTACACTAGATAGGTTTGCCACCCTCTCACTGTCACCATGAGAGTGAAATGTCCACGCCAAGAGCAGGGTTCAGGCCACAGTCAGCTCTGCTGCTCAGGCCGTGCACAGGCCCCGGGGCTCCGCCGCCCTTCTCTCCGGGTGCTGAGGCGACACCACATTCTCCGCAACTCGAGTCTCTGGGCCCGCAAGCGCTTCCGGAGCTTTTCATTTTCCTTCAGGGTGAGGAAGAGTTTCTTTTTCAAGGCATCCAAGTCCAGAAGGGCATAGCTGTGATCAGAGGATCCTGTGGGGGTGGCCAGTGGACTGGAGGCCTCCACGACTTCTGTCCGACCAGGCAAGACCTGAGGGCAGAGGCAGGTGAGAGAGGAACTGCTCAGAGGTAGAAAATCGCAGTGCTCTCAGGCCCTGGGCTCGGGGCAACGCCTCTCGGGGAGGCAGGTCACTAGACTCGACCAAACCATCAGCACGTGGCCGCCCCGCTCATTTCCCCAGGCTCCTGTAATCTCCGTGGAGGGGGCCTCTGTGGGGACCCTCACTTTTGGTGAAGCGCATCATCTCCCACTGCATTCTGTTCAGCATCTTACCTCTTTCCCAGGGGCTCCTGCACTTGTGGGCAACTGCAGCTCTTCCACAGCCTGATCCTTGCTTCTCACTGTGCCATCCACCTCTGCCCCAGGCACTACCTACAGAGCAGGAAAGAGTGAGGCCTGGCTGCGCAGACAACAATTCCTCATCCAGGCACCTCTGTTTCAATGTATCAACAACTACAGACCAGCCACATAGTTTGTGCAGCAACACAAACCACCAGCCACTTCCTACCACACTCTAGACCCGGAACCTCAAGAAATGAGATACAACCCAGACCTGAAACCAAAATAAGCAAGCATGAGGCAGGCCTGCCTTTCCTCTTCCCAGCAGGTAGGGTGCAACTCCCAAGTCAACAAGGAAGGCACAGCAAACCCTTGACTGCTTGCCGCCGCCATCACCTCAGAACAGCACTGCGCAGACTGTAATCCACATCTCTTGCTCCAACAATGTCTGTTCTCCCTCACATACCGGGAAGTAGATAACCAGGCAGGGCGCTGCACCCCGAGGAATGAGGAATCCTACAATCAGGGCCCAGGCCTCTCTTGTCTACAGCATCTGGCTCACCTGAGGCCCAACACAGACACATAGTTACAAACCATCACCTGAAGTTCCACCTCACTGCCCTCTTGGGTTTGCTGTTGCTTCCAACATGTTCTCATATCTGGAGTCACAAGCCTATGAGTAGGTCCTCTGAACCAGGGCCCTACCTAATTCATACATGTTACCATAGGGCCTGACATTCTGCCAGGCACATCACAGGTGCCTCGGTAAATTGTCCAGTGAGTGAACACTACATAGTAGAAAACCAGCCTAACTACCTCAGACGCCACCGACTCAGAATCAGTCAGACAGCTGAGTCCACAGGGTTGTGTCTGCCCAAAACCTAACTTTGGCAGTGCAAGAACTTGTTAGGTGCCCTTGGCTTAATGTGCACAGCAACCCCATGTGACAGACCAGAACTGCCCTGCAGGGTTTACTAGAGTCCTCTTTACAGGAAGACTTCCAGGCCTTTCGCTCACAGCGTTGCTAGGTGGGTTCAAACTGCCGACCTTTCCATTAGCAGCCGAGTACTTCACCGTTACACCACAAGGCATCCTTACTGAAACAACTAAGAAGTATGAATTACAACTGTACCTCCCCGCTGCTCCAAGTTGTTGAACTATAGTCTTTGTGTTGTTGTTAAGTGCCATCAAGTCAGTTCCAATCCAAGGAGACCCTGGGTAGGGTTTCTGAGGAGCAGCAAGTGAGCTTGAACCGCTGACCTTGCAGCTCAAACCAACTTTGCATCTAGCACATTAACCCACAACACCACACCAATAATACCTGTAAGACACATAAATTCTTATTTCGGGCAAAACGTTACCACAAACGTTTCGAAGTGGTTAAGGTGTGCTCCATTTGCTACCAAACAAGCATTGAGCACCTACTTTGTCAGGCACTGTTGTGGATGTTGGGAGTAAAACAGAACTAAACAACTCCCTTGCCCTCATGAGGCTTACATTCTATCTAGTAAGATGGTGAGAAGAAAAAGGGTAGAAGGGCCGGGGTGGAAGGGAGGTGGTCAAGGTCAGGGTCAGCCTTAAAGGAAAGGTGAGGCGGCAGACACTTGTATATGTGGGAGATCATCCAGGTAAAAGGAAGAGCAAGTCCGGAGGCCCCAAGTTGGGCACTGGCATATCTGCTGCTGAAACGGCCACCGTTCCTCCTGGCAGGCTGTCACTTGTACTGCTTTCCACTCTTCCACTCACAGCTCCCAAAATGTTCACCTGGTGCAAGTGGGAACACACGTGGTGGTGGTGGTTATGTGTTGTGGAGTCGGTTCTGACTGACAGCGATCCTGCACAGGGTTTCCGAGGCTGTAAATCTTCATGGGAGCAGAAAGCCTCATCTCTCCTGCAGAACCGCTGGTAGTTTCAAAGTGCTGATCTTGGGGTTCGCAACCCAACTCATAACCACTACGCTACCAGAGCAAAGGCTGGGTTCAGGCCAATCCAGAGGAACCATGGAAGAAAAGTGTGACCCAACACTTCTACACATTTAACCATTTAAAAACCGAAGCACAGTTCTCTGACACACATGGGGTCGCCATGAGTTGGAATCAACTCATGGACAAATGGAAGATAGAATACACCCTTTGGTTCCAGAACAGCATGTTCTTCAAGCTGCAAATGGGGACGCCAGGCGTGGACCTGCACTCTCCCTTCCTGATCTCTCTCCGAAGCTAGGCCTATACATCTGCCCCCCGACACATTTCTACCTCAAAAGTCCACTGGCCAAACTCATTGTGCACAAGACCAAACTCCCTGGAATGAGGAAACTACATTTTCCAGATGTTCAATGAGCTCTGCTCTCTCCCACCACCACCTACCTTCCCATTCCTCCTCCCTGCACCTCACCTGCAGCCCAGGTCGCCAGCGTTGCCAGATAGTCTACAGTGGTCCTCCTGTTTCCTCATGCATTTGAATGGGCTAGGTGAGATATATATACACATGTATATGTCTTAGCTATCCATGCTGTAACTTAGTGCCATCCGGGGATGGCACTTTAGGATCAGCACTGGACTTCTAACCACAAGATCAGCAGTTCAAACTCACCAGCTGCTCCTCAGAAACCCTATACAGGATTGCTGAGTCAAAACCGATCTGATGGCATTTGACAATGATGATATTAGTGATTAAATGCAAAAGTGGCATATGCCTTTTTAGCAAAATGAGATGAACTGTATTATAAAAATTTTAGTGGATATGGGGTACTGATTTGCACTGTACACTACATTTTCTATAAAAAAATAAAATAAAAAAAAATTCCACAATAAGGAAGTGAGGCCGTGAATTTAATAGTCTGTACTTCTGCCAAAATAGCACCTTGACTTTCACCAATTATGCTTCAAATGGCTCAGACTGGAATCTTGGTATTTGTTTAGAAATAAATGCTATAATTATAAATGAATGAAAAGATGCAGTAGAACAAAATTTAATGATCAGAAAACATACAACAATTTGAGTTTTTAGATCAAAGTTTCTAACATATTATAAAAACATTTGTTTCTAGTCTCACAAATTCTTCAATGATTTTTGTCATAAACTGCTGAACAACATCTACTTTTATATATAATAAGGAGAATGGATCCACTCTTTCATTTTAGTTGTTTTTCACCCCCTAAAAAATAGCTTGTTTACCAGGGGGCTTCAAAAAATTCATGAAAAAAATATCACTATTTTTCCGTGAACTTTTTGAAGTCCCATGTATTATCTATTACATGTCGAGATTCTAAACAATCCCTCACACCCTTTCTGGGAGAAACCTGAGACTTTCAATTTACCATTTCTTGCATCACAGGCTCTTCCAATGTGAATAGCATATTTTGGGGGTGGGGTTATTGTGGTTTGGGTGAAAGTTAACAGTATTTTCGTTTTCCACTCAATTTCAACAGGCTTTGTTTCATGACTTGAGTTCTGTGACTAGCGACCCCTTCAGTGTAATAGCACTCTTCACTCTTCCTCCCTGGGGCTCCATTTCCATCTGTCTTCTCTCCTACCCCTTCCTGCCTTCTGAACTTTGTTTCTGGGTAAATGCTGCCCTTTTGATCTTGAGTACAGACCTCCCTAGATCATTAGATCCTTTATGTTACTGTTAAGTGCTGATGAATTGGTTCTATCATAGTGACCCTATTTAGGGTTTCTGAAGGCTGTAAATCTTTATGAGAGCAGAAAGCCCCATCTTTCACCCACGGAGCAGTTGGTGGGTTTGAACTGCCAACCTTGCAGTCCAATGTTTCTCCTACAGTGCGGCAGCGCTCCCAGATTCCCATTATAGGACTGTCTATTGTTTGGCGAATCCTTGGTGGTGAGTTGGGTTCCAGGCTTGAGGAGTACTTCAAGGGCCACAGTTTCGGGATGTCCACTAATCTCTTATCAAACCAGGAAATTTAGTCTTTTGTTTTTTTAAATTTTTGCTCTACAGTTTTTTTCTCTCTCCTCTGCCCAGGATTCTACTGTGATTGTGATCAAAACTGTGTGTAGTGGTAGCTAGGTACCAGGTAGTTCTGGTCTCCAAGTAGTGGGCTAATCCTCCTCAGGGCAGCATCGCTTACCCACTTCCTCTGTGTCTCGTCTTATTCCTCCTCCTTTCCCCACCCTTCTGCATTTTGCCCTTAAATAAATGCTGCCCTTTTGATCTCAAATGACTGACAGTTCTGTGGTAGTGTACCTCATTAGTAGTGGTGCCCGCCCCTCCATATGCCTATCTCTTGCCTGGCTGAAAATAGAGCCACATGGATGAGTTCAGCTCCAGATCTGAAGGGTAAACTAAGGCCATAGTCTTAGGGTTCCACCAGTCTGTCTTCTTTATGATTCCGAGTTTTGTTCCACATTTTCTCCCACTCTATCTAGCACCTTCTAATGTGATCCCTTTCAGAGCAGTTGGGTAGTGGTAGCCAGTCCCGACCAGCAATTCTGATTTCAGGGGCATGGAGCCTGGGGTCCATGTGGTCCATTAGTCCATTGGACTCATTGTTTCTGAGGGTCTTGAATTTTCATCACTTTTCTTTCTTTCACACAAGGAGAAACCAATAGCTGCACCTTAGATGGCCGCTTGTGAGCTTTTAAGATCCTAGTCAATATTCACCAAAGTCTTTGTGGACTGTTATGCCAGTTGACCATGGAGTCCACTGAGATGATGGCCTGAGCCCCCAGGACCAGCAAATTATTACCTCAAGGTGTTTAACAATGTCTCATTAGTTTTCATAACTTTGCCCTGTTCACTCCACCACATTCCTCGATATGTTTGTACCCATGAACAAATACCTCGTCACCCCTTTATTTAATTGTGGGTATACTCCCACGCTCCTTCTGACACCCATTCAGACTGTGTATCTATCCATGTATCTACCTGTGGATTTTCTTCACTCTTCTTCCTTCTGGACAAGGAAAAACTAATACTTACATCTTAGATGTCAAATCAGGTCTTTCTTGAATCACCATTGTAGTGATTTTTGTTTTTGTTTTTTGTTAGGGATGTTTTTGAGTTTTGTTAGGGATGAAAATGAACATTCTCTTGTGCAGCTTGTGAGCATTAAAGTTAGGAATGTGCATAAAACAATTTCAACATTGAGAAATACACATTGTATTTTATCTTCTATTATGGAGCCACAAATGCCTACACAGTAAAGGTGGTTTTTCCAGAATCTATAAATTTAGCTATCATGTAAAAATGAAATTGTTGCACTTCTCCATAGGGTCTGTATTGAAGTCACTGGGACAAGCCTGCAGTCTTCATCAAGTGTTATGTAGCCACACTGGGTAAGAAGGAAAATCCATTTAAAAGAACTTCTTCCCTTTTCACCTTCTTTTCATTCAAGTGTGTCACTGATGGTGGAGTAGGTGGTTACACAGAAGTGATCTCTGGCACTCAATACTTCTGGAGCGTTTCCGTCATTTACTTGTCTCTTTCCAATGTTTCTGTGACAGAAAACTTTGTGATAATCAGTCTTTGGCAATACTTGTTCTGTTGTGTTTTCAAAATTTTTCAAAATCATCTCTTAAATTATGGAACTGTCCTGTTAATTACTAGGAGAGATCTGTGCGTGCTTTGAAATTTACTTCTGAATCTTGGAAAGCTTGAGTCATCCAATGAAAATGCTGTTAATATTTTGTTCCACATAACCAACATAAATGTTTATTTTATTTATTTATTTATTTATTTTGGGTGATGTTTTCAACTTCTCTTTCAGCGTCTTCTTTTTGTATCTAATCTTAAGCAATATTTTCTAAGGCATCTAGAGTCTGAGTGTAGGATTCCATGTGCTTCTCAGTGTGTATTAGAAAAAGGCCTAAATATGTTTTAAGTACTTCCCATCAGTGAGTGTTGTTTTTAGGTGCCACTGAGTCACTTCCAACTCACAGTGACCCTGTGTTCAACAGAGCACAACACTGCCTAGTCCTGTACCACTCTTAGAATTGTTGCTATGTGGACGCCCATCGCTGCAGCCACTGTGTCAATCCATTACTCACTAAGGGTCTTCCTCGTTTTCGTTGACCCTCTGCTTTCCTAAGCATGATGCCCTTCTTCAGGTTCTGGTCCCTACTGACAACATGGCCAAAGTACATGGGAGAAACCTGGCTTCTACAGAGCCACACAGTCTTCACTATACAGCCTGGTACCTCTAGGACACCCAGCGAAAGTAAACGCCTCCAGGAACGAGCTCTTAGAGCATTCACCCGTCAGCTGCTTCAGCAGCAGCTTCTTGTGGCTACTGCTGCTCTGACTAGTCCTTGGCCTTGACTTGCCCTGAAAATGCCTCCCATTCCTCCTTTCCCAATCCCACCCCCAGACCCCCAGAGCTGAGAGAATGTACACACACAGGTGCTGAGGAGATGAATGGACAATGGGGGTTCCTACCTGCATGGACTCCTGGAAGGCAAACACTGTGGGTACGGCATTGTGCTTCAGGTTTTTGCGGTTCCCAAAGGCACTGAAGCACTCGGGCCGGAAGTGCTCTGAGCAGATGACAGTGTGCTGCTTGGGCTTGAAGTTGCCGCGACCGATGTTCAGCACCCATTCCTTCAGCAGTTCTGGGCGACTGAACGGGAACCTAAGGGACAAAGAAAGGAGATGGCGGGGTGTACATTATCACAGAGTATTCATAGTGGACAATTTTAGAAAAGATGCAGCCCCGATTCCTGGAGGGTTATGCATCCCTAGAAGAAAATTGGTGGCCAGGAATGTGGCCAAGAGCCTAAGGGAACGGTGTTTTCGTTGTGACACTTGCAAGTGGGCCTTCACCCACTCACACAAGAGCCTGTTTGTTGTGTCACACCCTAAGTGTGGTGCTGAGGATGTGGGAATAACAAAGTCTTTGCCTTCATGGGCCTCCATTCAAGAAAGGGGAGACAGATGCTAGATCACACAGATGTAGACAGTGTCAGATGGTAGTAACTAGTGCCAGGAAGTACCAGGCTGGTCAGGGAAGGCCACTGTTCAGAGAACATTTGGGCAGAGACTAAGGGAGTGGGCAGCAAGCCAGCAGAGCAAAGCCACACCAAGAGCACAGTGTGACAAGAGGCCACCAGGGAGAGTGGGTGGGAGCACTAGGGGACAGCTGAGAGAGCAAAGGCAGCAGAGAGTGGGGGCCTCAGGGAAAGGGGATCTTAGAGGTCAGCAGTTAAGGTGGGAATCTGAGGACAGATCTGGGGGGATTTTGAAGGCAGGACAATGAGGTTTGCTGATGGCTGTGAAGCAGACATCCAGGAAGAACTGGAAGAAAGGCGTATCATGTATAGAGATGGGAAGGGCAGGTTTGAGGGGTGAATTTGTTCTTGGGTGCTCGATGTTAAATTTGAGGGGCTATTTAGATGTCTGTGTACTGACGGTAAGTGGGCAGGTGGATACCGTATCTGGAGATACCAACATGGGATGTCCCTGTATTAACAGTGGTAGGGTCAGCCTGGGTGGCACCTCTGTTCTGGGGAGCAAGTGTGGATGGGGGTGGTGGATCCCAGGGCCATGCCTCACACCCTGAGGCACACCAACGTTTAGCAAGTGAGAAGGACTTGCCAAGGGCACTGAGCAGGAGCACCTGTGACAAGGAAGAGGCCAGGTGTGGTGACCTAAAGTCAAGTGGAAAGTTTTCAAAGGGTCATTGATCAGTTGTGCCAACTGCTGCAGAGGTCAGTGATGGTGAGCAGTGAGGACTAGCCAGTGGAGTTAAAAGAAGGGCCACTGGTATCCTTGACAGAGCCAGTCTGTGTGAGGGGTGGGACAAACGTCTGGTTGGAAGGGGTTTAAGAGAATAGGAGGGAAGTCCACTCCCAGGGACATACCCAACATAATGCACAGACAGAGCACCATCAGACAGGGCCAAACAATCAACAGCAGCAGATGTGTAATGCCAAAAAAGCAGAGGCCACCCAAATGCCCTTCACTTGTAGAGCAGGTAAACCAATACTGGATTAGGCATTCACTGGAACACTACACAGCAACAAAAATGAATGACCTGCTGTGTACAAGGAAGACTCAGGTGAGCAACTGCAGAGGCCAGAACAAAGACACATGATGACTGCAGCTTTGTAAAGTTCTAAACAGGAAGAACAAAGCCACTCTGATAGAAGCAGCACACACGTTACCTGGGGGAGGGGAGAAAGAGGCACAGCCTAGAGGTTCTCCTGGGGGTTCACCTTGTGAATACTCACTGGGCTGTGTACTTGCTGAGATGTATGCATGTTTCTGGATGGATGGGGTATGCCAATAAAAACATTTCTCTTAAAAAGATGGGGATTTGGGGTGCGAAGGGAGTAATACACAAGAAGGGGGAGGGGCATGGAAGAACAAGGCGGAGGGGAAAACAATTAGGCAGGTTTGCATGGGCTAAGCAGGACAGAGGTAAAGAATGATGTATGCACAACCTTGGGACAACAGGGTTCTGGGATACAGGGATTGAGACATGGTTGGAATGGGCAAAAGGGGGGAAATAATGTTAAGATGCTTGGCTGTCTTTTGAATCTTGGTTTCCCTGGCATACCACTATAAAATAAACACTTGAGTGGGAGAGAAAGGAATAGCCAGAAATATCACCATAGAAAGCTTGTAAGTCCGTCTTCTGCCTGTAACTGATTGGAATACCTAAAATGGGGCTACAACATGCCCAGTGAGGGAGGCTTCCTGGGGTAGCCTCTGTATTACATAAGATTATATAGGTGGAATCCTGAACCTTACCCAAAATCTTCTAAGGTGGGAAATCTCCACTTGAAAGGACAAGCAGACCAACCTGGAGCGACTAGAAGAACAGAAGATACTTCTTGAAAGAAAGACCGACAGGAAAAATACAAAACAATAAAGGCAGTCTGACTGATTGCTACAAGAACAAGCAAGTTGCTCGCCCAGGAGACATCCAGGCAAGTGGTCAGGTCCCCTCAGGGCAAACCCCCTTACAAGACTAAGACTCAGTGGGAATACACGAGCAGACATGCACTCTGATTAGTGACCACATTTGTCACCAATAAGGGGAAGTGAGGGAAAAACAGCAATGAAGCTGCGAGCTAAGCCCTACAACGTTCAATAGATTCCTGTGAACCCGGGTGGAGACCTGGTTGGCTAGCAGTGTGGCAAGACCTGGGGACTCGTGGGACCAGAGTCAGTAACATAGGCACAGAGAACTAGAGTGAAGAGTGAAACGTACAGCTGATAAGAGAGGGCATATGCATAAGAACACCCACACTTGCAGATAATACCCACTCAACCTGGCTTCAATGACTGGATGATCAGAGCTCAACTAGAAGAAGAAAAAAGAGAGGAAAAAAAAAAGAGTAATCTAATACAATTTGATGAACTTGACCTACACTTATGGATGCAGTAGCTCAAAAGAGGGAACAAATCTTTATAGTGAGGATGATTCCCACCCCCTCCATACACAGAGTAGACAGGGATGGGCAATTTGGACACTGGCCCCCCAAAATGGGGGGGGCTACAAAGGCAAGAAGTGACTGGCTTACAAGCTTTCAAAAGGGAGCCTAGATTCAGAGGGCGTGGAGGAAGGTAGAATCTCCACTGAGTAGTATCCAATCTGTCTGGGCGTGGCTGGTGAAGGGAGATGGGGATAGGTCCCTTGTGGTACAATGGCAAATAATTGTTATCAGGACTGACTGTGAGGGTTGGAAATGTCAAGGTGGACGTTTTGTAGCAAAAGGAAGGGAGTGATTGACTTTGCAGCCCGTGAGTGGAGGTCCCTGGAACCATCAAGGTAAATTAACAGAGTGTGGGACCCTACCCAGAGAAATAGTGATGCCAGAGATGGAGGTAGAGATGATGACATGGACAGATGGAGTGACTGGGGACTTTAGACCCAGAGAGGGAAAGGGGCTGTGTGCTGATGACTGGGGGGCAGGCTTGTAGTGTATACCCTTTGGTTGGGTGATGATGCATAGAAGGGATTGTAACCATGGCAATGAAACGATATAAAACAGGATGAATGTAAAGCTAATGTTCTCCCATGAAACTATCACATAATTCACAATAAAACATTAAAAAAAAAAAAAAAAGACAGGGATAATAGGAGAGGAAGTGGAGGCTGTAAGCCCTGTGAGTTGTGCTCTTTGATGGTTATGTGCCGTGGAGTCAGTTCTGAACCATAGCGACCCTGTACAGGGTTTCCAAGGCTGTAAATCTTTACAGGAGCAGAAAGCCTCATCTTTCTCCCGTGAAACAGCTGATAGTTTTGAACTGCTGACCTTGCGGTTCGCAGCCCAATGAGTAACCACTACGCTACCAGAGCTCCTTAGGGGACAAAAAATTTGGTGTGTGGCTGGATCCTTGTAGAAAGTGTACAAACACTCAATCCACACCAGTGAAGAAATCCATTCACTCAGCCCAAGACCACATTCCACAGCTGTCCTGGGAGTACAAGAACAAATCCGCACAAGTACAAGAACAGAAGCATGCTTCCTGGACCCTGCTAAATTCCCCACTCTCCTGACACATCCCACCTATCCTTCAGGAAACACAGGGAGATGGCCTAGCCAAGCGCCCAATACATAGCAAGACGTGACAAACCATGACTCTCATTTATATTCATTCAATGAGCAAATGCATACTGAATATCTACTAGATCCCAGACCACTGATGTGAATAGAATAGTTCTTATGACTTGGAGGGACATGTTGTTGTTAAGTGCTGGGAAGTCCCTTTGTACTTATAGGGTTTCTGAGGAGCAGCTGGTGAGTTTGAACCACCAGCCTTGTGGTTCCAAGTCTAGTGCTAATCCCACAGGCCACACCAGGTGTCCAGGAGGGACATGTTATATGGAGGAAAACCAACAGGCAATAAACAAGAGCTTTGAAGAGATTCTTCTGGGTTCAATCACTACCCACCAAGCAAAACCAAAATGGACCTAATTTACAAAGTGTTGTACTGTAATGGGAAAAACTATGCCCTGCTAGAAACCTAATCTCCCATGTAGAACAGGAAGGCAGTATGCACACTGCCTAACAACCACAAGTCGCAAACAAGCAGAGTGGGAAACAACTGCTGGCTCAAGATGGAAGGACACACTGCTGGGAACATGGCACTCACTCTCCACATTGCCCCCAATCATCAAACTCCCCATCAGGCTCCTGAAAAGGTGCACTTTGCATCTTTCAGGTCTTCCTCCAGTTCGGGTTACCAATCCCACATTTTACAACTTCTAGTCTATTCCATGTCACCAATGACCCAGCTGGTTCCAACCAGTTCAAAACCCTAATATACACAGAAAATAATTTCGGATGGTAGGAAGCACTAGGAGAAAAATTCAAGAGGATTGGTAACTAAATACGCAGCTCTGGTGTAGGATAAGCACTGGACCGAGAGGTTGGTTTGAACTGCAAGGTTGGCGGTTCAAACTCACCAGGTACTCCTCGGAAATCCTATATAGGGTCGCTTGGTGTTGGAATCGACTCGATGGCACCTGACAACAGGGAGACAGCCTCCTAGGGGAGCTGATACCTGGACGCTATGGCCTAGGGCCCAGCGCCAAGTCCTACCCCCCCCTCCAGGAAGCCCTCTGGTAGTCAGGCTTTGGAAGCTGCAAGGCAGCGTACAGATTACTTAACCTCTCATTTCTTGGCTGGCAGAGGAAAGGTGGCGCTGGTCCTCCTGCACCCAAGGCCCAGAACCCCAGCCTGCCCTGCCCCCTCCTCACAAAGCGCACGCAGGTGAATTGCCAGACTGGACCAATAGCAGCCCCGTCGTTTCCTCCCGGCCCAGATGAAGCAGATGGTTCCCAGGGTCCTGGACCCGGGCCTCCTGCGCCTCCTGGTTCCCCGCCTCTCACCGATGGAAGGTGAGCTGCTTCCTGCGGTTGCTGTAGCGGTTGCAGCACTGACGGGCCGCGCACGACTTCGGCATCTCCAGGTGACAAGCCCTACTGCCCCTAACAAAGATGGCGGCGCCTGGGCGTGCGGGGCGCAGCGGGCCTGAAGGGCGGGACCAGCGCGAGTTTTGTAGGGAGCCTGTAGGAGGGGCCGTCGAGGCCTGAGGGTGGAACATGGCTAACAAGGCTTGTGGGTGGGACCTGGAAAAGGGGCGGGGCCAGCAGACTGCTTGAAATAATTGGGCTGGGCTCTGAGGCAAGAACTTACCTCAACTCCAGCCCCAGGATGGATGCCCACAGGGCCCCTAGTCAAGTGGTGCTCTCAGCCCCAGATATAAGGCAGGCCTGAAATCCGGAAAAGAACAGCCCAGAGCAAGTTTCACCCTGGTTCACTTTTAAGTCCCGTCTTCCCCTGCTAGCAAGGGGAGCCTCAAGGCCATGCTGAAGTCTTTGTAGTACAGTGGAGCAGGTTCCATCTCAGCCACCTTGCATAGGGTTTCCAAGGAATGGGTGGTGGATTTGAACTGCCAATCTTGCAGTTCAAACGAACTTTGCAGTCCAGAACCACACCTGTACTCCCCTAAGTCTTGGACAACTGGAAACAAGGAAAAGGCACAACAGCCATGATAGCCAGCATTTTCAGGATTCTGAAAGGTTTGCATTCCTCTTATGTCACTGGAGGAAACACTAGTAACTAGTCAGTCCCAGCCTGGAGGCTAAGAGACAGCTCTGGGGGTAAGACAGGGGACTGGGAACCCAAAGTGTAAAAACGCCAATGACCAAGTGACTAGGCCTTCAGTTTGCAGAGACAAAAGGTGCCACCAGCTTCTACAAAGCAGGCTTATCCCCTGGGGTTGAAATGAATCCACAATTTGAGGAAGAAACTGAACAATATTCAGTTCTACTCATACTGTAATTGAGAATTTATCCAAATAGTATATTAAGGGCTGTGGGAATTTTTCATCGAACTGAATGAAGTTTGGAGTCCTGGTGTGAGGCACTTTAGGATAAACGCTGCTAACTGCAAGGTTGACCATTCAAACCCACAGCAGCTCCTTGTAAACCCTATATAGGGTCACTAAGAGTCAGAACCATTCAAGGGCACTTTAACAAGAAATGAAACTCAAACTTGAACTTCCAACTGTCTTTGTGTAATCATGTTTGGGAGCAGACAGAAATACAATGCTTTTACAGCAAACACAAACCTGAGTTAGACACGAACCTCAAAGTAGCAATATTTATTTACAAAATATACAGTTTCACAGAAACAGCTTCGCTTTATACACATAAACTTTAAAATTACACAGAACTATGTAACCGATGTTAAATGTCTCACCAGGCCAAAGCCAATGGGAGGAGCCTACTTTTGGGGTGAGATCTCTCCCTCCCCTCATGTCACTTGCCAAGCAGGAGCACCTACATGAGCATCCCAAATTTGCGTATAGAAGCTAATAGCCGCTGCCCTGCTCAATCTAACACAAAAACTGAGGTGTCTGCTTCTTAGACACCACCCGCAGAGACAAGACTGCTAAAAGAATGTCAGGGAAAGAAAAACTGAGATGACTGAACACCTAAATGCCTTTCATAGAGGCATCTCTAGGCATTGAACTTTCTTGTGCATTTAACAATTGCCAGTGGTAACAACTTTCATACTAAAATCATGCAAATTCTTAAATGCACGTTTAAAACTGTGGAGTTTTAAAAAAAAAAAAAAAAAAAAAGAAGAAGAAAACCCACTTGGGAACTTTGGTTATTCTCATGGTTAAGACAATGAACAGACCATGGCAACGGGCAGATCTTTGGCAAATTCCTCTCCACCGTGTCCTGACCATTTGTCTCCGTCAGTCACACAATTATCTGGTATGAAGCTTGTCTCTAAACCAACTTTCACGGTTTCCTCCACAGCAGAACTTCTCGCTGAAGGATCGTATAATAAACTGGGTTTTGCAAATGATTTCTACTTTTATGTAAATATAAGCGACGGATTTTTTTTTTTTTAAAAAGACTAGACAAGCCTAAGAGACACTAGGACAAAAACCAGGTTCTGATAGTCGCTGTAAGGTTCAACCACCTGGGCCCTTGAAAAAAGGTGGAGGAGTTGCCTGAGAGACCTGCCTGGGGCATCTATGATGCAGTGGGCAGCACCCAGCAAGGAGACTATAGCCTGTTCTGCTGCAAATAAATATGACTAACATCAACAGTCTCCCTTTTCGTGCCTTAAAAGAAACAATAATATGAGAACACGCCCATCAATTTACAAATAAAACATTTTGAGGACAAGTATTTGAACTGCTGGGGGCGAGGTCAATGACAGGAAAATCTGGAGTGCCCCCCTCCTCACCTTGCTCAAGCACAGTACCACCAGGGTTCGGGGCACTGCCCACCACCCTGTCTTCCCTCCTGCTGGCTCACACAGGGGTCTCCCCAGTCCAGAATCCTGGTTGAACCTACAAACTCTTCACAGTTCAATGGAAGATTCCTAAAGGAGGACTAATGGCATTGTATCACTTACTGACCAATTCAAGCCCCCAAAAAACCAGGATCGAAGTCCTGACCTTGCCCCCATGGAACCAGCAGGCCCAGCCTGAATGAAGGGCACACTAACAACTGCCTCCAGTAGAGGTCTCTTTGTCTTGAACCCATTACATAGAAGGACATGTGAATGTCCCAGTGATTGCCTTGCCTTTATGTTGCCACTGGAATAAACGTGAGGGAAAGAAATGATGAGAAATCCTACCTGCTCCCAAACTTGACAACAGCTTGCCTGGGCCCCTCAGACAGGAACTGGAGAAAAAGGGGTCACCTAGCAAGAACTTGGCCAACACTTTTGGCTGTATCGTGCAAAAGACAGGTTTTTTACATCGTGCAAAACGGTTAACTGCTTTATGAACACAGGCCACCTCACCCCACAAACAACCCCCTCTCCACAGAGAAGTGGCAACATACCATCCCTCTTAATGAACGGGAGAAAACCTAGAAATCAATCACTAGCTAGCCCACCACCCCAGGGGTCATCAGAGCAAGAGCAGAGGACTCAGGCTAGCAGACTCTGTGGTGGCTGAGGCAGGTCAAGAGGGCGGACCACAAGGGAAAGAGCCTTTCATGGTTGCTGTACAGATACTTATGGTAGAAGACTCACACTCAAGAAAGCTTACATGTATGGCTGTTCACGTGACAGGCCGGGGACACTGAAGACCTCCACTCCCAAACACAGAGGAAGCAGAGAATAACAGCTAGCATTTGTTCCAATCGGCGGGAAATTTGTTAACAATACTATCAAAGTTTCACAATACCTTGTACCCTCATTTTCTGCTGAACCCAACCCCACTGAGCCTGGATGTTCAGTCCACTTCCACTGCAGAGAACACCGCTCTAGCAGCAGCTTTGGCCAATGAAGATTTTATTCATCCCTGGTTATGTACAGTTTAGACCATGGACAACCTATCCTTTGCTTAGGCACCTGGATGGCAGAGGTCTGCTCACACCAGAGCTGAAATTTCTGTGCTCAACTAAGAAAAGGGCCAGAAAGCCCATAGTCCCTTCCAATTCCTTGCCCAGTCTCCTCACATGCCAACAGTCAGTCCAGAAACAGCTTCCGGGAGCCCATTCGGGAACGGTTGGAACGGCGGATGTCAAACTTGGAGTCCCGGCACTTTTGGCAGACAAACACTTCTGGAACGTTGGACTTGCGGATTTTCGCACACGACAGGTGGATCCAGGTGTGGCACTCGTTACACTCGATCATGGGGCGGCCAGCAAATGGCTTCATGCAGAAGCAGGTGACAAGATCCCAGGAATCATCATCTAAAGAGCAAGGAATACATGAGAGAAGGAACATCAACTCTTCCTACTCCCTCTCCATCAAGAAAGCCAATACTCCAATGGGGCAAAGCGTCCGAGCTGCCACGAGGCCTGTTATTCCACAAACAGAACGATTTCAACTGTCACTCACCGGTGGTACATTCTCTCTGATATGCTGTATAACCAGGAATTACCCATGAGATGATTACTTATAAACTACACTATTTTTACATTCTGAGGTTTGCTTTGGCACCTCATCTGTCTCTCTGTGATCGGTCCCTTACTGGGTTAGCTTGGTATTCCCTAGAGATGGTGGGATACACTTTGCCATCACACCCTCTGTAGGACCCCCACTATTCCTGGTGCAGGTGTTCACACCCCAGAGAACAACTCTGAAAACCCTGCCTCTGTCACTCAGGGATACTCACCCGAATCCACCATGATGTCCTCATCGTTGCCAGTGCTATCCTCATCCCGGAACACCACCTGCTTTCCCTGCCGGATGATAGTCCGTTTGCCTTCAGTCTTTATCTCTTTGACCTGATCAGGTGACACTGTGGCACAAGAGCCACTGGAAGGCGTGTCAGAGTCCCAGCCCGAGCTGGGGTCGCTGGGAGCCTGGGGGATATCCTGCAGTGTGGGACTCGTGGGGTTCTCCACATATGGGTCGGTGGCTCCCAGCTTCAACAAGCCCCCCATGTACTCCTCCTTGACAGGCACAGCACTATCCCTCCGCTTCCTCTTCTTCTTCTTCTTCAGCTTGTCAGTTTTCTTTCTGTCCAGGAGGAAGTTACTGGGCTTAGCCCGCTGTAAGACGGTGGGCTGCAGGTGGCTGAAGCAGCGGTCAGAGACAGGCAGGGGCACAGAAGATGCGATGTCGGGAAATGCAGCATCCCATCCGTCACTGTCGATAGTGCCAGCCGTGCTATTGGCAGGGCTGGGGCTGCTCCGCAAAGGCAGCTCCTGGAAGGGCAGAGACAAAAAGACAGAAGTTCCAGTTATCCTGTCCAGTCCTAGACTCAGAGCTGGCCTAATGCCTAGCTTCCAGGCCATTCGCAACCAGGTGGTAGGCGCTTCCCACTTTGAGCTTCTCAGCTCTCATCAGCATTCTACTTGAGGAAGAGTGTCAAGTTGTAAGCCTTACCAGGGAGAACAGAGTTCTGGTGTTGCACAGTACGATAAGCACCTGACCGCAAGGTTGGTTTGAACCGAAAGACGGGCAGTTCATACCCACCAGTCACTCCTATATAGGGTTTCTATGTGTCAAGAGTTGTCTCAACTGCGCTTACCAATAACTTGGGAGAAGGACTCTCTACCCTGACTTGGGGAGAGAATTTGCCTTCCATCCCTGAACCCCCAGCCCCAGTCCCAACAGCCATAGGATGCTCAACAGATGACCACAGATACAAACACTGAAAATATTTCCTCACATGGCTTTCATCTTTCCCTGATTATAAAATCTTTGCTGTCCTCTCCTCCTTTAAGGGATGAATCCTTTAATTAAGTGACCTTAAATTAGTTTTGAAATTTCCCTGACACTCTTTGCACTCTAGTCCTGGTGTGGCACCGTAAAATAAACACTAGACTGTTAACCGAAAGGTCAGTGGTTCAAATCCACCAGTCACTCCCTGGAAACCCTATACAGGGTACTATGAGTCAGAACCAACAATTTACAAATTTACAAATGGTGGCTTGATACAAAGCAGAATTATCCACCTATGTGACAAGTGGAAATTATGAACCAATGCTGAGATTTTCCTCTAAGAATCACTGAATGCTTTGCTTCCTTCAAATTTAGTACAATATGAAAGAAGTCCCAGGAACTGAATGGAATGGCAGCGTGGTCCACTGTCCTGTTCATTTCTCAACATAGAAAAAGTCGCAAGCCCATGTGTTCCCAAGTCATCTTTCTCCTGTGGCTTACACAGCAAACAGGACGCTGAGTGAGAAGCAACGCAGTATGAACCCAGAGCCATATAGTCTGGTGGTTCAGCTTCAAGTTCCTCTCTGCTCCTGTTTCCTTATCTGTAAAGCGGTGGTAAATAAACTCCACAAAAACATTGCGGTGGGGTTAACTCTGACTCACAGCGACCCTATAGGACAGAGCAGAATTGCTCCCAGGTTTCCCAAGACTCTAAATTTTTATCAAGACTGCCTTATCTTTCTCCCATGGAGCAGCTGCTGGGTTCGATTCGCCAACCCTTTCATTAGCAGATGAGCACTTAACCACTATGCCACCAGGGTTCCATGGGGTAAATAAAACACACAAAAAACACAACAAAACCTAACCCACTGCCATTGACTGCATTCCAACTCAAATACCAGAGTCAACAGCCCCCCCACAGGTTTTCCAAGGCCATAAGCAATCTTTCAGGAAAACAGACTGCAGAGTAAATGATGTGTAGGAACCCCTGCCTCTAGGTTCACAGCCAAGTGCTTAACCAATGCACCACTAGGGTTCTTTTCATAAAGAACTTACGTACTATCACTGCAAGTACAGCGCTGCGCCAGATTAAGCCCCCAGGTGGCACAAATGGCTAAGTACTCAACACTAATTGAAAAGTTGATAGTTGAAACCCACAAAAAGGAATGTTCTGGCAATCTGCTTTGCAGTTTTTCTGACACACATGGAGTCACCATGAGGCAGAACCAACTTGGTGAAAGCTGGTGGCGGCGGCGGTATTACTGTTGTTGCGAAGTGCCATCGAGCTGATTCCAATTCATAGCGACCCTGTCTATGGTTTCCAAGAAGTGACTAGTGGAGTTGAACCATCGACCTTGCAGTCTAGTTCTACTCCAACAATACAAATATATTATTTGCAAAGCTTTTTATCATTTCTAAGTAAGCCTGCATTTTCTGTGATGGTTTTTGGAAGCACTTTCCTGGTTGGTCTGCTTCTAAGCAACAAATTTCTACTTAACAAAGGCCTCAGAGTCCTGGTGTGGCACTGTAGGAGAACCACTAAACTGCTAGTGAAAAGGTCAACAATTCAATCCCATCAGTCACACCTTAAACATCCTATACAGGATTGCTATGAGTCAGAACTTAATGCACAGCACTTTTAACAACAACAAATTGACGACCTCACAATCTGTTCCTATAAAGATTACAGCCTCAAAAACCCCAGGGGTAAGTCTATTGTCACATGGTGTTGCCATGAGTAGAAATTCAACTTGGCAGCACCCAATAACAACAGCACTGCTACTTAAAGAGCACGAGGTGGTCAGGCATAAGGCCTCTGCCTTGTCACCCTTGAGCTGATGAGATGAAGGTCTAGAAAGCGCTGAAGATTACCTCTTTTGGATAAGGGATGTAGCCAGCGTAAGCCAAGACAAAGGTGCAGAATTTGTTGAAATCCTCCACAGTTCTGCGTCTCTTATAGCTGGGAGAGTACTCCTGGGGAGAGACCAGAAAACATGTGTTTGAAAGCAGACATTTACATGTGAAAGAGCAACACAATTAGCCAAGCTGGAGGTTTTATTGTCAATCACTCAAAAATGCACTAGTAGATTATAAACACACTAAAAACAAGATAAGGTAAGTTCAGGTCAAGAAGTAGCACTGTTTCCAGAAGGCTAAAAAGAGGAGTATTATGATTCAATGCCAAGAATACCGGGAAACTGGATAGGCGATGAAAGCTTGTATAAGTCTGTTTCTCAGCATTCATGTGGCACTTTGTGTTATCTATGTCTCTGCAGTCCTATCTAGAGCTTTTATAACTAAGTTTTTGCTACAGATTTTCCATTTTGAAAATAAGCCCCTGCTGCAGCTGTAAGTTAAGTATTTTAAGTGATTTCAAAACCAACTGTTTCCTACCCTTCAGGGTTTACTCAGGCCTGAGACCCTTTCAGCCTGGAGGCTACTGAGGCCTCCTCTCCTCTTGCCAAGCTCTCTCTTTAAGGACATGTTCTGCTCCCCTCCACCGCTGCAACACCAGGCATTCAAATGTCTCCTGACTCAATGAAGCATCCTTAAGTTTTCCTGTTAAGTCTTATTTGTACCTTTTAGCTGGAATACTAGAGATTTGGGTTTATGTGTCCTGTGCCCCCTCTATCTAGAAACTCCCGTAACAAGAATGTATTTCTCTCTTCCGAGGAATGTAAGATTAAGAGGTAGAAAGAACCCTTATTAGCTACAGAGCAAAACAACTGTGCTTTATTCCGTTTTTCGACATGTCTATTTACTGAGGTTTTCTTTCACCATTTTAGCCCCCCGTTTCCCATCCTTATGGTTTCCCATCCTTATGGTTCAGCTAACACTTCCAGAGTCTTGGAGCCAACCGGCCTGCTGGAGTGAAAAAGTGGTGAAGTGGGGGCTCATGCGGCTGGTCCATCACAGCCCCCCCCTAGAGAAATGTGTTGGGAAGGCGGTCCACAAAGGCAGCGGTTTTCACCCTGTGGCTTCGTTTACTCCAGTGCTGTCCACTCGGGTTAGCACACCTACTCCCCCGCTGCTCTTGCGATCGGACCAAAGGACAGTCGACCAGAGCAGGAACCCCAGCGCTCCCTGCAGAGCCAGCTCCTGCCCCCGCCCCCTGGGGACACGGAGGTCCGGCCCTGTTGGCTGCTTCTGAGGACTAAGCTCGGTCCCAAAACTCTCGGGAAGTTTTATTTCGGCGGCGGAGAACGTGCAAAAGTGCGTTAGAAATCCAAACACGACGTGGTCGGAGACAGAACCTAGACCCGCCGGGGCGGTGCTTGTGGGGAGCCCCGGCGCTGAGGGCTAGAGGGGCTCCGAGCCGCGCCCGCCCTCCATCAGGAAAAGCAGATGGCGGAGCGGGCCCCCGCCCCGCCGCCCGCTCGCGGAAGCCGCTCCCCCGCCGTTTCGGCCCGGAAAGTGCGGGGCCCACCGCAGGGGAAGGGCGGGTGCGGGCGGCCAGCGGGATTGCGGGGTCCCGGGAAGGGGCCATGCGCCGCCCCCGGGTGCGGGCGCGTAGTGAAGGTGGGCGCCGCCTCCCCTTCTCTCCCTGCCCCCCACCTCCGGCCTTCGCATGCTCCCGGTAGAGAGGGCTTCGAGGGTCCGGAGCCCGAACTAAGCCGCAAAAGGGTTGCCGGGTCTAAGGGCCGATCCCCGGAAGGGGTGGGTGGGCTAGCCGGGGCGGAGCGAGCAGGGCCCGCGGGTGGGGGGCGGAGCGTGCCTGGGGGCGGGGGAGTATGGCGTGGGGGGGCAGATGGATGAGGAGTAGGTGGGGGCAATAGGGGGTGGGGCCGCAGCCCCAAGGCCGAGGACCCCCAAGAGCCGCGGGGGCGGGGACGATCTGGCTCCGCGAGAGTCAGGGGGCGGGGCGCGGGTCCTCAGGATTAGGGGCGCCGCGGGGGCCGCGCTGAGCCGATCCCCGCCTGGGGGGGCCGTGCTCCCCTCCGGGAGAAGGGAAGCGGGCTCCTCCCAGACACCGGACTGCGGATCGGCAGTAGCCGGCCGGACCGAGTCCCGGGAATGGAGAGGGGGCAAAACAGGCCGGAGAGGGGGCTGGGAGCACTAACAGGTCCCAGGCTCTGAGACGGAGAGCGGCCACCCTGGGAGGGGACGCAGGCGTCCGGGAAGGGCCGCTGAGACGACGCCGGGGGGAGGACGGGCGCGGGCCGAGCGGGGGGCGGGGGCTGGATTCTGGGGGGCGGCGGAGAAAAGCTGGGGGAGGGGAGGCGGCGCACGACCGACGGGGGTCCGGCCCATGGGGACGCTGGCTAGCGATGGGGACGCCGGAGGCGATCGGGGCGCAGCCCCTACTCACCTCCGGATGGAAGGCAGCAGCGCAGGAGTCAGAGTCCATGTTCGGGGGGGGGTCGGCGACTGCGAGAGTGGAGGAGCCGGGCTGCGGACGCGGACCGCTCGGGGCTGGGGGCTCCAGCAGTCGCGCAAGGCGCAAGGCGAGGGCGTTCCTGAGAGGGTTCGCCCTGGCTAGAGGTGTTAGGGGTTCGGCGTGTCGCGTCCTGGGCTCTGTGCTCCTGGTTGGCGGCTCCACAGACAAGGAGTGTCGGGATGCTGCTCCCGTGGCGGTCGAAGCGGGAGAGTCGCTGCGGGGGGCGGCGGCGGCAGCGAGCGGGAACCAGACCGGCTCCCCGACCTGACGCCCAGTTCGGCTCGTGTCTCGGGAGGGCGGGAGAGCCGCGTGGGTTATCGGGAAATGTAGTCTGTGGACAACTAAAAGCCTTTGGTAAGGGGGCGTGGTTCTGATGTGTGCGCATGGCATTATGGGAGTCGTAGTTCATGTCCCTTGCTGTGGCGCACAAAGCCCTCCTCGAGGACTACAACACCCATAAAGCTGTGCTGTTGCTGTCCGTCCTTGGAGGAGGTGTCATCGGGACTCTAGTGGGCCGAGCGGGGGAGGTGCGGAAGCTCGCTCCGGCTGGGGCGACAGGGGGGAGGGGCGGCGCGAGCTGCAGCGCCTTGTTGCGGGCGGCGGGAGTCCCTGAACGGGTGGGGGCGGGGTCGGCGGCCTCTGTAGCGAAGGGCGGCGGCTGCGGAGGGCACCCTCTGGCACCTCCTCTTTCTCTTCAGTGGCTTGAGGTTCGCGCCCCTTTGTGGACTAGGGTTCCAGAGGCTGGATGGCGGGCGCCAATATATGGGCCGCCGCTCGGCCTTCCCTGTCCGAAGGCGGAGTCGCCGGCCGGCACCGTGAGGGTGTAAACTTGTTTTCGCGTCTGTGGATTTTAACTTCGGCCTCTGCTGGCCGCGGAGTCCACGACCACGGCGGTGCGAGGCCAAGCAGGATTGGGAGGCTTTGAGGTTCTTCTAGCGTTCATTCCCTGGTAGCGTTCCCTTCTGGGTGTCAGGTTACTGCGTTTATAAAAACTCTACCTAGGCTGTCAGTGTTGTGGAAGATGTTTGCTCTAACCCGCTTTTCTTCCCATCACGTTGGGACCCTTCCAGTTTGTTTCATTGAATCATTTTTTAAATATACTTTTCATAGGGTTACAGCAGTTGAGAGCAAGCTGCAAACAGCAGGATAAGCAGTGGTTGGTGTTAACTTTTACTTTGTTCATTGATATTTTAATTGAGGATTTTGTAGTATTTATATGCGGAGCTGCAGAGTACTTTACAACTGTATGTAATGAAGGGTTGGACCCTCAAACACTTGGTTGGACATTAACAGTCCTCATGAATTTACCCAAAAGAACGTTGACATACTTTTATATTTTCAGTACAAGTATGAAAGGAAAAAATCTATATACAAAATGCAGATAATAGAATAACATTATTTGGGTAGTTTTGAAGACAAGTTTTACCAAAGAAGAGTAGCATGCAAGTTTAAAATTAGAAAGCTAACTCCTAGGCATACTTAATCGAAATGGTTGTTAGAACTCATTCAAGACAAGATAGTTGAGTGGCAGTGAATGCTAGATTAGTTGACTGTTGCTATTAAAATGATCAAGAAATTTCTTATGGAAACATCCAGTGGTTGTGACACTAGTTTTATCTTAGTAAATACTTCTAAGCCATAAAGTTTTAAACTTACTGCCTAACTCAATAAATCATAGTTTACTGTGATGGTTGTCGTATTATTTCAATACTGCCATAGCCTGTTGGATGGCTCCTTAGAGGTAAATTGTTGTTGTTAAGTGCTGTCGAGTCGGCTCCGACCCATAGCGACCCTCTAGAGGGTTTCCAAGGAGCGACTGGTGAGCTTGAACCACCAACCTTGCAGTTCAAACTGTGCAGTCTAGCGCATTAACCCACAGCGCCACACCAGGACTCCTAGAGGTAAATAGCTAAAGATTTTAAACTTTTTCTATTTACCTATTTACCCTTTGCTAGAGGTAAAGTGAGGTGGTTACGAATCAGGCTGCGAACCGTAAGGTTAGCAGTTCAAAACTACCAGCTGTTCCGCGAGAGAAAGATGAGGCTTTCTGCTCCCGTAAAGATTTACAGCCTTGGAAACCCTGTACAGGGTCACTATGAGTGGGATCCAACTCCACGGCACATTACAACAACAGAAGTGAATAGCAAAGGGTAAATAGGTAAATAGCAAAAGCTTAAAAAGCTTTAGAATGCTAGTAAAATAAAAACAGACATTGAAAATGTCTTGTCATCACACCATTAACAGTTTCCTACAGAACTGTCATATTCAGGTGCTTTAGCCAGAGTCCTGGAATGCCATTCTGATCATTGTGGTCACAGTAAATGTCATGGGATTAGCTAGCCAGTACTGCCCAGGGTCAGATTCACCATAAGCAACTTATTCTGCCAAAGAAACAGTTAAAGAGGAAATCCTCCTATTGGTAATACAAAGATATAAATAATTATTAGCGATGAAATTATTTTTACAACTAGTCATTATTCCCTAAGGTATAGTTTTGTTTATTGTGGTAGGTATACATGTAACAAGTCATTTGCTTTTCCAGCATATTTCACATGTATATTTCAGTAATATTCATGCAGGAACTAAGCCATATTTCAGTCTGTTGTATACAGATTTATTATGAGTCAGACAGAACCAACTCAACAGTACCTAAGAAAAACAACAACGCTGATGTTTATCATGTTGTTCAACCATTAACATTATCTGTTTTCAAATTTTCCCATCATCCTTAATAAAAGCTCGGTGTCACCTGAGCTTTTATTAAAAAGAATTCTCCTTTTCCTCTACTCACTCACCCCTGTAAACACTAATAAACTTTGGTCTCTGTATACTAGCCTATCCTAGTTATTTCAATATAGATGGAGCCATACAATATTTGTCCCTTAGTTATTTATTTCACTCAGCAAACTGTTTTCAAAATTCATCCGCATTGCAGCATCTATCAGAATTTCGTTTCTCTTTTGTTCTTTGTTGTTAAGTACCTTCAAGTCAGTTCCAACTGGTATAGAGTTTCTGAGGAGCAGCTGGTGGGTTTGAATCACCAAACTTGTAGTTAGCAGTCCAGTGCTTAGCCTACAATGCCACTCCAGGATTCTCTTTATGACTAAGCAATACCCTATTATATAGAATATAAAGAGGTAACACATACTCATTTCTCTGTTGATGAACACAAGTTGTTTCTATCATTTGGTTATTATGAACATTGGTGTACATGTCTGCATCCCTGTTTTCAATTCTTTGGAGCCTATACCTAGGAAGGGAATTGCTGAATCATATAATTCTATGTTTAGCTTTTTTAAGGAACCATCATGTTGGCAGTTCAAATCCACCAGCTGCCCCTCAGAAGCCCTATACAGGGTCGTTATGAGTCAGAATCAACTCAAATGCACTTAACAACAACACACTTCCTCACAGTGGTTGTGCCATTTACAAACCCACCAGCAACTGATAAGGGTTCCAATTTCTCCATATCCTCACCACCTGTTGTTGTCTGGTTTTATTTTTGTATCACAGCCTATGGTATGTATATATTTTTTCACACAATAAATCCTTTTCATCCTACAAACCGATACTCAAACTTCAAATGATAGAAAGCACTTATTCAGAATCATAATGGACTTCATGAAAAACCTGAGCCTAGAATTGAAGGACCTGTCTTGTCCTACTCAGTCTTATTGAAGATGGTAAATCCCAACTTGAGTTGTGTTGAATGATAGGTTTACAAACCTAAGTGGTAGCAACCTGGTCAGAGCAGGTTTTTAATAGCTAGTTTTTGAATAAATTCTTAGATTGAGAATCACTGGTTTGTCTGATGAAAAATATTAACATAAAAATTCTTAGTACACAGATGTGACCAGAATTACATGGTAAACTATACCTGTTGTCCTGTTTGCCACTCCACTGAGACAGAAAATTTCATGGAAAGGCATCATTTTTTGTCTTCCTTTTCTTTCCCTTAGAAATTTGACCCTCTGGAAAGGGTTAGCCTTTAATATTTAACATCCTGTCCTTAGTTACAAAAAGCATTTTAACACCATTGTTGTCTTTAGGTACCAACGAGTCAGTTCTAACCCCTTAAGGACCCTGTATAAGGTTTCTGAGGCTATATAAATCTTTATGAGAGCAGAAAGCCTGATCTTTCTCCCACAGAGCAGCTAGTGGATTTGAACTGCGACCTTGTGTTCACCCTATTTTTTATTAAAACAGTTCTGTGTTTCCCTATAGCATCAGCAGCAGTTCCCACACCTCCAAGTGAATCTATGCACAATACAACAAAGCACTGAGTGCTTCTTCAACAACCTTACAAATGATTATCACACTTGAACCCATTGCTGCTGCTGCTGCTGCTGCTGTACAAATCCATCTCTTTGTACAAGTGTACAAATCCACTTAACCAAGCCTGATGTCCTTCTCTAGGGACTGGTCCCTCCTGATAATATGTCTGAACCCAAATTCATGGCTGTGAATTACTGAAGTTGATTTTCTTTAGATGACAAGGAGCCCTGGTGGTGCAGTGGTTAAGTGCTCGACCACCAGCCAGATGGATGAAGATGTGGTAGTTTACCCCTGTGAAAAGAGTAGTCTTGAAACCCATATGGGGCAGTTCTGTGTCCTACAGAGTCACTATGCTTCAGGATCCACTGGACAGCAAAGGCTTTCTCTATGTGACATGCTACGATTTGTTTCTCTAGTTTATTTCTCTGGTAGACTAAACTAGCCCTGGGCTCCACAGTGAATATAGAATTCCATGATTACTTCAAGAGCATCAGCCCCAGTCCACAGATCCCTAGAATCAGTCTGCATTCTTTGCTTTCTGCATTAAGAAAAGCGATATCTGCTGCTGAATGCTAATTCTGATGATGAGAGCTACTTAGGAAAAAGAAAGAAAAAGCCAACATTAGCACAGGTTGTGACAAGTTTTAAAATACTAAGAATACCATGGTTTCCCAGTAAGTAACTTGAGAATGTAGTTATTTTAATTTGGTTACCAAATATAGCTTCACCTTCCTAAATTTCCCTGAAGGCTATACTACTACATTCATGTGGGAGAACATTCAGGAAAGCTTTCTGCTTCCCATTTTAAAACTGCACTTGAGTGTGGGTGTGAACATGTCCTAAGGTTTCTTTTTTCTGAAATTACTTTCTGGTGTGGCAGCTGTCTATTCGGTGGAACTTCTTAGCTCTTAGTTTTCTGCTTTTACTTTTATTTCCAGAAAAGAAAAATGCAAATTCTTTAGAATCATAATTATTTCCATCTTTGAGTCTCTTTACTACTTTATGAACATATATATGTATTTTTAAACCTTTAATAAATATCCCTTAACTGTGGGTTGTCAACTTTGCATGTAGTGAGGAAAATAATCTATGCATAAAAGAGGCCAGTGAAATTCTTTCATTATGGGTCATGTTGTTGTTGCTGTTAGGTGCCATTGAGTGGGTTCCAAACCATAGTGACCCTTTTGTAAGGTTTCCAAGGAGCAGCTGATGAGCTTGAACCACCGACTTTGTGGTTCAAACCGATTTTGCAGTCCAGCACATTAACCCACAGCACCACACTAGGACTCCATTATGGGTCATTATCGTTGTTAAGTGTCTCGTCAAGTCAGTTCCGATCCATAGGGAACCTGTATAGGGTTTCCAAGGAGCGGCTGGTGAGTCTGAACCACCAACCTTGCAGTTCAAACTAACTTTGCAGTCCAGCACATTAACCCACAGGGCTACACAGAGGTAGAGGAGAATAATAAAAAGATAACAACTAACAAGATGCACCATTTAAATTTTTTTCCTTATATTTCAACGTCATACAATTTGTTGTTAAATGCCACCATCGATTCTGAGTCATAGCAAGACTGCATAGGGTTTCCAAGGAGCAGCTGGTGAGTTTGAACCACCAATCTTGCAGTTCAAACCGACCTTGTGGCCCCGTGCTTTATCCCACAGCACCATACCAGGGCTCCTGGCATAGACTAGTACATTTCATTCATAGAAATTTATATTCCTTAAAAAAAGTTTTTATGTTTTAAGTGTAATAGAACTCCCATTTTGCATAGCCCAGATTGAGAAAAAAATCCACATTGTAGGGTAAAAGGTACATTCTCTTCAGATTATATAAATGCTGACATATCTGTTCTCAGTATTCTCCAAGAGGGGGAAAAGGCTAACAGCAGCTTTTAACTTTATCTCAGTCACCTCTTGTGCTGTCTGTCTGCAGTTAGAACCCAAACACCATTAAAATTAAACAATTTGAATTTTTTAAATTAAATAAGTGCACCTGGACCATCATGGAATTATAATCATTATTTAATCATTATTAGCAAGTTACTTAGGCAAAGACCATTTTCAAGAGGTAAACTTCTAAAGCTTTCATGACTGAAATTGAAATTATAAATAACAGTTTTCCACCCCTAGATTGTTTAGCTAGAGTGAACACCTTCCTCACCCAATGAGAGAGTTTCTGCATTCCCAGTCTTTGAGTTTCAAACAACTTGTTAATCATATATTTGCTGACTATCAATGAACAGAACTGACAGAACTCAGTGAAAAAAATTCTCCAGTTCCCATTTTGAACTCATGAGATTGACTTGCAAAAAGAGGCACTAAATAGCATGCCTGTGTTAGGAGGTTATTCAAAAATTCCATGCACAGCTGATAGATCTAAATCTTTTCCTAGCTGCATTCCTTTGTTGACTTAGATTTACAGTATACAAATGGTTTCAAGAGCTTGTCTGTCAGATCAAGGATATTAATCATATTTTCTCTAGAGAGGTTTTTTGGGTTTTTTTTTTCTTTTCATTTTGTGTTCTTTAATACAAAGGTCATGTTTAGTAGAGAAAAGACAGAAAATGCAGGTAAATAAAATCAATAAAACAAATCTAACCACCTAGAGAAAATGTATATTTCCCAATTTTTTTCAGGCATATGAGCACAAATTACAAATTGGATCATGCTATGTTTAATCTGATTTTTCACTGAACACCATCTAACCTGAACTTTTTTCCATTTCAAGAAATATCGACATCATTAGTCTCCAGGACTAGAACATGAATTATTTAAATAACTCCCCTCTTAGGAACACACAAAAAGAAAGATTGGACTCAACTTCTGTCCACAGTAGCCTACTGATTTGGTCATCCTGTCCACACAGAGTCAGTGAGTTCTGATCTGGAGGGACTAGAGTGCTTTTCCCTACAAACATCCCACTTCCTGGCTGTTCAGACTTTCTTGTCACAAAGCCTGACCAAGTAAGCGATTGGCCGGGCTCCTGGGCCGGGGAATGCTGCCTCTGCCGTTAATAGCTGTGTGAACAGTCCATCTATGGGCAACGGGAGACCGCCGCCGCCGGGTACCTGCCTGTTTTCTTACTTAGGCCTGGGCTTCCCAGGCTGACCCTGAAACTCAGATACATTCTCATGGCATGATGAGAGATTCCCAGGTGGGAGAGAAAAATCCAGAGATCTTTTTTTGAGAGATTCAATAAAAACAAAATGTCTTCTCCAAAAGTTGCTGGATTTAGCTGGAACTAAGAAATGACAGGAGTCCTGGTGTGGCACTGTGGGCTAATGCGCCAGATTGCAAAGCCGTTTGAACGGCAAAGTTGGCGGTTCAAGCTCACCAGCTGCTCTTCCGAAACCCTATACAGGGGCGCCATGGGTCGGAATCTACTCCACGGCACTTAAAGAAATGGCAAGCAGCTCCTGGTCTCAGGGGTCTTGCCCTGGAACACTTGTGAGCTGA
This sequence comes from Chrysochloris asiatica, assembly GCF_000296735.1. Lineage (NCBI taxonomy): Eukaryota > Metazoa > Chordata > Mammalia > Afrosoricida > Chrysochloridae > Chrysochloris > Chrysochloris asiatica. The sequence goes on from NW_006408741.1 coordinate 4,820,675, forward strand.
TCATTGATCCAGAATGTTTATAAAGGTCCACAGGGTGTGGGGAGCTCTGGTAACTAGCAAAACCCCAAACTTCAACTGCAACACAAAGGGGAGGTGAACTTGAGGTCTTTTCCAAAACTGAGCAAGATGCACAGGAAAAAAGGCTTACAAGTAGGTTTTTGGTCTTTTTTCTCCCACATAGTTACTATTGAAAGTGCCTCCTGGCAAATTCCTGTCTTCACCCTCGTGCACAAGTGGCCGTGGCATTTCTGAAATGACCAGCCACATCTCTGGGTGTTCAAACCAGCGGTGTTGATGCTGGGCATCTTGCCTGCCCTTGAGCTGAAGGCTCTGTCCCTGGACCCGCAATGCCCTGCTCATGGAATTGGAAAAGCTGCCTGGGAGGCCAGGAGGACAGGCTTGTCCCTTCTGTAGGGCCGTCCAGGAGCCTCAAAGTCTATGAATGGGAAGCTAAATCGACTCCCTCTAATAACCATATAGTTTAAAATCCTGAAGCAACAGTAGAGTTTCCTGGAATCTGGCCGGTATCATTAATAACTTGTTGTTAAATGCCGTCAAGCCTTTCCGACTCATTGCGACACTGTATAGAGTTTCCGAGTAGTGAGTGGTTGGTGAGCTTGAACCGCCGACCTTGCTGTACAAACCGACTTTGCAGTCCAGAGCATTAACCCACAGCGTAATACCAGGACTCCAATATGAGTAGATGACCAAAGAAAAAGAAAACACCTAAAAATTCATACGTTTGTTCACGCCTTCCTCCTGAATCCTAAGAATCATCCTGTCGTGAGAAATCTGCCAGTTAACAGTCAACCCTTTGGACTAGTAAAACTCGAAGGATAAAAAAGCCATTGTGCCTGGACTCCCGGCGGTCTGGCGCGCGCGGGTTGGCCTCGGAGCCGGGCGCCGAGCTGGAGATCTCATCAGCTTTAGGCCCAGCATCCGGCGGGGGGTGGGCAGGCCTGGAGGCACTTGTCACCCGCTGTCCCCGACCTAGGGCGTCGTCGGAGGCGGCAGGGAGCCCCGGAAGGGTGGAGGGTTGGAGGGGCGCGGGCGAGCCAGTGACTCAGCCTAAACGCGGAGGCGGGGGTGCACAGAGAAGCGAGTCCGGGCGGTTTGGAGTTAAGTGGGCGGTGCCACCAAGACCCCGCCTCCCCGCCCCCGCCGGCGCCCGGCCGTATTTAGCGCCGTGGCGCGGGGCGCGCTGCGTCTCTCCGCAGGCCCTGGCCGCGGTACCCGAGTAGCGCAGGCGCCATGGAGCGGCCGGCGCCCTTAGCTGTGCTGCCTTTCTCAGATCCGGCACACGCCCTGAGCCTTCTGCGCGGCCTAAGCCAGCTCCGCGCCGAGCGCAAGTTTCTGGACGTCACCCTAGAGGCAGCAGGCGGGCGCGACTTCCCGGCGCACCGGGCGGTGCTGGCAGCCGCCAGCCCCTACTTCCGCGCCATGTTCGCCGGGCAGCTGCGTGAGAGCCGCGCAGAGCGGGTGCGACTACACGGCGTGCCGCCTGACATGCTACAGCTGCTGCTAGACTTCAGCTACACTGGCCGCGTGGCGGTGAGCGGCGACAACGCCGAACCATTGCTGCGCGCCGCCGACTTGCTACAGTTCCCGGCCGTGAAGGAGGCGTGCGGTGCCTTCTTGCAGCAGCAGCTCGACCTGGCCAACTGCCTGGACATGCAAGACTTCGCAGAGGCCTTCAGTTGCACTGGGTTGGCTAGCGCCGCGCAGCGCTTTATACTGCGCCACGTGGGCGAGCTGGGCGCCGAGCAGTTGGAGCGGCTGCCCCTGGCGCGACTGCTGCGCTACCTGCGCGACGATGGGCTGTGCGTCCCCAAGGAGGAGGCTGCCTATCAGCTGGCGCTGCGCTGGGTGCGCGCTGACCCGCCGCGCCGCGCCGCGCATTGGCCGCAGCTGCTCGAGGCCGTGCGCCTGCCCTTCGTGCGCCGCTTCTACCTACTGGCGCACGTTGAGGCCGAGCCTCTGGTGGCGCGCTGCCCGCCCTGTCTGCGCCTGCTGCGCGAGGCGCGCGACTTCCAGGCGGCACGCTACGACCGCCACGACCGCGGGCCCTGCCCCCGCATGCGCCCTCGTCCCTCCACCGGTCTCGCCGAGATCCTCGTGCTCGTGGGTGGCTGCGATCAGGACTGTGATGAGCTGGTCACGGTCGACTGCTACAACCCACAGACAGGCCAGTGGCGCTACCTGGCTGAGTTCCCCGACCATCTGGGCGGGGGGTACAGCATCGTGGCGCTCGGCAATGACATCTATGTGACTGGTAAGTGACGGGGACCATCTGAGACCCCAGGCTCCCACCAAGCCGCCGTTGAGACAGATCTCTGGGGTTGGTCTTGGCCGCCTTTGCCCATGGAAGAAGACATTCTAGAGGAGAAACCCACAGAACCTGATCCCCCAGGAATGCACCTGAGTCCAGGCGGCCATTTCTCACTATCCTCCTTAGTTAGATAAGGGAGGCTGGCAGACGCTCCTCGTGACGTTTTTTAGGGCTGATACTTTTTCAGCCGCTAGAAAGGGCCCTTGTGTGAATCAAGACAAGTAAGTGCTTGTGGGTCATCTCTGTTCTCTGTGCAGCTGGGCCCGCCTGGGTGAGCCGGATCCCGACTAGGAGATACTCCCCTATTTACTTGGAAGGTCCTGGGGCATTTATACCACACAATGGGTGCTTTCTTTCTCTCCTTGAGGAATCCAGGGACAGGACCAAGACTGATGCCCTGTGAGACACCCTTCAACCCTGTCACGGGGATTTCTCCCTCTTTCGGGCCACGTAGGCCTCCTGACTCACTGGTTTGTCACTGGTGACCAGGTTCCCTGGGCTAGGTCACCCACACCTAGGAGCTACATTTGTGTCACATGTTGTTTAGGTTGAGCTCCTAAGACTGTAAACACAGTCACATGCTTCTAGGTTTTCTTCCAGTTAGTTGGCCCAAACCCCAAAACACTGCCGAGTCATGGTGGGCGGGCCTCAGCCTGCCCATCCTGGGCTCTCCCACATTTTTTATGAAGGATGAATCCAGCATATGAGGTTGTGTCCCCTGATGCCAGGAGGGCCCTTCTCTGACAGTTTTGTAAGGAAAGAATGTGACCGAGCCAGCCTTTGGTGGCTTTGTTAACAAGCTGGGGAGGTTCAGGGTTGATTGGGGAAGAAATTTCCCTCAGAACAACTATTGGGTTGTTCTAGGGGGCTTTTGGCTGGTCAGGAAGGTGTATCCTGGCTCTCCGGGCACAACTCTGGCCTGAATCTGCCTCTCTTTCCAATTTGAGGTTGATTGGAGACCATGGCCCCTCAAGTCTGACCAGTGTGGCTTTGAGCAGAGAACATGCTCTCAGAACTGGCCAACCTTGCCCCCGCTTTTGTACACCCTTCCATAAATGCCACAGCTGAGCAGCTAATCCTTGGGGTTTAAGCAACCATCCTGATCACTCTACAGCTGCCTATAGGGGATTCAATGGAGGGGAAGAGCAACTGCAGCTGTTTTTGACCCCCTTCTCAATTGGAAGGAGAAAAACAGGCAGAGCAGACTTACAAGGGACTTTGTTCCTTTCAAAGCCCAGGAGGCTAGAAGGCTAGAATGTCCTGGTGCTCTGCCCAGTGGCGCCAGCCTCAGGGAGGAGGGATTCCTGGAGTTGTGGAGATTTTGGTGTCTTGGATAAAAAAAACAGTTGCTGTCAAGTCATGTGTGTTAGACCCTATGTGTGTCAGAGTGGAACTGTGCTCCATAGGTTTTTTAACTTTTTATTGTAAATTATGTGAAGATTTACACAGCAGATTATCCATTGTACATTCAACAAATCACACACTTCATTTCTTTTCAGTGGTTCTTGTCCTCTCCATGTAACATCACTTAGCCCACTGTTGTTTCTTTAGGTAAATGTTGTCTTTTTGATCTTTGTTGGCTGACCATTCCATGATGTGCATACCCCATTAGTGTTGTTGTTGTTGTACCTCCTCTCCCCTCACCCCATAGACCTGTATATTGCTTGGCTGAAAATCCAACCACAAGGGTCCCTAGGTTTTTGTTGTTAAGTGACAGCGACCCTGTACAGGCTTTCCAGTTAACAGTTCAGTGCTTATTCTACAGTGCCACACCAGAACTCCTGAAATGTTTTTGTTTTTATTGTGAATTGAGTGATAGTTTACTTGGGAGAGCATTAGCTTTACATTCATCCTTCTCCTCATAGGTTTGTTTTTTTTTAGTTTTTATTGTGAATTAATGTGACAGTTTACATGGGATAACATTAGCTTTACATTCATCCTGTCATATATCGTTTCATTGCCACGATTACAATCCCCACCATGCAGCATCAAATAACCAAAGGGTACACCCCACAAGCCTGCCCCTGGGCCGCCAGCACATAGCCCCTCTCCCTCTCTGGGTCTAGAGGCCCTAGCCACTCCATCTCTCCACGTCATCGTCTCTCCCTCCATCTCTGACGTCACTGTCACTGTGTCTCTGGATAGGGTCCTACAGTCTGCTCTTCTCCTTTGATGGTCCCAGGGACCTCCGCTCCTGGACTACAAAGTCAAGGACTCTTCTCCTTTTGCTACAAAATGTCTACCTTTACATTTCCAAGCCTCACAGTCAGTCCTGATAGCAATTATTCACTATTGTACGACAAGAGTACTATCCCTATCTCTCCTCATAGGTTCTTGGGGTTTTGTTCTCCTCATAGGTTTTAGTGGACAATTTTGTTGTTGTTTTGAAGTAGGCTGTCAGGTTTCTTTTCTATGGTGCCTCTGGCCAGACGATCAAGTCCAACTTTTTGGTTAGTGGTGAGTGCAGTAGTTATTTGCATAACTGTGGGACTCTAGTGTTCTAAGTAGACCTCAGATTTTCCTTTATGATATACCCAGCACCATTTTTTAAGCTCTTTATTGAAATAAAACGGAGCCCTGGTGGCACAGTGGTTAAGCAGGGTGCTGTTTTAGAAGGTGGACTTTGGTCCTGGCCAGTGGTCAGTTTATATATCTGCTTAGCCCCAGCTTGAGGTACTGGGCTGGGCAGGGGAAGAGAGGACGGGACTTGGGCACATGTTGAGTTTGAAGCATAGTGAGGTTAGTTACTCCCCGGGATGAGGCCCCACAGAAGTTGTGGAAAGTTTGGAGTAGGCTGACCGTCTCCATTGTGTGCCTGGCAGGTGGGTCCGACGGCTCAAGGCTCTACGACTGTGTGTGGAGGTATAACTCAAGCGTGAACGAGTGGACAGAGGTGGCGCCCATGCTGAAGGCCCGCGAGTACCACAGCTCCTCAGTGCTGGATGGGCTTCTTTACGTGGTGGCAGCAGATAGCACAGAGCGCTACGACCACACTGCTGACTCCTGGGAGGCCTTGCAGCCCATGACCTACCCCATGGACAACTGCTCCACCACTGCCTGCCGTGGCAGGCTCTACGCCATTGGCTCCCTGGCTGGCAAGGAGACCATGGTCATTCAGTGCTATCACCCAGACACAGACCTGTGGTCCCTGGTGGACTGCGGACAGCTCCCACCCTGGTCCTTTTCCCCCAAGACTGTGACGCTGAATGGACTCATGTACTTTATCAGGTGAGTCCCCAGGTGCCAGCCTGCTGTCTGCCCAGCAATGACACAAGGCCATCACCACTGTTCTCCCCAAAAGAGACTGAGGGGAAGCTGGATTCAAGTCCAGGACTTGTGGCTCCAAAGCATTCCTTCCCCGCATTTCTTAGAGCAGTTTCTATGGGCTTCCGGGTGATGTGGGTCAAGTGATGCCAAATGTATGAAAGTTAGGTGCTTTCAGAGAACTTTCTCAAGGTCCATAGAAGCCAAATAAAACTCTCCCTCTTTGCTGGATTTTCACCTGGAGGATCCTGTTAAGAGCCCTGCTTGTTTTCTCACATGACATTTGTTGCAAAGGACCTAGAAGGGAATTGGAATTAGAAAAAGATTGGAGAAGACTTTGAGTCTGAGGAGGTGTTGCCTTGTCCTATCACCTCTCCCCAACATGCAAAGCTGAGGGTCTGTGGTCAGGAAGGTGGGGGACCAGCTCCCACCGCTACTGTATGAAGCACACTTGTGTCAGGAGCCTGGATGGCACAAGTGATTTGTGCTCGGCTACTAACATAACAGTTGGTGGTTCAAATCCACCCATGGTTCAGTGGAAGAGAGGCTTGGCAAATTGCTTCTGTAAAGATCCCAACCAGGAAAACCCTTTGGGGCCGTTCTCTGTAGCATATGGAGTTGCCAGGAGTCAGGGAACTGATTCCATGCAGTGGGTTTAGGTTTTTGCTTTTTTGCATATTGAGCCTTTCCAGCGGGTTCTGTCCTAGCGCCAGATGGCAGTCCCACTCATTTCCCCTCGGACGGATTGCCTGACTGGGCCTCCCATTCAGGGTATTCGTCAGTCTTTGAGCCACTAAGAGTATTATTCTCCAGGGGACCCCTAACTTCTCTGGACCGGGGAGGGGCTTAGTATTGAGTAGCTCCAGAGCCTCTGGGGAATGAGGAGGATGTTAGCGTGTGCCAAGCCACGTGTATGGACATGGGCGAGCTTTGTGCTGCTGCCCTCTGCCTTTGTGTGTGTGTGTCCAGTGTGCTCACCACAGCTCCAGTGAGCTGGACAGTACTCTTGCCTCCTTGCAGAGATGGCAAAACAAGCCAAGGGGGATAGAGGGACTTGTTGACAGGCACAGACTTGGAACAGTGGAGCAGGTTTGTACCAAGGATGTTTCCTACTCAGATCCTCACCACAGGGCTAGGCAGGAGACAGCATGGAGTGAGTGGTGGCAGCTGCTATCTATCTGGTCGTAGTCAAGTGCCCTCTCCAGCGGGGATCCAGGAGGGAGCTAGGAGCTCCCTGCCCGCTATATACAGCTTCTGTGTGTGTGTGTGTGTGTGTGTGTTTTGCATACATACCTGCTGCTCCCCTCCCTGGCACAGAGCCTACTGAAGCTCTGGGACCCAGGAGGGGAGGGTATGAATGACCATCTCCTGTGCCATCCTTTTCAACTGGCCTTTGAATTGGACCTCAGTGGAGGCATACTCTTTGATCTGGGCCCCCCTCCTGTCAATCTGAGCCGCACCGGTCTGCTGAGGCTCCTTCCAAGGAGCAAACTGAGCTTTTCAGGGTGAGCAAACCCCATTGGGGACAACTGTGGGGTTGCTTGTCACGCAAGTGACTGAGAGGCTTGCTGTTGCTTGTGCCAGGAGCCTCTGATCTGCTCCAAGAAAGCCCTGGCATCTTAGGCAAGTCCTGAGGCTGTTATAAAACAGTCTCTGACCCTTCGCCTGCTCTCCCTCCAGAGCCGAGGTAGGTGTCCTCAAAGAGGGGGGGATGGGGATGCTATAAATACAGCTTATCAGCCAGCGTGCCAGGGCCTTCACCCCAGCCCCTCACTGGCAGTTCTAAGACAGGTGTCTCTGAGAATGTCCTCCTTGTCCTGAGGTCCTGGAGCAAGACCGCTCTGTCCATGTCAGACACAACTGCTTCCTGGTCTGTGTCATCTGTCAGCTGCTCAGGCATCCCTTATGGAAGCCTTAGGGTATACCTCACCCTTGGGGAGTTGAGGGGAGGTGGATCTCAGCGTCTGCCCTGGTGGTGGTGACCTGGTCCAGCCTCCCCTAGTAGCAGCAGGACTGCAGACCACAGCATTCCCTAGGTGAAGAATGGAGGCCTGGCCTGACCGAAATGGAGGTTAACTGAGTGGCAGAGAGTGGCTCCTGAGAACCAGGACAGGGCCTGGGTCTGGATCTGTGATATTTAAGTGTTGGTGCAGGAAGCAGGTGACGCCTGGCCCAGAGTCCACTTGTCTCTAGGCACATTTTTCCAGAAGGCGCTGTCCCCAAGGAGGCCACTCATGACCATTGAAGGGGGGTACTGCTGCCCTGGGCTCTGGATAGGGACCAAGTGGTTCCTCCCCCACAAGCAATGCCCCCATCTTGGCTCCATGAGAGATAGTGCCTTGGCCAGGATACACCAGGTGCAGCTGATGAAAGAGCCTGGTTGCAGCTTGTGAATCTTTGCTGGGGTGAGTAGGAGACGTGGGAAAGACAGTCTAGTAGATTCCACTGTTTAATTATCATCTTGGTATGCCCCAGGAACATAAATATTTTAACGTGCAAATATTGTACATGTTAAAATATTTAGAAGGAATATCAAAAAGAAGAATGTGGTTTCATAACCTGGGAAGATTATAGGATATTCAGATATCTGTGTCCCTAAGTCAAGACTTGTTGTGACCTAGACAGCCCGTGTGTTTATGTATTATTTGCAGCTGCTTTTTTAACACGGCTACAAAGCTGAGTAGATGAGACAGAGACCATCTGGTCCAAAGAGCCAAAAATATTTTCAGTCCGGCCTTTCTGAAAATGTTTGCTGACCCTTTATGTTAGTTTTCTAAACAACAGGAAGTTACTGTCTGATAGTTCTGGAGGGTGGGAGTCTGCAGTCAACATGGCAGCAGGGCAAGCTCACTGAAGTGGGTCCATCTTTACCTTTCTCCTAGCTTCTGTTGGCTCCCAGCAATCCTGAGGTTCTTTGGTTTGTAGATACATCATTCCAGTTTCTGCCTTTGTTTTCATGTGGCGGTCGTCTGTTGTTGTTGTTATGTGCCGTGGAGTCGGTTCTGCCTTATAGCGACCCTGTACAGGGTTTCCGAGGCTGTAAATTTTTACGGGAGCAGAAAGCCTCCTCTCTCTCCCGCGGAACAGCTGGTAGTTTCGAACTGCTGACCTTGCGGTTCGCAGCCCGTTTCCTTACCACTACGCTACCAGAGCTCCATAGTCCTCTACTTCTCTTAAAAAACATCAGTCACATATTGAATCTAGGGCCCACCCTGGTCCAGTATGACCAGATAATTAACACAGTTAATCTGCAAAGACTCTGTTTCTAAATAGTCATGTTCATAAGTATTGGAACTAGAACATCAACCTATTTTTTTGGGGACCACAACCTAACCCATAACACTCCAGACTTATGAACATTATTATTATAATTCGTCTATTACTTTTTTTTTTAAAGTAGTGTCTTTACTGTTCATGAAAACGCTGTACATTTGAGCCTTTTAGTACAATGGGAAAAAAACAAACCCAATACCATCAAGTCGGGTCCAACTCATGTCGACCCTGTATAGGATTTCCGAGGCTGTAAATCTTTACAGAAGCAGAAAGCGTCATCTTTTCCCTGTGGAGCAGCTGGTGGGTTTGAACTGCTGGCCTTGAAGTTAACAATCCAATAATTATCCTATAGCACCCCCAAGGAGGGGATCAGACAGACTGCAGGAGCCTGACCTTAAAGTGCAGGACATTGCTGGTCTCTTTTATTTGTGTAACCAAGGGTACAGCAGTGAGCCAGGCAGGCATTGGGCTCGTGGTAATGTAAAGGGCAGTGGCTGAGGAATGGTCCAGGGTACGTGGGGGTGTGTATTATGGAGGGGAAGCCTGATGTGGACTGGTCAGCCACAGATGGTTCCCTTAAAAGGAGACGAGCCAGAATGGGAAGGGTGGGTAAGAGACTGGGAGGCGCAGGGGCAAAAAGAGAGATTTGTTTGGAAACCTGAGGTGGAACAGAATGTGCCAAGTCCAAGCATGACCAGTGCTGGATGGTAGAGTCCCCCAAAGGTGTAAATACTAAGAGATGTGTCCTTTAGGTGCAGGTTAGGGCTGGCATGGATACCTGGAGGGTGCCTGAGAAGCAGAATATGGTCCTGCCCAGCCAGCGAGGCTGCCAGCTGGCATCAAAGAAACCAGCTGGCTGGAGGGAGCTGAGGTCTGAAGACCCCACAGGAGGGGGGTAGTCAATGCAGTTCTGCCCCCCTCGTTCTTCCTCCCCACCCTGACCAGCTGCTTCCTTGCCTCTTCCACAGGGACGACTCCGCTGAGGTGGACGTCTATAACCCAGTGAAGAATGAGTGGGACAAGATCCCGTCTATGAATCAGGTGAGTCCCGACGGACCGCGCGGGACATAGAAGCCAGATGTGTTTTTTCGGCTTAAGTACAGTAATTGTTTGGTAGAGTGGTGGTGGGCATGGCCCTGTGTTGGCGCCTGTAGCAGATTTTCTCACACATAACAGAGGGGGCTTTGTTCAGGAATTGTTCTCCCTCAGAGGCTGGTTAGTTAGAAGTGTGCCCTTGCAGTTGGCCACCCAACACTTAACCCACAGCACCACCAGGTTTCCTAGCTAAGGCACAGAGAAGTTACTAAGATCCCAGGCCCACACAGCTCAGAGTTCATCTGATCAACCACTGCTCACTGAACCCCTTTGGGCAGGCACTGCTCTAGGCACTGGAGATTCAGCAGAGTCAGACAGGCCCCCATGGGACTAACACCATGCTGGGAGATGACAGTGGTCTGTAGTCAAATGCCCCATCTGGCATCTGTGTAAGTACCTGGGGAGGGACCAGCGGCACTGAGGTAAGGAGGGGAGTAGACTTTAGGCCTCCCTGCTAAGTTGACTTTTGAACAGAGGCCAGAAAGATATGCAGGAGTGAACCATGCACTTCCTGGGGGGGTGAGTGTCCCCAAGGAGGCCACTCATGACCATTGAAGCGGGGGACTGCTGCCCTGGGCTCTGGACAGGGACCAAGTGGTTCCTCCCCCACAAGCAATGCCCCCATCTTGGCTCCATGAGAGATAGTGCACATGAGAGATATAGCACAGGGCCTATGGTGGGTATCCTGGTGTGTGCCCAGACCAGCCAGAGTGGCTGAGTGAACAGCAGATAACAGAAATGAGGTCAGACAGTAGGTCTCTGGGGACTGACCCACTCTCACTGCTCCCATTCCTCGGACTGATTTTGGGCATGCATGTATTGAGTGCCTGCTGTATGCTCTGAAGCAGGATGCTCAAACAGCTGCAGAGAAGGCTGCTTGTTGGAAGGGAGCTCTGCCCGAGCCTGAGTGGGTAATGATGCCTGGAAGGCTTGGCCACACATCTAATCCCCAAACTACATCTGTGCCAGGGTGCCTAGGCCCTTTTCTATCTTACTTAAAATTCCCAAACCGCTTATTATGAGACCTCTACTCTGAGTCCTGGTGTGGCACTATGGGTTAATGTGCCAGACTGCAAAGCCGTTTGAACTGCAAGGTTGGCGGTTCAAGCTCACCAGCTGCTCCTCGGAAACCCTCTACAGGGTCGCTATGGGTCAGAACCGACTCGACGGCACCTCACAACAACACAACAACTCCCCTCCCCACTCCAGTGTTCCTGGTCCCTCCCCGAACACTTACAGCAGATGTCAGATGGGGCATTAGAGTATTAACCCCTTGTGTTCCCCCCGTGAGGGCCAGGGCTCCTGCTGCATTCTGGACTCTACTGCGTCCCAGTGCCTAGAACAGTGCCTGTCCGGAGGGCTTCAGGGCTTTAGTGAGCAGTGGTTGGACAGATGAACTCTGAGCTGCGTGGGCCTGGGATCTTAGTAACTCCTCTGTGCCTTAGCTAGGAACCCTGGTGGCACTGTGGGTTGGGTCACAAATTTTATGATGTCATGGCATAACGTTTTCTGTACATTTGACATCTGTAATGTTCTTGTTTCCCCCACAGTGGGCTACACATACTCACTGTGGCAGATTTGGGAAAGGTAGACTAGACCCCGGACTTTGGGGTCACACCCCAGCTCTGCCTCTGTCAGCCCTGCAAGCCTCAGTTTCCCCGTCTGTAAGGTGGGAAGAGCAGTAGTACACAACTGGCGGGTAGTTGCAGAGGTCACTCAAGATGATCTCTTGTGTGAGTTTCAGGCAGTGTCCATAGGGGCTGCCCTGACAGCAGAGAGAAGGATTGCTTGCCAGTCCCAACATGGTGCTTAACCTCCAGAAAGCCCTCTGTTTTCCTAGCCAGGTGAAGGCAGGACGTTGGCCTGCCCTAGCTGGGTGTCTCTGAGAAGTCTGCACAGGAGGGCTCCCAGTCTTGCTTCTGGAAAGTGCTGTAGGCCCAGCCTGGGTGGGAGCTCTGCCCTGCTCTGGTTCCAGCCTCCTCTCACCTGTCCCCTTTGACCCACAGGTGCATGTCGGGGGCAGCCTGGCTGTCCTGGGTGGGAAGCTGTACGTCTCTGGCGGCTACGACAACACATTTGAACTCTCGGATGTAGTGGAAGCATATGACCCAGAGACCCGTGCATGGAGTGTGGTAGGGCGGCTCCCAGAGCCCACCTTCTGGCATGGCAGCGTCAGCATCTTCCGTCAGTTCATGCCCCAGATGTCCTCAGGCGGGCGAGGCTTTGAGCTGGACAGTGGCGGTCACGAGATGAACTCGGGTCAGCGTCAGCTGCCACAGAACCTGAATGGGCTGCACTAGCCCCGGCCTGGCCCAGGGAGGGCCTTGGCACAGGTGATCCGGCACCTGTGTATGAGGAAGGGTAGTGACCTTCCTTTGTACGCGGGGACAGACTGGGCTCCCAGGTGGTGTGTGGCTTCCAGGATTCACCACCTGGAAAGTTGTCGTGCATTTGGAGGCCATTGTCATGGCTGCTGGAGCTAAAGCCGGTCACAGATAACCCTCCCTTGGTCGCAAAAAAGCCACTCGTCAGCACATGTCTCTGACTCCCACCTGCAAGTCCCTAGCTCACCAGTGCAGCACACACCCCTGTAACTGTTGCCAGTGGTGCCTATTTGCTCCTACCTAAGGAGATGAGGGACAGGTGGGAGAGCCCCCTGAGGAGCCTGAGAATGTAACCTAGACCTACCTAGACCTGGAGTACTGGGGTCAGTATGTGACTTCCCAATGCAATGGCCAGTGCTGGCCTTCCCAAAGGGCCAGGCCCCCAGACAGAGGAGGATCCACCTGTATAGTCCCTCCCCGTTGCTAGGTTTTCCCACCAATCCCTTATCACAGGGGTGAGGCCTGTACAGGTAAGTGCAATGTGATGGGACTGTGGACAGACATCTGTGTGTGTCCAGAGCGCATGTGTAGCTGAGGCTGGGTCTCTCACCCACCCCGCTAGCTGCTACGGAAGCCTCTACTGGGCCTGTATCCAGGTTGATGAAGAGGAGTCATATTCAAGTGCAAGGTTGTTGCCCTCTTTGGGAGGCCCTTGGAGTCTCACAGAGCGCAACCCAACAAATGAATGGACATTTGTATGTGGCTCCTGGGGCCCTGTCCTGGTCCTCACTGTGCCTACCAATGGAGAATCCATTGTCTGGATGAGGGAGCCTGGCAGGGGCTCCATTGATGCCTGACACTAGGGTTTACAATGCCTGAAGTCCAACCCTTCCTTAAAGAGTTGGAGGAGTGAGCTAGGAACAGGATTGCGTTTGTTTGATTTTTTTAAGTCTATCAAAGTGCCATTTTGCCCAAGTTTTCTTTGGGGTGATTTGAGGTTTCGCAGAAGCTCAGGACCAGATCGGAAGTAGAGGGCAGGAGGAGTCTCCAGGAAACTTCAGGGTCCTCAAGATGCCCGGAGTAGCATTTGATTAAATCTGTCCTTCCTTCCTTCGTCTGCGCCAGATGGATTCCTCATTAATTGAACAGAAGTCTTTTCCCAGTGACTTGACTTTTGGAGCTATCTTCTCACTAGGAGACAAACATTGAGTTTCAGGACGCTCACGTAACAAACTGTACTGTGCCCCTTTTGTTAGGGGTGGTGCATGGTCCCAGGAAAACCCTTGTTGCCTGAGTTTCTCCTAGGATCTCTAGAGGAAGTCCCAGTTGGGACAGCTGCCTGCCTTCTCTTACATGTTCCGGAGGAGGCTCTTGTCATACTGCCATTCAGTTCATGGTGCCTGAAATGAGGGCTGCTGGCCAAGGCTAAGCCAGCCACCACTCCGACCTGCTTTCCCCACAGTGTCACTCTGTCATTGCTGAACTTCTGTGTATCTGGCATGATGAGGAGGGCTAGGGTAGGGGGAGAAAGTACCCTCTGAGGGTATCTGCTGGGCCAGGTCCCACACAGGGACTCCTGTTAGTAGCATGGAATTCGATCTGGATCAGACCCCTCTAGCCAAGGTTCTGTATACCCCAAGCCTGTGTCTGGGCTTGGATGTTGGGTCCTCTGCTTCCTGGGGAACCCTCCAGTTCAAACCTCAGGTTCAAGTCTGAATTCCTGGGTGGGTCAGGTCTCAGCCCAAGATGGTCGGCTCCCTCAGTGCTTACTTCATGTCAGGACTGCATGGATCTTTCTTGATCCCAATGCCTACCCAGCAAGCTGTCCACACACTGGGGCTGGGAGACCACTTGCAGGCTCTGCCACCTGTATTGGTCAGATCCAGAATCTATGCCAAGCACAGTGCTTGGTGCAGAAAAACTTCCCTTGGCTCTCTGATAGCTAATAGATCAAGGTCATTTCTGGGAGGTGGGGCTGGGAGGTTTCCCAAGAGAGAGCTATTGGTCTCAATCATGTGGAAAGGGCCCCCTGTGCCCCTCAGAGCCTCTCTGCTAGAGGCCTCTCAGTACTCTGAGAAGGCCCAGCAGGGCGTGTACTACACTTGGAGTTATTTCAACTTCTTCCGAATAGGGCAGATGGTGACGCTACAGAAATCAAGTACTTTCCAAAGGCCAATTTAAGGAGTGGGGTGTGGTATAAAGTAAAGCTGTTGTGCTGGAACAAACCCCAAACCCACGTCATCCAGTGGAGTCCAGCTCACAGTGACCCTGTAAGACAAGTTCTCTATGGGGTGTCCGAGACTATAAATCTTTACCAAAGGAGACTGCCTCATCTTTCTCTAGTGAAGCAGCTGGTGCATTGAGTTTATTAACAAGTAGCTCAATTTTAACCTCCGGCTTCACCAGGGTTTCTTTGGGCCTACACAAAGGGGGCTTCAAATGCTTTCTTGATCCCATTTTTCTTTCTAGCCCACACATGGTTGCATTCAGGCTCCAAGAGCCAAGTCTAGGCTGGTGGGGTGTTTTGGGTTTCAGGTGCCCATTGGACGGTCCCTTGGGAAAGCTTCCTGGTGGGGAGGGGCTGGGTTGGACTACAGTGCAGTCAGTGGCCTTGTACCCCCACTCCTGCAGACCACCATTTACCACACAGTGTTGTGTGGCTGCTCTTGTCATTAGATGGTTTGGGTGTGGGCCAGTGAGGACTGGGATTGTGGGTTTGGTTTGTGTTCCTCTGCTGTGTCTGCTCACCAGAACTGCCCACATGTCTTCAGCATCTTGCTCTGGATTCTAAGCTGTAGAGTCCCTGCTTTCAGGATGTCTGTACACTGAGCTTGGGACAGATACCGAGCTGGCTGGGAATGTGGTTATGTCCGAGTTGTGTGTACAGAATTTTATCCGTCTACAAGACAAATTAAATTATGAAGATCCAGTGACTAGTATTTAATGGTTATCTATCTAAGAATTCTGTACATATATGGTTGCAGAAATTCTTACATTATGAAGAGGCACCCCTCCCTCCAGTATTCACATCAGATTCCACCCCAGAGTGGGGCAGATTTGTGTATTTATTTTGTCCTGTAGGCTTACATGTCCAGAATACTGTGTATGGTTGAAAGATGCCTTCAAGCATTTTAAAATAAAAGTACTTCCTGTACATCTGATGTCTTTGTGTCATTGCCTTTATCCCTGTGCAGGAGATCATGTGGGATGAGGTCACACATGGAGGGGAAGAGTAGAGAATTAGGAGCAGTATACAAGGTGCCCTGCTGACAGATTGAGCAAGGCTCATGCTTTCTGAAGTGACATGGGTCCTTTCAGTCTCAGATTTTACAAGGTATGCAGTAGTGGAGAAAGGAGACCCATGCCCAGGACACATTGAGGGAGGCATGTGGCTTTATCCTTGTAACTTCCGAGTGGGGAAGCTGCTACTTCACTTGGCCGTCAGGACCCAGCTGGCTTCAGAGTCCTCCCTTAGCCACCTGCCCTGGCCCCTCTTCCTAAAGCTGTATGCAGAATGGGGATGAGCCCTCCACAGCAGAATGAATCCTGACCCTGGCAGGTGGAGTGCTTAAAATGGAAGGCCCCCAGAACAAGCCGGGTTCACAGGCACCACCAAAGTTAGAAATGCTTTCCACATCCTCTCTGAGCAAGGCCAAGGGAGAGCCGAAACCAAGCCTGCAAGTGTCTTGAGGCTACAGTTTGTTTTAACACCCTTCTCAAGATAGAGCTGAAGCAACTTATAGAAACCTGGGACATCAATTACTGCAGGCGAATGCTGTCTTTGAGCTTCCAATGATCTGAAATAGAAAATACAAATCCTATACAGGGCCATGGTGAGTAGGAACCGACTAGACGGCACTCAACAACAGCAGCCTCAAGCTCCAGGAGGAATCTAACATGGAGGCGAAGTTTCCAGAAGCCACTAGTGATACATTTATGTTCCAGGCTCTGCAGCTGTTGGGGTCATGGCCGCCACTACTGCTGAATGAGTTTACTCATTCACCCAAGCCAAGCACTGCCCTCAGCACTGACTGCCCTCAGCACTCATATCCACTCCCATCCAGTGAGGGGGCCTACGTCCCCTCCCCTTTGAATGCAAGAAGTGACTTTTTGGTGACTGATTGTCTTGAGACCTGATGTGGTGCTATGGGATAAGCACTGGACTGTACACTGCAGGGTCAGCGGTTCAAAGGTACCAGCAATTCCTTGGAAACCGAAACCTTGACTGACAGCACATGGCAGAGGTAATTATACACAACTCCAGAGGCTGGACCATTCCAGGGCTTAATAGACTTGACCTTCTCTGGGGTCCTGGCCTCCAAGCCCTGCCAGTCCAGGCTGAGGTCCCACCGACAACCAGCACCTTGACAGCTGCTCAGCCCGTGACCTTCGGGATGATCTTTGATCTAGCAGTAGATAACTTACACAGTGGGTTTTCTCATTTCTTCCTTGTCTGTGAAAACGTGCCCATTAAAACATGAGGAAATGGAAACAAGGAGCATAGTAACTTGCAGAGCACGAGGAAGGGATTTATTTAGGCACAAGGGCTCTGCCTCCAGCACCCATGCACTTTCCCTCAATGCCATGTGGCACCCACAGCTCCCTGTGGCTGCAGAACTTGCAGCCTGGGGTGGCAACCAGAGTCCCCAAGGCCTCTCCCTATCCTCAGCCTGGCCTTCCTAGCCACAGCAACAAGCTAACTAGGACCTCCTCAAGGAGGAAGGCCACCTCTGGTGTGCTTGCCTGGGTTCAGAGATCAGCGCTCTGCAGACCCCAGCCCCATCAGACTACACTACCGGGGCCTGAGTCTTAACTAGCCTACTTACCACCAGGGTCCCTGGCCACTGCTTTAGTTAGTGGTGATGTCCACCCACGGGGCTGTCACCACCTCAACTGTAATAAAACAGCAACACTCTTGCTGTATCTGGCTAATGCTCCCAGTTTTAAAGTTCTGAGGGATGAGGGAGAAAACACAGATGATGTAAGAGGGTCTAGGGTCAGAGGCTCTCAACAGGTGGCGGGGGCACCACTCAGCTCTGCTCTAGAAGGGTTGAGCAAGTCTGTTTCTCCTTAAGGGTACTGGGGGGTGGCGCACATCACTGGAGCCCCTGATCCAGAGAAAGGACTACTGGCTATGCTGGAACCCCGAGTCCAAAGCCATATGGTTTATTGGGGGCTGGGGCCACAGTCCTCAGGGATGGTGGCTGTGATGATGAGTGAGGGTCCCATAACACCTGAGCCAGTGAAGTTCTCATCTGTACACAGTCTCTGGCCAGGGAGCTGGGACGCCAGGCTGCCCTGGCTCAGAGACTCCACGATCACCTCCGCAGAGCCCACCTCTAGCTCGGCAGGTGGCTGGAGCGCTACTACCACCACCTTCTCGTCCTCAATGATCAGGTTCCGCAGCTTGCGCTGCCGTGGATTGTAGTTCTCTACGCGGTCGTGGATCTCCATGTGTCTCCGCAGGTGGGCCTGATATGGAGGGAGGGGGGGCTCAGGACTAGAGAAGGGGGCCTGAGGTCGGAGGAAGGAGAAGCTCCGGACTAGGGGAGGGGGCCCAGGGTAGGAGGACTGGAAAACCTACCTGCCGAGTGAACTTGTAGCCACACTCAGTACACTCGAACTTCCTCACTCCTTTGTGCCTCCTGACATGCACGCGTAGCTGCTCCACAGCTGCGGGAGGGACAATGGCATGAGGAACCTCCAGGAGACGTGGGAGGGAGGCCATGATCATGCCCTGAAGATGGGAGACTGGGAGCCCCGGGGGTCCATGGGGAAATAGGCAGAGAGCAAGAAGGCTGAGCAGTTCCCAGCAGTTTCTGCCAGGACTCCATAGCATCACCCTGAGGCCAACACTGTTCTAACTGAACAGCTTGGCTCTCCTCAGCTCAGCTCAGTCATGGGGATAGGAAACCCCACCAGCAGAAAGATTCTGCTGCAGAGAATGAGCATCTAAAAACCACTGGTGTGCTTGGTCTCTCCCCTGGAAGCTCTCCACCTTATGGCAGCAGAAAATGCAGGTGACCCAGACCTTGCCCAGGGAAAGGCAATGGTTTCCTGCCAACCCAGTACCTTTGAAGGTCTTCCCACAGATCTGGCAGAAGTGGGGTCGGCCTTCCTGGTGGCGACTGGCAACGTGCCTCAGGAGGGGCCCCTTCTCGGTGAAGCGCTGCTCACAGAACTCGCAGCTGAAGGGCCTCTCGCCGGTGTGGGTGCGGTTGTGCTTGTCCAGGCTGGCTGTGAGCACAAAGGAGAGCTTAGCTGCCAGGCCTGGCCCTAGGGCAGGGGTTGAGAGGGTACAGGACCTGCCTCACCTTGGGTTCGGAAGGTCTTGCCACAGAGGTGGCACTGAAAGGGCTTCTCGCCTGTGTGCGTGCGCAGGTGCATGTTGAGGTTGGCCTTCTGGGTGAAGGCATGACTACAGAACTCACAGACGTATGGCCTCTCATTCCTGTCCAGGCGAGGTGGGGGGACACAGGGCAGAGGCATCACTGAGGGAAGCTGCCCTTTTCACCTCCACTGCAGCTGAGAGCACACCTAGGCACAAAGCCAAAGACACAGGGCAAGGCCAAAACAAGACTGCTGTGCCCTGAGTGAAAGGAAACGCCTGTGGGGTATACCTGGGAGTAACAGGGCACAGGCAAGCCAGGGCTCACCAGGTGCCACCAAGGACCAAGAATTTGCCCAGAGTCCAGAAACCCCTCTCCAATCTTTGCGCCTGACAAACCCTTGCCCACCCCAGATCTGGGGCAGGGGCATGGTCTCATCCCAGGTGAATGTCCAGGGAAAAGACTGGTGTCCGCACCTGTGCTTGGCCTTAATGTGCATCTGCAGGCCATTGCGGCTGGAGGCCCGGTGCCCACACTCCTCGCACACGAATAACTTTTCACCGCGGTGCTTGAAGGCCTCGTGCAACTGCAGCTCCGTCCGAGACAAGAAGCACTTGGCACAGGTGGGGCACTGTGGGGCAGAGGAGCCAGAGCTGAGGTGAGGGCAGACAGGCTGCTGGAAGCACCAAATCCCCCTCCGCCGCCCAGCCAGTTGGCCATTCTGGACACCATTCCAGCCACTTCACACCTGCGGCTCTGGCATCAGAGCGAGCACGGTCGCAAACAGCACTTACAGCATGGGGCTTGGGAGCTCCATGTAGCTTGATCATGTGGCTCTGTAAGTCTTTCTTCTGCATGAACTGCTGGGAGCAGGAAGAACACTGGAAAACAGTTCCTCAGTCACCTCAGGGCGCTGACAGAAACCTGGCCATACCGGGCCATTGGGGTGGGCAGCACAGTGTTCATGGGATTCCAAGCCTTCCCTCTCCCAGACTGAAGCCAGGGTCTGAGAGCACTGGATGGGCAGGGGAGGCCTGATAACCACTCCCATAAAAGGCTTTGCAGGAGGGGTCTCGGGGCTTCCCCCTGGCCCAAAGACTCCCCTCCACGCACATCCTGCGGGCCAGGCCTGAACCTGACCTTGTAGGGCATCTCCCCGGTGTGGGACACCATGTGCAACCGCAGCTCCATCCTCCGACGGAAGGTCTCCTGACACACAGAGCACGTGAAGACCTGGCAGTGTGAGGAGCAAGCAGGGCTGGCATCAGGGGAGGGCTTCTGCCTGCAGCGGCAGCCTCTGCCCAAGCTTCCACTCGCTGCTGGGAGGAGTCTGCCTGGGGGAGCAGGGGACGCTTGGATGGGAGAGGGCAACACATAATCTGCCTGCCCTGATCACCAGCAAGCAATACAAACATGCTACACCAGGTCCTTCTCATGTCCAGACAGGCCTCTGAGAAGAAAAGGGTGGGGTCTTGAGGGTCCTGTCAACTACAGCCAGTGGTGGGAAATGGGAGGAGGCTAGCCAGGAGGCATTTCCAGAAGTCACCCCCTGTGTAGACACCCCTTCTCCTAAGCCCAAGGTGGAGTGGGCCCAAGACTGGGTAGCCCACCCAGACTGCCCACAGAGCCCCTCTTGGGCTTGTCCCTCTTAAAGCCAGGCTATCTGAGGATGGCATCTGAGGACCCTGTGGCTCTCCTGAGTCTATAGCCCCATCTGAGACAGAATTCCTGGGCCAACTTGCACACTTACAGGACCTAAGCCAAATTCCGAGTACCTGTTCCGAGCGGTTCATGCAGTTCCGGGCTTCATGCTCCAAGAGATTCTCCTTCCGGAAGTAGCACTTCCCACATTTGAGACACTCGAAGGGTTTCTCCCCGGTGTGCTTCCTGCCAGAAGCCACAGGGGGATAAGGGGCCAAGTTGGCCCCAGTCTCTCCCTCTGCCAGTGTCCCGTGGATTCTCCCTGGACCTGTGGGTGCTGCTTGAGGCCAACCAGGGCTCACCACAGAGCTATGAGACTCCAGAAAGTGGAGAGCGGGACAGGCCCCTTCAGTCTAGGCTGGGGACTCTCAGGAGAAGCCAGAACGCCACTCAGACACAGGTCACACCTCTTCTGGCTTCACCAAGCAGCCACCACCAACCTGACCACTACAGAGCTCAGGAGTGGCCCAGCATGCTCTCTGGATGCAGAAACAACCCCTGGGTCCTGATGGCCTGGAGAAACAGTTCAACAATTTGGCCTGGAACTTGGTGGGCTCCACCTTTAGACTGTGGCCAGAAACTGACCACTGCTCTTCACCTCCACTGACCACCTCCAGTGCAGCCATGCACCTCTAGGCCTGGCTCCCTGACAGTTCTGAACTTCATTAATCCAGGGACTCCTCTAAGTTGGATTGGATCACTTCTCTGCTCAAAACCCTCCAGTGCTTCCCATTTTGCTCTAAAAGGCCTTGCAGGGCACACATGCACACTGTCCTATGCCAGCTGGCCGGCTCTCACCTCAGCTTCACACCCTAGGTTTCTGTGCCTGAAGATGTCTGCACCAGCATGCTGGCTCACTCCTACCTTTGCTCTGGCTCTTCCCTCTGCCTAGGACACGCTTTCCCCAGTTATCCATGCAATTACCTTCCTGGCCTCCTCAAATCTTTGCTCCAATCTCACCTTCTCAGTGAGTCTACCCAGACCATCGATGGCTAGTTCAAACTGTTACCAAACCACCCTGAACTCTCCAGACCCCTGGCACTGCTCAATAGTCTTTTTCTGCAGCGCTTCTCACCTTCTATCAGCTTCCTTATTTGTCATCTGCATCACCCTGCCACAAGGTAAATGCCACAGGGGACCTTTTCATTCACTAATGTGTCCCAAGTGCCCAGAGCAGTCTAGTCTGCTCCTGGTAGGTGGCTTGTGAAATGAGTGAATGAAATGATTCCCCTATGAGCAGCACTGAGACAGCTCCCACCAACCTGCAAGAGGTCACACTCATCCATGCTGCCATGTCACCTGTCCTCATTCCTGAAAACTGTCACCTGAAACCTCAGGTAGGGCCGAGGACAGTACTGTACACCAGAGCCTCACGCTGGGGGAGCATCCACAGATGTCCAGGCAGAACGCAGACCCCTCCGAGCTTCCTCCTACTCTGTGATGTCCCCAGGACTCCCCTGGTGGCAGCTGCCTCATAGCAGAGTACGCAGGTACACACACAGGTCCCACCCCGGCTCCAATAGCAGTGAACTATAGTGGCTTCCTGAGTGTTACACTGAGAAACCATGTGTACCTAACTCTGGCTTGGTCAGTAAATAGCACTGTGGGGGATCAGTGGTCATGGAATGGTGCTCTGGAAGGCTTGTCATCTAACCTGCTACCTCTGGGGCCCCGCAATCTCTGGAAGCAGCACTTTCCCAAGAGCACTGCAATGACAGACAAGCTCTACATCTGCATTGGCCAATTCGGTAACCAGTAGTACATGGGGCTGCTGAGCATTTGAAATGTGGCTAGTGTGTGAGAAAAACAGAACTTTTTATTTAACTTTGATGAGTTTACTACTGTTAAGAGAGCCACATGTGGCTACTGGCTACCTAATCAGGCAATGGCTCTAGACACAAAGTCTTTCATATGACACTGACCCTGGGTATATACCTGCTTGCTCTCTGGTCTGTGTTCTGTCTGAAGTGTTCCCAAGCATGAGACTTTGGTGCAGACGAGCATTTCCCAGAAACGTGGGCAGCACCCACCTTAAAAGTCAGCACTGGGGACCAAAGCCCAACTGTCAGGTTTTAGAGATCCTGAAGGCTGGGTCTTAAGAGCCCCAACTCAGGGCCACACATTCCTCTCCTGCCCTGGCAGAAGCCACCTGGGGCTCAAGGTCCACAGTGGGTGGAACAAAGTGTTCACATACCCATCCCCAACCAGATGGCTGTGGTCGGAAGAAGGTAGCAGAAGGACTCGAACCAAGCTGATGAGCAGAGGTGAGCCGATACATGCTGTGAGTCTGAGAGGGTACCCCAGCCCCTACACAGCTTACAAGTAGGGCACACAGGCCCCTCCCTCAATGGCAGATGGGAATAGTAAACAACAACAACAAAAAAAAAAAACCCAGAAAATTTACCTGTTGTGCACTTTTAGGTAGTATTTGCTGAGGAACTTTTTGTGACAAGTGGGGCACTCAACGGGCCCTACTGTGCCTCTCCTGTTCTCGGCGGGCTCGGCCACTGGGAAGCTGGAGCCCAGGGCTGGCTCAGCTGCACAGACTTTTGTAATTACGTTGGACTTCGTCTTGGCAGGTACAGTCTCAGGCTCAGACACATAATGGGCTTCTCCATTATCCTCAACTTGGACCACCACTTCCCACTAGAGCAAGGAGGGAGCAGGAGAGGCTGAGGTCATGGCAGTAATCAGCAGATTCTAACCCAGCTTTAGCCCAGAGTCATCCCCTCCTCAGTGACCATTCCCTTGAGGGTCCCAATGAAGGTAGCGGCACTGTGTGGAAATTGGAAGTCTGGGAAAATACCTGGCGCCCACAGGCCACTCACTGCACCTCAGGAATATGGCTACCATGGAGAGTGCTAACCTGAGGCTGCCTCGTGAGTGGCCCACCTGGGTGTGGAGAAAGCCTTCTCTGTCAAAGCCCAAGATCCAGGTGTCTGTCAGAAGTGGCTGTCTTTCCCCCTCCCTCTGCTTCCTGGTATCAGCAACCCTGGCATACCTCATGACTCCCACCCTGCAGCTGGGCACCTTCAGCCTGGAGGGGCCGCGGGGGCACTTTGCAGTCCTCAGGCTCCTTGTCCTCTGGGGGACCAAGCTTCAGGGTGGGCTTGAATTTCCCATGGAAGGAGGAGGGGCTGTCACTCTGAGTCAAGAGGCCCAATGGGGGCTTCTGAGGGCTGTGAGTGTTGCTGGGCTCCTGACCCTGGGAGGCTTGACCCAAAGTCCTAGGAACTTCCTCTTCTTCCAGGCCCACTGGCTCCTTGAGGCAGCTTCTCCCATCCTGGGAGGTTGTTTGCCCCAGGCCCTTCTGGTCACTTGAGGCCTGTCCCACAGAGTGCGGGGGCTTGAAGTTCTGGCACAGCTCCACGGCTTCTGGCACTCGCAACTCCCTGGCTGCCAGGAGCACTTGATCTCGGTTCCCAGAAGTGAGGGCAAGGTGACCAGTGTAGAAAAAGTCCAGCAAGAGGCCAAAAATCTCAGTGAAACCTGCAGGAAGGACAACACTGCCCCCTGAGTCGTCCCCGTCGAGGCTCTGGAAGAAGTGGCTGCAGCAGGCCAGGACACTCCAGTGTGCTTTAAATACCAGGCCTCCCACATCCAGGGTGGCATCGCAGTACTGGCCCTTCTCTCGCTGCTTGTTGAGCTCCTGCAGGACCCTCACGCTGTGCTGCACGAAGGAGCCCTCCATGGTCTGGAGGCGGGGAAGGGAGAAGAGACACCTGGCCAGCCAAGCCGAGGAGAAAACCCCTGGGTGTGTGACAAGATTAAGGGGCGGTTTGCTTAACTCAAACTTTCAACCAAACGAGGGCTTGGGTCAAGGTTAGAGGGTGCACACTGAGGGCAAGAAGAAACTGAAAGAGCATCCTGGGTAACAGAGGGCAGGTGAGCAACTCACAGTGGGACTGACCAGAGAGGACAGTTGGTGGGGGTCTCAGACAGACAACTGGGGCAGGGAAGGCATAGCAAGGAATAGGAGTCAGGATAGTTAAGGGGTGCTGCTCGGTGGAACCAAAGTTTGGGAAGAGGAGGCAGAGGGAGGCGGCGGCGTAGCCAGGTGAGTGGAGCCCACGCCGCGCCCACAGGTCTCGGGTGCCGGAGCGGAAGGCGCCGCGGTCACACGCCTGTGAGCGGACAAGGCGGCCCGCTCCCTCCCGTCCTCGCCCTCCTCACCTGCACGGTCTTCCCCGTGCCGGCCCCACTGCCTTGACCACCGTCTTCCCCTCGATCCCCGGACCAACCGTCCGGACTATACGCGCCAGGACAACCGTGCGGAGACAGCCGCTGTCGCCGCCGCCGGACGTGACGTCAGAGAGCGCCGGGCCGGGCGGGGCGCCTTGGAGGCGTAGGAAGTCTAGGTTCCGCCTCTGGAGGAGGGGCCACTCCGTGACTAGCCAATGGAATACATACAGAGGCGTGGTCCTATAACCATCCGTTCGTCTCAGAGGCCCGCCTCCGGAGTTGCCAGGCAACATCAAGCTGTGCACGCGTTTTTTGCAGCTCTTTGGCATTGTAGGTTAATTCGCCAGACTGCAAAGTCATTTGAACTGCAAGGTTGGCGGTTCAAGCTCATCAGCTGCTGCTTGGAAACCCTATACAGGGTCGCTATGGGTAGGAATCGACTCTACAGCACTTAACAACAACAACAATTGGTAAAGTCCAGTGTTTCTGGCATTGGGTGATCCCGCTGGAACCCCGAGACTTGAAAAATAGTTGCAGTACCTACCTTGAAGAGGACTTAAAATATTTACTGATGAAGATCAAAGAGCACAGCCTTCAGTATGGATTACATCTCAATATCAAGAAAACAAAAATCCTCACCACTGGACCAAAAAACAACATTCTTATCAACGGAAAAAAAGATTGAAGTTGTCAAGGACTTCATTCTTCTTGGATCAACTATCAACACTCACGAAAGCAGCAGTCAACAAATCAAACAACGACATATTGCATTAGGCTAATCTGCTGCATAAGACCTTTTTAAAGTGTTGAAGAGCAAAGATGTCAGCTTGAGGTCTAAGGTGCACCTGACCCAAGGCATAGTATTTTCAATAACCTCATATGCATGTGAAAGCTGGACAGTGAATAAGGAAGACCTTAGAAGAATTGATGCTTTTGAGTTATGGTGTTGGAGGAGAATATTGAAAGTGCCATGGACTGCAAAAGAACCAACAAATCTGTGTTGGAAGAAGTGCAGCCAGAGTGCTCCTTGGAGGCCAAGATGGCCAAACTTCGTGTCTCATACTTTGGACATATTGTCAGGAGGGACCAGTCGCTGGAGAAGGACATCATGTTTGGTAAGGTGGAGGGTTAGAGAAAAAGAGGAAGACCCCCAACGAGATGGATTGGCCAGGTGACAGCATCGATGGACTCAAGTGTGGCAATGGTAGTGAGGTTGGCCCAGGATCGGGCAGTATTTCATTCTGCTGTGCATAAGGTCACTGTAAGTTTATGAGTTGTTACCAACTCAACTCGATGGCACCTAACAACAAATGCCTCCCCAGACAGGAAATGCAGCCAACACCCAAATACACAATTCACCTCTTTATTGTGTAAAAAGGCCGATAAAGCATCATTTCTATCACCAAGGCCACATTTTCCAACTATGGATCCTTCCTCTTTGCTCCCAACCTTTGCATTTCAGTACTCTATTAAAATAGTACTCTTAGGAGTCAAGTGTGTTTCTTTAAAAAAAATTAAAAATTACTGAGTTTTTGGTGATAGGCTACACAGTAAGATAGGTTCCCATTTGACAATTTCCACACAAATGCCTTATTGACATTTGTTACATTTATCACAATGTGTCAATATTCTCTTTTATTGTGTTCTGTTTGCTCCCTTTCTAGTACTCTAGTTTCCCTGTCTCCTTACTTTCTCATTTTGCTACTGAGCAATTGTTGACCTTCTGGTCTCATACTGATGTTTTTTTTAAGTAGAACATTGATAATACCCTTTATTTTCTGTGCTACTTTGCTAATAGGTGATATCAGGCTTTTCAGTTCAGGGCTTCAAATGGTTTGAAACCAATTCAATTGTGGTCAATGAAACAAAATCAGAAGGAACCGAATTTTTACAATTTGGATGAAATGGAATGATAACTGGAACAGGAAACGTTGCAGGTTGAAGCCCTGTAACAGGGCACTTCAAAGAAGCATAATGAATGAGCCCTTTCAGAAGCCTAATGTAGAAGATTGGATTATTGGCAGGACTGTGAAGAGGGCCAACATTCAAAGTGGTGAGGTTGGCTGCCATCTTTGAGTGGGGCTCCTTTGTTTCTAACTCAGCCTGCCAAGAGATTTGGTTACTATGCAACATGCATGCTGCCCTTATTTAGTGGAAAGGAGATAAAGTTTTTAGTAGGCTATTGACCCATAATCTTTTCCATTACAGACACTGTTCCAGTTTACCTGCATTTTACTAATTCAGGTCTTTTCTGGTTTCACTTCATCGACTATGACTGAACCAGGAAGGACCGGTTCAAAGTCCTAATTTAAAGAGTGTCTCAGGGCAGTAATCTCAGAGTACTCTGTTCTCTACTGTTCGAATCTGTTTTTGTTTTGTTTTTAAATAAGAATTTGAGTTCTACTTCATATTTTCTTCCATTCTATCCAGGACAACTAATGTGAGCCTAGTCAGAATGGTCAATGGTGGAAGCTGGTTACCATCTAATTCTTCTGGTCTCAGGGTATATGAGGTTGTGGCTCTTATAGACTTGCTTCTTCTCTGAGCTTTTAGTTACCTTACTGTTTTGCTCCTGGCAAGTAGAAACCTACAGTCATGTCTTGGATGACCGCTCACAAACTTTTAAGACCCTAGACACTACTCACTTCACTAAGATGCAGATCATGATTTTTGTACAGGACTATGAACCACAAGGTTGGCAGTTAGAACCCACCAGTCACTCCATGGGAGAAAGATGAGGCTTTCTGCTCCCACAAGGGTTTACAAGCCTTGAAAACCATATACAGGTTCACTATGAGTCAGAACTTAACAACAATAACAACTACAAATGTTACTAACTATGTTCCTTGATCTGAAGAGACTTTTTCTGGTTGGATCTTTGAGTTTCTGCATCTACAAGCAAAGTCTAGTCCACAGCAAGACTTCAAACTGCAGCAATTTACACCATTTCACAGTTTCTAATATCCTTCTTTTTAACTGGCAGCCTGGAGCCTTGGCTGGGGAGTTCCAATGGGCAGGACTCAAAGGCCTCTGGGGAACCCCAGGCCTTCTGAGCAGGGGCGGCTTACAGTGCTGCTCCAGCATCAGGTGGAGCCCCTACGCCTCGTGTAGTCCTGGATGGAAGCCTGGAAGTGCTCGGTGCTGTTGAGATCTGGACGCCAAAGAATCACATAGCACTTGGGGAGGAAGTAGCCACAGAAGCCCCCACAGAGGCTGCTCAGTATGGCCAGCATGTTGACAGTGGGCAGGTGCTTGCCCTGGTAAACGCTGGCTGTGGTAAAGAAAGTGATCCATGACACAAAGTTGAGGAGCAGGCTGAAGGTGACACACTTGGCCTCGTTGTAGTTTTCTGGCAGGTCATTACCCAGGTAGCTGAAGGCAAAGGCGCAGACGGAAAGGAAACCATTGTAGGTGAAAGACAACATGAAGCCTGGTGAGTTGGCCTGGGTGCACTCCAGCATCACCAAATGGGGGAAACGCTGGTATTCCCTAGTGGGCAATGGAGTCCATACTGCAAGCCACATTAGACAGACCAGCAGCTGGACCATTGAACTGAATACCACAAACAGTTCAGCACCATGGTTTTGAACCCAGGCATGGTAGAATGTGGGAACCTTGGCAGAAAACTTGAAGATAAAGACCAGCTGGAAGGAACGGACAGTCAGGCAAGACAAGAAGATGGTGAACCCGAGGGCAAAGGGGGCCAAGCGCAGCAAGCAGGTGGGCAGCGTGGGCTCCCCAAAGAAGCAATAAAGGCAGCAGCTGCCCACCGCCAGGGAGCCCAGCATGAGGAAGCACAGCCTACCCCCTGCAGACCTTACCACAGGGGTATCGAGGTACCAGGCAAATAGGCCAGCAGTGCCAGCCAGCAGCAGCAGCAACACTGTATTAGCTGCCAACAGCACCCAAGAGATGGGATCATGCCAGGTGAGAACCACCAAGGTGCGTGGGAAGCAGGTCGAACTTCCCTGTGGTGCCCATTCTTCTTTCCCACATGGCTGGCAGCGGTAAGGATCTAGAAGGGAAGGAGGAAGAGGCTCCTGAGAACCAAGTGAGCAGGACAGGGAGAGCCGTCCCTAAGGTGCTAAGCTCTGCCAGACCCACTGAGATGGGTTAACCCTGAATGGGACTCTGAAGCCAACAGCACAGGTAGGTTCTGTATGGGACCAGAAGGGATTTGCAAACCAAGAGGTCCCTAGGGAGGGGCTCAGTCCACATACCAGTGAGGATCTGATCAGATGGCAGCGGGCAGACCCTAAGGCAATGTGTTTCCGTCTCTATCCCAAGCACTTCCACTAACCAGATCCACCTTCCTGAGCTGCTGCTGTGTGCTTTCCCTGACTCTGAGGACAGAGAACCAAACATAAAACAAGCCCACTGCCATTGAGTCTATTCTGACTTACAGCGACCCCAATAAGACAGAGGAGACTTGCTCCTTAAGGTTTTGGAGACTGTAAATCTTGATGGGGGCAGACAGCCTCATCTTCTCCCATGGGACAGCTGGTAGGTTTGAGCTGCCACCTTGCAGTTTGCAACACAATGCTTAACCCACTGTGCCATGAGGGCTCCTTCTGAGGGCAGAGAGATCTGGATTTCCTACCTCAGCAGATACACTAAAAGCAGAGAATATGGCCTCAAGAGTTCAGCACTGGGCCAAGGAAAGCATGCCCTTGGCGACTTCAATGAACTCTCTGATCTCAACCTGGCATCACTGTATAGGGGACAGGGGGCATGATGGTTTTGTGGGCTGCAGACTTTCTAGTGTCTGCATTCAAGGTGCTTTTGTCTTTGGGAAGGGTAATAGAAGAGACTCTATTCAGACAAGAGGGTATAAAGGGAATAACAACTATATCCATTTGGATAAGAGGTTGAAGTTAGGGTGAGTCTGTACCCCTAGAAGGTGTGATGGAAGCTTTTAAATAAAGGATACACCTGGCTTGAGCCTTTTAGTTGGCTATGTCTTCCTGCTGGATCAGAATTCAGACTGGTGGTCGGTATCCTCCAACCTGATCCTAACCACAGTACACTGTCTGGGGCCCTGGATCTAGGGCCAGGGGTGCACATGTGGCCTGAGGCAGGGCCTCTTGTCTGCAGACATCTGGGAACTGGGTCCTCTGCCCACTCACTCACCACTCTCATTGAGAAAGGTCCCAGCCTCACAGGACACACATGAGAAGCAACAGTGGTGGATACCTAGGACCATGCGCCGAAACCCTTTAGAACAGTTTCCGGTGCACACAGATGTGGGTACCTGCAAGAAGACCAGGTGTCCTGGAGCTACATGGAAGGGCCCAGGATAGAATATAAGGACCAGAATCTCCCAGTGGTGTGAACCAACGCCCATCAGGCACCTGTCTTCCAGCCCCTGGAACCTCTCAGGTAGGGCTGGGTAGAGCATGGTAGCCTGGCATCTGGGGTCACCTCCTGCTTTATGACAAGTGAGAGCATTGTCCCCAGTCTGCTCATGAGCCAGTCACCCAGGGAAGGACTGCATCCCGACTACCTGGTTGTCTTCTCCATGCCACTGGATTTGGGTCTTATTGATGACCAGCTGAAATGGATACCATGTGGAAGAACCAATGGTCTTGAAGGTCCACTTGGAGCCACTCCAGTCCCAGGCAATTATGTCATAGCCACTGAGGGAGTCCCCATTGTCGCTAAAGATCAGGGTGTCCTTCCTGATCTTCTCCAGAAGCTGAAACACACAGAGATCATGAAGCCACCACTGCGGAGACAGGCTGCCTTCCTCTGTCTGCTCAGGGCCCTCCCTGTCTGGGGTCTTTGTGGTCATCAGCCCTAGGTGGTTTCAGCCTGGAAGATCTGATCCTTAGAGCCCCTTGTCCTCTTGGAAAGTCCCTCCACCCTCCTGAGAGGAGGTCTTCAATGAAGGTGTTCTTTACTGGGAACCCAGCATCTTGCCTTGATGCTTCTGAGGAGGGAAGGATGGGAGGAGGCAAGGCTCAAAAGAAAAGAAGGGACCAGTCCTAAAGTCAGGTCTTTGTGTCCCACCTCCCAATACCCTAAAGGGGGCCAGAGAGTAGCCGCATCATTTGCCTCAGGAGTAGTTGCTTCCTTTGATGTGGGTGACTGGGGCTGGGCTGTCTTACCTGCCAGGGGTAGATAGTGCCCATGGCACAGGCTCCCAAGGGGCAGCCCAGGAGCTGGTGGAGGCCACGGGCCACAGCATACACAGCCCGGTAGGCGTTGTAGGCAGAACGCATGGAGAAGGCACGCAGCGTGGGCATCCTGTCCCTTGTGAAAGTCCAACACTCTCTACAGAGCTGGTTGCTGCTGCACTGGGAACCTTGGGGGCATGGTCCTAGTGTGCCCTTCTCTGCCTGGACGTAAGCCTCTTCAAAGTCCAGCAGACCCCAAACCAGCCTCTTCTGGATGGCCACACCCAACACTGTGCCAATGCCCTGGATCCCTGGCACCTCAGCAATGTGGCTGGAGATGGCCCAGTCCTCTGAGGCCACCCACACCCTGTCAGTTAGTTCGGCCAGCACCACAGACTGGAAGAACACCCTGGCCAGCTGCCTGTTGGCAAAAACGACCACAACAGTGGTCTTCGCCTGGACAAGGTCATGCATCATGTCCCGCATTCTCTCATCGCCCACCTGCGCTGAGAAAGGCACAGTGTCCTTAAAGGCAATGCAGATGCCCTGCTGGGTGGCCCGCTCCTCCAGCGCCTGCACCCCTAACTGCCCGTAATCTCCATCGCTGCCCACCAATGAGATCCAGACCCAGCCAAACCTCTGCAGCAGCAGCACCATAGTCTCCACCTGCTTCTCGTCACTGGGGATGGTGCGCAGGAAAGACGGGTACTGCCGCTTGACACTGAGCATCGCGCTGCTGGCCTCATAGCTGATCTGCAGAGAATTCAGTACAGCAAGGTCATGGGGTCAATCTCAGTGAGGGCTCTGGTGGTGGTACACAAGGAGGACTGAGGTGTGGTCCCAGCCCTGATCCTCAAGAGGAATCATGAGAGTGACCAATTATATACAAAGAACAGGGTAGGCCCCACAGGGATGGAATCTGCCTGGTGGACGAAGGAGAGGGTCATGCATCCTAAACAGGATGCGTGTTGGAGACCTACAAGGAGATCCATGTGGCTGGAAGAGTGTTGGTCAGATGCTAAAATGAAAGAGGGCACAACTGGTCGAGTCATCAAGTTGGCATTGAATGACCAGCCAATGATCCAGTTAGTAGATGAGTACATTAACCGTTTATGCAACCCACTTCAGGGAAGCCTTAACTCTGGGTCTAAGGGGCTTGGACTTTATCTTGTAGGCCACAGGGCACCCTTAGGGTTCAGAAAGAAAATGCTTTCTCAGACATGAGTTTTAGCAGGGTATCTCTGATTTCAGTGAGCAGTGCGTTGGAAAAGGCTCAGGACTTGAATCAAGGAGAACCCAGAGGGCGTTATTTGTAAGTGAGAGTTGTGGGATGACATCAAGAACACCATACAGGAGGAAAGCAAAAGATCATTAAGAAGACAAGAAAGAAGGAAATGACCAAATGGATGTCAAAAGAGACTCTGAAAGACGCTCTCCAGTGTAGAGATGCTAAAGCAAATACAAGAAATGAGAAGGCAAAAGAGCCGAACAGAATATTTCAAAGGTCAGCTCATGAAGACAAAGTCAAATATTACAACAAAATGTGCAAAGACCTGGAGTTAGAAAACCAAAAAGGAAGAAGACGCTCAGCATTTTCCAAGCTAAAGGAACTGAAGAAAAAATTGTGGCACTGTGGGTTGATGTACTGGACTGCAAGGTTGGTTTAAACTGCAAGGTTGGTGGTTGAAGCTCACCAACTGCTCCTAGGAAACCTGATACAAGGTTTCTATGAGTCAAAATCAACTTGACAGCATTTAACAACAACAACGGGCAAAATATTGAATGATGCAGAAAGCTGCAAAAGAAGATGGAAGGAATATACAAAGTCATGGTACCAAAAACAAATGGTGGATATTCAACCGTTTCAAGAGATAGCATATGATCAGAAGCCAATGACACTGAAGGAAGAAGTCCAAGGTGCATTGAAGGCATTGGCAAAGAACAAGGCTACAGGAATCGATGGAATACAAATTGAAATCTTTCAACAAACTGATGCAGCACTAGAGGCACTCACTCATTTATGCCAAGAAATTTAGAAGACAACTACCTGGCCAACTGACTGGAAGAGATCCATATTTGTGCCCACTGCAAAGAGAGGTGACCCAATGGAATCAGAAATCATCATTAATATCATATGCAAGTAAAATTTTGCTAAAGATAATAAAAAATGACTACGAATTGGGCCAACAGTTTGAAACTACCAGCTGCTCCGTGGGAGAAAGACGAGGCTTTTTGCTTCCATAAAGATTTACAGCCTCAGAAACCCTATACAGGGTTGCTATGATTTGGAACCGACTCCACAGCACACAACAACAACAACAACACAACCATACGTTGACAGAGAACTTCCAGAGGTTCAAGACAGATTCAGAAGTGGACAGGGAATGAGGGATATCATTGCTGACATCAGATGGATCTTGGTTGAAAGCAGAGAATACCAGAAAGATATTTACCTGTGCTCTATTGAATATGCAGAGGATTTCGATTGTGTGGATCATGACAATCTATTGACAAACATTGTGGAGAATGAGTATTCTGGAACATTTAATTGTGCCCATGAGGAACCTATACATGGACCAAGAGGCAGTTGTTCAAACAGAACAAGGGAACACAGAATGGTTTAAAATTAGGAAACATGTGTGCCAGGGCTCTATTCTTTCACCATACTTATTCAATCTGTATGCTCAGCAAATAATACAAGAAGCTGGGTTATATGAAGAAAAATGTTACATCAGGATTGAAGGAAGATTCATTAGCAACCTGGCAATATGCAGATGATACAACCTTGCTTGCTGAAAGACGACTTAAAATACTTACTGATGAAGATCAAAGTCCACAGCCTTCGGTATGGGTTGCACTTCAATGTAAAGAAAACAAAAATCCTCACCACTGGACCAATAAACAACTTTCATATGAATGGAGAAAAGATTGAAGTTGTCAAAGACTTCATTTTTCTTGGATCAACCATCAACTCTCATGGAAGCAGCAGTCAAGAGATCAAATGACTTATTACATTAGGCAAATCTGCTGCACAAGACCTCTTTAAAGTGTTGAACAAAGATGTCAGTGTGAGAACTGAGGTGTGCCTGATCCAAGTTATGGTATTTTCAATAACTTCATATGCATGTGAAAGTTGAACAGTGAATAAGGAAGACCATAGAAGAATTGATGCATTTGAGTTACGGTGTTGGAGGAGACTCCTAAAAGTACCATGGGCTGCCAAAAGAACAGTCAGATCTGTAATGGAAGAAGTATAGCCAGAATGTTCCTTGGAAGCCAGGATGGCCAGACTTCGTCTCTCATACTTTGGAGGTATTTTAGGAGGGACCAGTGTCTGGAGAAGGATATGATGTTTGGTAAAGTGAGGGTCAGAGAAAAAGAGGAAGACCCCCAATGAGATGGATTGGCACAGTAGCAGCAGCAATGCATTCAGGTGTAGCAACAGTTGTGAGTTTGGTCTAGGACCGGGCAGTGTTTCGTTCTGTTGTGCATAGGGTCGTTAGGAGTTGGTAATGACTTGATGGCACTTGACAACACTAACAGGTGATAGATGGTAGTGGTCTGGGGTAAGGCTTTGGCAGTGACAATAGAGAAGAGTGGGTAAACTTAGCAGAATTTAGAAGGTAAGTGTGGCCTTGGTCACTGACTAAGCTGGGGAACAGGAGAAGGAAGACTCTAGATAGGACTTCTGGGTGTCTGACTTGGGTAGAGATGGTCATATGGCCAACTGGACTGGATGAAGGAAGCAGGACTGTGATAGCTAAGGTTTTGTGTTAACTTGACTGGGTCAGAACTCTCATTGTAAGGTCAGAACTCCATGGCCACTGCCACAGCCTTATCTCACAGTTAAGAAGAGAGCAATATGATGTAATTATCCCCTATGATGTGATCTGCTGTAATTAGGCTTGATCTGATGTAATTATCCTATATGTTGTAAATCCTCACTTCTATGATGTCATTGAGACCAGATGCAATCTACAGAATCATTTGTATTTTGAGATATAAAAGGGATTAAATAAGCAAGCAGAGCTCAGGAGGACTTGCTATCACCAAGAGAGAAGTGCCAGGAGTGGAGTGCGTTCTTTGGACTTGAGGTCTTTGGGCTATGAAGTTCCTCTATCCAGAGGAAGAGTGATGGCAGATGCATGGAGAGCTCCAAGGAACGTTGGGTCTACAGATGCTGAAAGGAGACAAGGACAATTTCCAGAACTGACTAAAAGAGTAAACCTTCTCCTAGAGCTGCAATGATTTAGACATCTAGTCTCCTAAACTGTGAGGGAATAAATTTCTGTTTGTTAAAAGCATCCACTTGTGATAGTTCTGTTATAGCTGTTGTTGTTAAGTGCTGTTGAGTCAATTCCAGCCCAAGAGACCCTGTATAGGCTTTCCGAGGAGAGGCTGGTGAGCTCAAACCAACTTCGCAGTCCAGCACATTAACCCACAGTGCCATATCAGGACTCTGTTATAATTGTTGTTGTTGTTGTCAGGTGCCATCAAGTCGGAACCAACTCATAGCGACCCCATGCACAGCAGAAGGAAACAATGTCCGATCCCGGGCCAACCTCA
>NW_006408741.1:4856623-4858262 GCF_000296735.1 Chrysochloris asiatica
GTTTTTCTTCATAGAACCCAGCTTCTCATATTATTTGCTCAGCATACAGGTTATAGTAGCACCAGTTATGTAAGACAAAGATGAAAAGAGGGTTTGGTTGTATAGGGAAGTGAGGTCAGTTTGGGACCAACTGGGCATCTGAATATGAGCTCGGCTTTGGTGCCTAAAAGTTGGAAGTGAAGCCATGATCCTATGGCCTGCAATGGATCAGGAGAGGAAGGAGGAGAATGAGCTTGTGTTCAGGGAATCATGGCCTCCTCAGAGACTGAGATAGGGGCAGGGGTGGTGGTGACCAAGATGTCACAAAGAAGCCACACATGATAAACAAGGACTGAAAAGTACTCATGACATGGGGGTTTAGAAGGCCTTCCAGATCACAGCAAAGACCAGGGTGGTGGGGGCTGAACGCAGAGTCCAAGAGCAAATGAAAACGCAAGCCAGAATAAACTCTGCTGAGAAGTTTCAATAGAAAGGGACAGAGAGAGAAATCGCGTGGATAATGCTAAGAATAGAATTGTCTGGAAGGGTTTGCGGGACAAAAAGGAGTTCAAGAAAGTTTATAGGCTGAGTAGGAGCCTTAAAGAGAGACTGACAAGGCCAAGGAGAGGGGGACAGGATGGGTTTGAGTGTAAGTGAGGGTTGTTATCATCTCTGTCAGCAGGAAAGAAGGGGATAGATGTGTTTATGGGTGGGAAGCTAAAGATGCTCAGTTCTCAAGGAAGGTAATAGAACAGCTGGGAGGAGAGTAAAGGGCAAAGGATGTTTGGTCAAATGCAGTAGTTTCAAAGGAAAACAGCATTCTCCATGATGATGGAAGCAGCATTTGGATAAGGAAGAAATGCTGGGAAGGTGGTCACAGAGGACAAATACCTCTGCCATCTGAGCCTACGGCCAGATTGGTCTCCTGTCCACCCATCATGCTCACACTGGACTTCCAGAGGGGAAAATGGGCAAACAGCCAAGACCCCAGCTTACCAGGGGCACCAGGAAGGGGCTCAGCAGGGCTGCGGCGGTGGCAGCATGTTTGGTGGTGTCAGGCCCAATCACAGCCACTGCCATAGGGGTGTAGTCAGACAGGTTCCCTCTGATCTCTATGTGTTGTGTCCCCTGCAGGGTGAGAGCACGCAGTGTGGCATATACACTGGCGGACTCTGAGCACACGTCATAAATCTCGTAGCCCAGGGTGATGTTGGGTAGCAAGGATGTGGAGTTGTTTATCTGCTCAATGGCAAGTCGCATGGCTTGGAAAAGGTGGTAGCCGTGGCCATTGAAGCTGTTGGGCCTGTAGGTAAATAAAGCCAGAGAACAGGAAAGGACAGACCCTAGGGACATCCTCTACAAAACCAATTGTTATTCACTCCTCTCCGCTTTATGAGGACCCACGTGGGTCAGGGCAGAACTGTGCTCCATAGGGTTGTCAGTAGCTGATTTTTCAGAATTGCTTTTCTTTCAAGGCACCTCTGGGTAAGTTCCCTCTAACTTTCTGGCTAGCAGCTAAGCAATTTCACCATTTCCATCACCCAGACACTACAAATGTTACAACCATGTGATCGTTTCTTCTGTGGTTAAATCTACCAAGCAGTTGCCATTACATCAACTCTGACTTATGATGACATGATGTGTGTCAGAGGAGAACTAT
>NW_006408741.1:4858780-4878747 GCF_000296735.1 Chrysochloris asiatica
TGTTATTTTTAAGTTAAATATTTTTATTGATAATCAGAGAGAGAACAGTTATAAATAAACATTTAACAACAGAGTTCCAAACCACATAAACCATAAAATGGCAGAATCAAAGGGGAAAATAAGCAATCCACCAAAAATTATTAAAGTTCTCAATATCCCTACTGTGATAGTTAGAATAATGCCCGTCCCCCAAATTGTCCACGCCCTAATCCCTAAGACCTGTGAATATGTTACTTTAAAAAAACACACAAAAAAACCCCTCTAAGGCAGAGATGATGATGTGGAGCGATGGAGCAGCTGGAGACATTAGATCCAGAGAGGGAGAGTGACTGTGTGCTGAAGACCTGGGGGGTACTACTGGGGAAGGATTGCATGGAGGGGATTGTAACCATGGCAATGAGACGATAGGATAGAATGAATGTAAAACTAATGTTCTCCCATGTAAACGATCACACAATTCACAATAAAACATTTAAGAAAAAAAAAAAAGAATACAAAAAAAATTAATCTCAATTTAATATCATACCAATAAAACCACCTTGAGATTTTTTCAGAACTAAATAAACATTTTTATGGAAAGAAAAAACAACAACCCTGTATTCACTTTATTTATTTTCATACCTATGAAACAAAAAATATATTCTTATTTAAATATCCAAAGGGTACATTTTGCTAGTTGTTCCATAGGGTTTTCAATGACTGCTTTTTTTGTGTGTGCAAGATCACCAAATCTTTTTTCCCAGGCACCTGACCATATGGATGGACTTGAACCTTCAACCTTTCAATTAGCAGCAGCTGAGCATATTAACTATTTGCATCACCTAAGGACTCCACTGAGATCACTGCCCTTCTTGAGTCCCAGACTTTGGGGTAGTGAGGAAGAGTTCCTGGGTGGCACAAAGAAAGGTAAGTGCTTACTACTAACTGAACAGTTGGCAGTTTGAACACATCCAGAGGCCTTCTGAAAGGTCACAGCCATGAAAACCCCACGAAGCAGTTCTACACTACTCACGTGGGTTTGTTGGGAATTGGAGCTGATTCACTAGCAACTGAATAGGTAGGGTAGAGATGAACCTCCAGGTCATCTGTCTAGTCCCCTTTAGACAAGGCCTCAACCTAGGCCTTGGGACACATACTTCCGGGAGATGTTGGAGAGGTGGGGGAACCTATACCCTCTTTGGGATAAGCACATCAGCACTAAAAGTCTTGGAAGTCTGGAAGCAGAAGAATCTTCTCAACATTGTGTACCCAGTGCTTCTTACCAGGTACTCATGAACGACACTCAGGACCTACAATGGTAACTGCTGTCTGAAACCCAACAGGGACATGCTGGGGATTGATTCAGTCCTGTTTGAAGATCTCACTAAGCCATTCCATTTTCTAGCATCTCTACTCATTAGAAAGTTCTTCCATTAATTTGATCACTTTTGTCCTCTGAGATGCTTGGAGAAAATACAGTGCCCCTGGCAACACGACAGTCCTTCAGTTATCTGAAACCAGTTGTCCATGTCTCCCTCCCCTTGTCTCACCACCTAACTTTTCTTCCCAGCTGAGTCTTGTCTTCCTACAACAGGGCTGTCCAGACCCTCAATTCTGGGTGCCCACCAGCTGTGTGCTTCCCATTGAGGGCACCCTGCAGTCAGAGCCCTAACTCTCTAGCCTTACGAATCAGTGACCTACATAGATCACAAGCAACTGTCTGCTTGAAAATAAAAGCAGTTGCTTGTCTTCATCTAGACTGTCAATTTCATGACGGCACCTACCTGATTTGTTTTTGCGGACTCCCTGAAGCATCTACTATTGTGTATGTCTCTCTTCCCTCCCTGTTTAGAACACTACTCCCTGTAGCAGAGACCAAAGAATTTAGAGTCTACAGAAGAGTGGGGAGGAGATGAGACAAAGATCACTGTTGTTTGATTCTTGCTATCTAGTGATGTCGCAAGGACAGAAAGTTACTTGAATTAAATTATAGCACAAGGAGAAAAGTATTGTAGCAGGAACTGGGCAGATGTGCCTGGGAAAGCCTCGTCCACAGTTGAAGGTGGAATAGATGGAGGAATTGGGACCGTTCATGTGAGGGGCTGGCTTCTGGCTGAGGAGGACAAGCAAGGACCCCTACAGACCCCACTAAGTGATAGCTCTGGTGATCCCTCACTCACCTGTCACATAGGGTCACCTCAGGTTTCCGTCTCACCCAGGGAGAGTTGGTGTGGAGAGGAAACAAGCCAGCCATGAGGTAGTCCCCTGGGAGGCTGAAGTCAGGGGAAGACGCCATTTCATGGCAGCCTAAAGCCCAGCAGCAGCAGGCCAGGGACAGCTGCAGGCCTAGTAGGTGAGTGGCCCGGAGGAGCATGCTGGCCCAATGCTGGAGTGTGACATGGCTGAGAAGCCCAGAGGAGGGGAGGCTGGCTGTTTAAATAGAATACAGGGCAGCTGCCTGGATGCATAGCAACCACACACTGGGGGCAAGGGGTGGGACCCGGCCCTGGTGTAAAGACCGGGTGTTTGGCTTGGCCTTCCGGGGCCTGCGGTCCCACAGGAACCAGGCAAGGCAGAGACTTGATGCAAACCAGGCGACAGCACAGGCTGTCCCCTCCGGTGGTTGTGGTTTTGTCCCTGCTAGGGGAGCCCTGTTGTTTTTTGTTCCTGTCAACCTGTACGGAGGGTGGCTGTCAGGGAGCTGTGGGCTCTGGAATCCCCTAACTCAGACCAGTTTTAGTTTACCGATTGAGATGTGACTAGGAGTTGACACCCCGCCAGGCTCGGTTACCAGTTTTCAGACCCTGACATTTGGAATAAAATCATACTGGTCTCACCGGGTTACCTAGAACCCAGGGTTGCCTTCCAGCCATAAGACAAATGCATGCAAACAGCGGGTATGCAAATGGTCCGGTTTTGTATAAAACCCCACTCCTGAGACTTTTTCTGCACGAATTAGGCTGCAGAAATTGCCCCCAGATGGATTTCCGGAGAGATGGCCCCCGCAGCTGGACCCAGGGTTTCTGGCTTTCCCTCTCAAACCCATTGGGATGGACTTTTGCATAATGTAAATAGAGTTAGCGGGGGGTAGCGGGGGAGGCCTTGTCCAGAGCAACACAGCCGGCTGTCCCCTACAGCCCGCCTTAGATTCCCTAGAACCTCTGAGGGACCGACGGAACCCCTCCAGGTCGCTTCCGGGGTTTATTCAGTGTCGCCGGCAGAGGGCACCATCGGCTCCGAGGCTGCCCCTGTGCTCCACGGGGCGCGGGGCGGAGCGACGGGATATCGCGAGAAATCGCGTACAAGCGCCGGCAGCTTAGCATGGCGGACTCACTGCAGCTAGTCAAGCGGGGTCCCTTCCGCTTTGTGCGGTCGCGGGCCCGCAAGGCCTGGCACCAGCTTATTCTTAGCCGCCGGCTCCGCTGCCGGCCCGGGCCCTTTCGCTGGTGCGGCCGGCGGCGACTGCGACGGCGGCTGCTGCGGGCTCAGGCAGCAGGCGTGGACTGGAGGGAGGGCGGCTGCCAGGTGTCTGGTGCGGCGGCGGAGGTAGCAACCCGGGGGCTCAAGGCCAAGTTCTCCCGCCCCAAGACCTCGTTGCCCCGCCCCGCCCCGGCCGCGACCTCCCGCCCCGCCCCAGCCGCGACCCCCGCCCCCTCTCGGGCCCCGGCGGTCCCCACGTCTCCCCGCATCCCGCCTCCGCTGCTTGCGGGCCCCGGCCGCGCGGTGATGCTGCTGCCGATTGAGAAGGTGGGTGGCGCTGTGGGAGTGTGGTGGGCTGAGAGGGATGGAGGCGCAGTCCCTGGAGAGTCTTGGAGGAGACCTCTGGTTGTTCTCTAGCTGCAAGTTATGTCTATTTCCTTAGCGGTGGTACTGAGCAGCAGGGTTACACCGGTTTTTGCCAATGAGAATCTAGACCTTCAGAGCTGAAAGAGAGTTTGTTGTCAGGTGCCATCGAGTCAGTACCTACTCAAAGCGACCCTATGTACAACAGAGCAAAACACTGCCCAATCCTGCACTAACCACACAATCCTTGCTACATTTGAGCCCATTGCTAATGCCAGTGTGCCAGTTCATCTTGTTGGGGTCTTCCTCTTGTTTTTTCCAACCCTCTACTTTGTCAAGCATGATGTCCTTCTCCAGGAACTGGTCCTTCTTGATGATAATGTCCAAAGTGTGAGACACTACTAAGTCTGGCGATACAGACTTCTAAGGAACATTCTGACTACTTCTTCCAACACAGATTTGTTTTGGCAGTCCATGGTACTTGTAATATTCTTCTCCAACACCATAACTGAAATGTATGTTCTTCTATGATCTTCCATATTCATTGTCTAACGTACGAAAGCATATGATATTATTGAAAATACAATGGCTTGGGTCAGGTGCACCTGAGTCCTCAAACTGACATCTTTGTTCTTCAACACTTTAAAGAGATTTTGTGCAGCAGCTTTACCTAATGGAATATGTCATCTGATTTCTTGACTGCTGCTTCCATGAGTGTTGATGGTTGATCTGAGCAAAATGAAGTCTTTGACAACTTCAGTCTTTTCCCCATTCATATGGATGTTGTTTATTGGTCCAGTGGTAAGGATTTTTGTTTTCTTTGCATTGAGTTGCAACCCATTCTGAAGGCTGTGGTCTTCGATCTTCATCAGTAAACATTTTAAGTCCTCTTCACTTTCAGCAAGCTAGGTTGTATCATCTGCATTATCACAGATTGTTAATGAATCTTTCTCCAATTTTGATGCCATGTTTTTCGTCATATAATCCAGCTTCTCAGATTACGTGCTCAGCATACAGATTGAATAAGTATGGTGAAATAATATAACCCTGGTACACACCAAATGGTTTAAAATTTCAGTAATTATCAGTTGTTGTTGTTGTTGTTAGGTGCCATCCTGTCGATACCGACTCATAGCGACCTTATGCACAACAGAACGAAACACTGCCCGATCCTGGGCCAACCTCACTACTGTTGCCACACTTGAGTTCATTGCCACTTGGCCAATCCATCTCGTTGGGGGCCTTCCTCTCTTTCTCTGACCCTGCACCTTACCAAACATGATATCCTTCTCCAGCGACTGGTCCCTCCTTACAACATATCCAAAATAAGAGAGATGAAGTTTGGTCATCTTGGCCTCCAAGGAGCACTCTGGCTGCACTTCTTCCAAAACGGATCTATTGGTTCTTTTGGTATCCCATGCACTTTGAATATTCTCCTCCAACACCATAACTCAAAGGCATAAATTCTTCTATGGTCTTCCTTATTCACTGTCCAGCTTTTGCATGCATATAAGGTTATTGAAAATACCATGTACATCTTGATTATTTGTCTGATCAACTTCAGACTGAAAAGGTTAGTAAAATTCTTCATCGTCACTGACTTTAGTGGTTGGTGCGTAAAGTTGAATAATAGTGGTATTAACTTGTCTTCCTTGTAGGCATATAGATATTACCTTAGCACAGACAGTGTGGTACTTCAGGACAGATCTTGATATGTTCTTTTTGATGATGAATGCGACACCATTCCTCTTTAATTTATCATTCCAAGCATAGTAACCTATGTGATTGTATGGCCAATACCTGTCCATTTCAGCTCACTAATGCCTAGGATATTGGTGTTTATACATTCCATTTCATTTTAGATAATTCCACATTTTCCTAGATTCATACTTTATACATTCCATATGAAGATTATTAATGGATGTTTATAGCAGTTTCTTTTCCTTTTGAGGTGTGCCCCATGAGCAAATGAAAGTTCCGAAGGCTTTACTCCATTTGCATTATGATCAGCTCTACTTTGAGGAGGCAGCTCTTCCCCAGTCGCATTTTGAATGCCTTCCAATCTGAGTAGCTCATCTTCTGGCACTATCACAATATTCTGGTGCTCTTCGTCATTTCAATATTTAATATTCTGGTGCAGTCTGGCAGTATTCCCCTGCTATTCATAAGGTTTTCAGTGACTTAGTATTTGGAAGCAGTCCGTCTCTCCTTTTTTCTAATCTATCTTCCCCTGGAAGCTCAGCTGAAACCTGTCCACAGTGTGTGACCCTGCTGGTATTTAAAATATTCGTGGCATAACTTCAGAACCACAGCAACACGTAAGCCACCACAGTACGACAAACTGACGGACTAGTGGTGGATAATGTGTAGTAATGGTGGTCGTGGTACTAATAATAACAGGCCGTATTTCCTGGGTGCTTAGAAACACCAGGCTCTGTTCTTGCATTTAGTGCTCCCAGCTCTTTGTGGAGTAGCAAATACTGTGAATATGCTCATTTGCATACGGAAATAGAGAGTACAGTTTAGGTAGCTTGCCAGAAAATCAATACAATAAGAATCAGAGCTAGGATTCAGACCCAGCTGCTTGAATGCTCGTCTAGCAGATTTTGTCCAGTGCTAAAGAGGCGAGACCTAGTATTCATTGATCCTTTATGAAGGCATGTGGTAGAATCAGAGCCATTCATGGGAACCCCTTGTTTCTAATGTAGTCATACTAGGATCTTCAAAAATTAAACCCGCTGTTGTCATATCAACTCTGACTCTCCTGAGGAGCAAATGATGGATTTTAACCACCGTCCTTTCTGTTAGCAGCCCAGCTCCTAACTCATAGCCTCACCAGGGATCCTTCACTGGGATTTTAGGTCAGTAATATTAAGTATTTGCTAGTCACCTGGTGTGGCGCTATAGGATAAGCATTGGACTGTGAACCACAAGGTTGGCAGTTCAAACCCATTAACAGCTCCTTGGAAACCCTATACAGGGTTGTTATGAGTTGGATCCAACTCAGTTGCACTTAAAAGCAAGAAGTTACCTAGTGCAATGCAATCAGTTAAAAATTTGTCACCTTTTGATACGTGAATAGTGAGTTAAGATTTTAGAATTTGTCAGTTATTGACAACAGGATTAATCACGTCATTTCCTTTCTTTTTTCTTTCCCGGACAAGTCTTTTGTTTTTGGTGGAATCTGTCGTGTGACTTGCCTCTATGGCCGAGTACAAGTATTTGGATTTACCATCAGCCAAGGCCAGCCTGCCTATGAGGTCTTCTCTGCTTATACCAACTCCCTCCTGAGTATCACTGCAGTCCATTACCCGATGCCTGAGAAAAGCAAGAAGGAGATGAAGAGGGAAGCTCGCCGTTTGCTCAGAGCTCATCTGATGCAGGGTAATCAAAAGAATGGGTGACAATGATCTGCTTTAATAAGACTAGTAATTGTTAGATTCTCCCATAAAGATTTACAGCCTTGGAAACTGTATGGAGAGTCCTAGTGGGTGTGGCGTTGTAGAATAAGCACTGGACTGCTCACCACAAGGTCACAATGAGTCAAAACTTACTCAACAGCTCTTAGCAACAGCAACATGGTCTAGGTCTTACATTAAACCCACTGCAGTCAAGCTGATTCTGACTCATAGCAACCTATGTTCTCATTAAGTGTCCTTGACTTGGTTCTGACTCATAGCAGCCCTGTATGGGGTTTCTGAGGAGTGGCTAGTAGGTTTGAATCGCCAACCTTAGCAATCCAGTGCACAGTGCCACAGCAGGACTCTCAATAGGGCTTCCAAGGCTGTAAATCTGTATGGAAGCAGACTGCCTCATTAGTCTCTATTGGAGCAGCTGGTGGGTTAGAACCTGGACCTTTCGGTTAGTAGCCCATTGCTTAACCACTGTGCCACCAGAGCTCTTTAGGTATTACATTGTTGTTAAATGCCTTTGAGTCTGTTCCGACTCATAGTGATCATGTATGGGGTTTCCGAGGAGTGGCTGGTGCATTTGAACCACTGGCTTTGCGGTTCACACTCACCTTTCAGTCCAGTGTTTATCCTGGTTAAACCCTCACAGTG
Organism: Chrysochloris asiatica; assembly: GCF_000296735.1. Classification (NCBI taxonomy): domain Eukaryota; kingdom Metazoa; phylum Chordata; class Mammalia; order Afrosoricida; family Chrysochloridae; genus Chrysochloris; species Chrysochloris asiatica. Next base: position 4,866,604 of record NW_006408741.1, read on the forward strand.
GTACTTAAGGAGTCCCCGTGTGGTGCTGTAGGGATAACACTAGACTGTTAACCTCAAGGTTGGTGGTTCAAGCCCACTATCCACTCCTCAGAAATACTATATAGGGTTGCTATGAGTCAGAACCAACTCAATGGGACTTACCAAAAACAATGGTCTTTAAAGTGATTCTGCAATTTTTTTCACCTATTTTATTGATGAGAAAAGTTGCATTAAGACCACAACCTTTATATGAGGCAAACCCAGATGAACTTCTCCATACAAGTGTTTACCTGCTAGGTAGTCACACTCACTGCCATCTGTTGCTGCTGTGTGTCATCGAGTCGGTTCTGAGGCTGTAAATCTTTACAGGAGCAGACAGCCTCATCTTTTTCCCTAAGAGTGGCTGTTGGGTTTGAACTGCCGACCTTTGGTTAGCATTTCAGTGCTTATCCTAATCGCACCACCAGGTCTCCTTTGGCTATGCAGTATTTCCTCATAAAAGAGGCTGTAAAAGCATAATTGCGATCAAAAAGTTTATAATTTAGAGAAGGAGGTGGTACTTGTATAGAATGTAACTGAGTTCCTGTTTATAAGGTAGTTTATTTTTGTGTTCACAGGTGACAGATGTAAGCTGATGAAGAATTTTTCTCCTCTGTGTTCCATTGTGATGCTAGAACATCTTAAAACATCACCTACAGAGTTTATAATCAGCCATCTGGGCTTATCTTACGTCTTTTTACAAGAGGTAGAGCATGTCTTCATCCACAATTTTGTTAGTTACTTGCACCAAAATAGTCATCAAATGGCGTTTGATAAGATGTTTTGGTGGAAGATCAGTTTGTTCATCATAATAGTGCTGTAGGTTATGCAGACTATAACACATGTGTAATATTAAGAAATAATACCTGCATATAGTAAAAGACAGTTCAGATATTTAGTGAAAAGATGTCTCCCTTCCTTGGTTTCATTCCCCAGTGAAAGCCACCATTTCATATTGTAGTTTTTTAAATGCCTTTTTTTTCTTACTATATCTGAATTTTTGTAATATCTGCTTTTTTTTTTTTTAGGTTTTTATTATGAATTGAATGAAAGTTTACAGGGTAGATCATCAGTTTTACATTCAACAAATCATACACCTTACACCTTGTTTCATTACAATGATTATAATCCCCTCCATGTACTGTCAGATAACAGTATTTCTCTCTATTAACTTTAGCTCTTTTTTAAAAAACACTCAGGCATATATAATAATTTAAACCACCAAAGGGCACATTCTGCGAGTCTGCCTCCTGGCCACCAGCTCTCAGTCCCTCTCGTCCCATGAGTCTAGTGTCCTCAGCTGCTCTCTCTTTTCATGTCCCCGTCTCTGCCTCCATTTCTGGTGTCGCTGCTTCCCTGGACAAGATCTCACATTCTGCTTGTGCTCTTCTCCCTTGATGGTCCTAGGGTCCTTTGTTTCTGGACTGTAAGATTAACTGCTCCCCCGTTTTTGATACAAAACTTCCACCTTTACAATTGTGACAGTTGCAATTAGTCATGATAACTCACTATTGAATCATAAGAATCTTATCCCTTTCTCTTTTAACCAGACCCATCTAGAAAAGATGAAAGTAAAAACTATTCAGTGAGGACTCTTTCTTCCCCCACATACTCTTAAACTAAACTCCCTCTTGAAACCTTGTAAGCCAGTCACTTTGTGCCTTTATCGCCCCATCATTTTAGGTAGCCAATGTCTAAGTTGCCCTTTCTTATCTACTCTGGGTATAGAAGGGATAGCATTGATACTTGATGTGAAGTCTCCTTCCCTCTCTGCTGATATTCAGAGTTACTATCTCATGAGTATGTTGTTGTTGTTGTTAAGTGATGTCGAGTCGGTTCCAACCAACAGTGACCCCGTATAGGGTTTCAAAGAAGACGCTGGTGGAGCTTTGCAGTCTGGTGCATTAACCCACAGTACCACACCAGTACTCCATGAGTAATAGGTCAAGTTAATCAAATTGTAGCAATTTACCCTCATTTCCTTTACCAAAAAAAAAAAAAAAAAGTTCTTCTAGTCAAGTTCTGATTATCAAGCCATCAAGCCTAGGTCAAATGGGTACTATCTGCAAGTTTGGGTGTACTTGTGCATCTCCCTTCACTTCTTATCAGCTGGATGCTTCACTCTAAGCTCTAGCCCTCCATGGCTATGTCCTTGTCCATGAGATCAGGTGTCCCCAGGTCTCACCACACTTTAGATCAACTAGCCCTTCCTCTTTTTTTCTCTCATCTCCAGGTCAGCGTAGTCTATGGACCATGGTTGAATTTAACCCATTTCTTCATTGCTGCCTTTCCCCCTCTTCCACTCACCAGTGCATCAATGTGGTTGTCAGCAAGCTTACATGCCTGCTCATATGTTCCCTTTGAGTTTCAGTCTTAGAGGGGGGTTTGTCCTGAAGGAAATTGATTGCTTGCCTTGATGGCTTCCCGGCAAACAGCTTGCTTATTCTTGTAGTAGCCAGTCATACTGCCATTTTTGTTTTGGTTTTTTCCTGATGATCTTTTTTGAAGATATATCTTCTGCCACTCTAGCTGTTCCAGGCCTATCCTTTCTAGTAGTAATGTCCTACCTCAGAAGGTTCTGGATGGGGCTCAGGAATCCACCTAAGGACCTAGACACTCCAAAGGCTCAGCAAGAGGTCTATTTCACTGGGCAGGTTCTAGAACCCCTTTTAGGTATCCCAATCAGTTATAAGCTGAAGACAGGCTTACACGCTTTCTGTAATCATGTTTCCCGACATTCCTTTCTATCCCACTCAAGTGTCTATTTTACAGTAGTAGGCAAGGAAAACCAATATGCATGAGACAGTCAAGCATTTTAGTATTATTTCCCCTTTTCAAACTATGCCTAGATCCCTGTATCACAGAGCCCTGTTTTAAATGACTTTTGGTTTTTCGGTGGTTATCTTTATGAATTCAAGTAGCAACCCTGTATAGGGTTTTCGAGGCTGTAAATATATTACAGGAGCAGAAAGCTTCATTTTTCTCCCGAGTAGCGGCTGGTGGATTCGAACTGCTAACCTTGTAATTAGCAGTCCTGTGCTTATAAGCTCCACCAGTGCTCCTTATGAACTCATAGAGGATGTTTTATTAAATCTATTGTTGTTGTTGGTTTTTTTTGTTTTTTGTGTGTGAATCGAGTGAATGTTTATAGAAGAGATCATCACTAATACAGTCAACAAATCATATACTTTGTTTCATCTCAATGATTGCAGTCCCTTCCATGTAATAACAGTTATCCCATTTCCTCCTTGTGGTAAAGGGCAGGATCAAATTTGGTAGCTCACAATTGTATGAGGCACATTAATTTAGAAATGAAGAAAAATGTGCATTTTCTTTCATCTTAAAGCTTAAATTGTTTATTCCAGACTCCCACTTCCCGCTATAGCCCTGAATATTTAACTTTAAAGTCTGTTGGCATCATGAGAAGCAAGAGAAAAAATGGCCTTCAGTTAAGTGACAGTGTCATTTCAGCAGTGGATGAATTGGTCAGTGTTTCCTGTGGTGAGTAATACACAATGATACATGTGGTGGTTCATTCCACCAAAACTTCAGAGGATTACTACTCATTACTAAAGTCCTAAAGAAGATGGCTAATGCTAGGTGTCACTGTTTGTTTCACCCCCAGAAGAAATAGATGGCTGCCCTGTCATTTTGGTTTGTGGATGCCAGGACATTGGAAAATCAACCTTTAATAGATACCTCATTAACCAGTTGTTAAATTGGTAAGAGTGCTTTTATTCTTGTATATTTAAACATAAAGTTAGGGGTGTTTTGTTTTTTTTTTAATTGTGAATTATGTTTACATGGGAGAACATTCATAAAGTTAGGTTTTTTTAAAAAGTACGATCTGTTTATTCATTGGATTTTTTTCATTTAAAAATCTTGGGGAATGCACACTGATGTCTTAATAGAGATTATATACAAATGCAGCCTGAAGTTGCTTAGCCGAGTGATGACAATCATTATTTTGGTTTGTTTGAGAATGAGGTAATAACACACTTAGGATGTATCGACCTTGACTTGCTTGTAGTTGACCTTGCAAGAGAGGTTTCAGCCTCTGTTTTTCCAGATGCTATTTCTGAATCCAAAGATTCCAAGTAAGGATAAATGTTGTTATACTTTCTAAAATGTAATTTTAGGAAGGATCTAGTTGCATCCAGATCATAAGCAAATAGTTTTTATCAGGCTTGTCTCCTGTTTGCTTTTGATATTTGTGATTGGTAGTCTGCAAAGAAAATGTGATGGTTGTCTTTGGTACATTATACCTGGAAAGCTTGGCATCCACTGAATCATACCTTTGTGTCATCTAAAATCTTTTAGATCTGACTTAATCTCTTCTGTAGAATGTAGCTAGTATAAGATTTATTTTTTCACTTTTCAGTATTCCCTGTATTGACTATTTGGAATGTGATCTGGGACAGACAGAATTTACTCCTCCTGGCTGTATTTCTCTGTTCAATATTACGGAACCAGTTCTGGGTATGTGGTATATATATTGTAAATGTTTTGGTTTTATAAAATAAAGTAATGATTCTTATGAAAACTTAAAGAATATAAAAGCATAAATTGTAAAAAATGAGCATGCTCCTTTAGCCCCTGAATGGGTGTTTTCAAAGGTTCTATTTCAGTAAATGGTCCTAATATCCGTTTTGTTGTATGTAAATTGGAAACATGCCTTTTCTCTAGTAATAATAACATTTAACAGTTATTAACTAGTACAGTTATTAAGGAGCACTGGTAGCGTAGTGGACTATGAGCTAGACTGCTAACCATAGGTTAGTAGTTCAAAATCTAACAATCACTCCATGGGAGAAAGATGAGGCTTTTTACAGCCTTGAAAACCCTATACAGGGTCACTATGAGTTGGAACCAACTCGGTGGCACATAGCCACCACCACCAGTGTAATTATCAAACCAAGAAATTATCACTGATAGCAACAGTTTTAATTAATCTATAGATTGTATTCACATTTCACCAGATATCCCATTAATGTCTGTTTTCTTGTGTAGAATCCAGCCTAGAATCCCACTTTGCATTTTGTTGTGGTTCCTAAGCCTCTTTTATTACAAGAAGGTTCCTCAACTTTTCTTTGTTTTGTATGACTTGAAACTTTAGAAATGTGCTGGCTGATGCCTCAGTGAGCTAAGGTTTGGGCTGGTAACCACGGGGTGGTGGTTCAAACCCACCAGTTGCTCTTCAGGAAAGAGATGTAGCTGGTTGCTCACATAAAGATTTACAGTCTCCAAAACCCCAAGGTAGAATTCTGATCTGTTGTATTGGGTCACTGTTAGTTGACTCGATGACAGTGTTTTGGTTTCATTTGCTCTGTATTTTGCAAATGGGTATCCAACTATTCCAGAGCCGTATGCTTCACTGAGTTGTCTTTGCACATTTTTCGAAAATCAATTGTCCATATATATGTGGGTCTATTTCTTTTTTGGTTAATCCTGGTGTGGCACTGTAGCATAAGCACTGACTCACTACAAGGTCGGATGTTCAAACCCACCAACCTCTCCTTGGAAAACCTATATATGGTTACTGTGAGTTGGAACAGACTCCGTGGTACTTAACAGCGACATCAGCATTTTTCTTTCTAAATAATATTGTGGTTTTAGTGAAAGTTTACTCAACAAATTAGTTTCCTGTTGACAGTTTCTTTGCAAATTTTTCAGTAACTTTAGTTATTTTTTTCAAGTGTGTCATTGTCCTCTTTAATGGCATTCTGGTTGTTCTGTTTCTACTACTCTGGTTTCCCTACTCTGTTGTCTTCTCATCATTGCTCTATAGTAATTGTTGACCTTTTGGTTTCATATGCATGGTTTTTTAATATGGGAGTCTGTTTCTGGACTTCATTTTGTTCTATTGATTTTTTAAAATCAATCTTGATGCCATTTTGAAATCTTTGTGTTTCTCTTTTTAAAGCTTTTTTTGGCTGCTTATATCCTTTTTAGGAGAAACTTCAGATTTTCTACCACACAAAAAGCCTTCTGGGATTCCATTAAATCTGTAGCTCAATTTGGGGAGAATTGAGTCTTCCAACTATTGAACATGATATATCTCATCGTTCAGTTAGACTTTTTTCTCTCAGCAATGTTTTTAAGTTTTCAGTATACACGTTGTACCTATCTTTTGTCAGATATATAGCTGTTTTAGAAATTTCAGTGTCATTGCTGGTATATAGATAAACCACTGATTGCTGACTGTTGATCTTAGACCCTGTAACTGCTAAGGTAGCTTATTAGTTCTGGCAGATTTTTTGTAGACCCCAATCAGATTTTCTCCCAATGGACAGCTCTGTTTTCTTCCTTTCCAATTTGAGTGTCTTTTCTTTTGCTTGTCTGAATGACACTGCCTAGAACCCCCAGTACAGGGTTGTATAGAAGTGTGGAGAGTGGGCATCCGTGCTTTGTTTCTGATCTTTGATTAAGAACGGTCGCTCTTTAACCATTAATTATGGCCCGCTCTGAGTTTTTCAGAGGCACCTTTATCTGCTTGAGGATGTTCCTTTATAGTCTGAGTTTGCTGAGAGTTTTTATTAAGGATGAATGTTGGATTTTGTCAGACGCAGTTTTGAATGTGTCTGTTGAGATAATCCTGATTTAATTTGTTGATGTGCTGAATTACATTGCTTCTTATTAAAAATTTTATTTTATTGTGGTAAAAGTGTATATAACAACATTTCCCAAATCACCAATTAACAGACGCTTACTTGCCCTTACTCAATGACTTCCCTTGTCCCTCCTCCATCCCACCCTTAGTAACCATTAATAAACTTTGTCTCTGTATTAACTTGTTTCATATAAGTGGGATCATGCAACATTTGTCCTTTTGTGACTGACATTTTTCACTCAGTGGAATGTTTTCAAGGTTTGTCTGGATTGTGGCATGTATATAGGGACCTCAGTTTCTTTGTTGCTGACTGATACTCCAATGTATGCCTCTATCACATTTTACTTACCCATTCACTATTGTAAAAAGTGCTGTAATGTACTGGTGTCCAAGTTACATATTGATTTCTTTTTTTTTAATGTTGTTGTTAAGTGCCATCGAGTCGGTTCCGACCCATAGCGACTCTGTATAGGGTTTCTAAGGAATAGCTGGTGAGCTTGAACTGCCAACCTTGCAGTTCAAACAGCTTTGCAGTCTGTTGCGTTAACCAAAACACCCCAACATGTAACATATGCTATCTCAACAATTTCTACATGTACAGTTCATTCAGTTGTGCAGCCATTCTTTCAATTATTCTCCAAGTCATTCCACCACTGTTAAGATAGCCTCAGTACCCTGTAAAGAGAAACGACCCCTTCCCCACTGTTCCCCTACCCTGGTAACCACTAATAATTGGTGTCTGTTGTTTGCTTATTTCATGTAAGTAAGCTCTTAACAGTATTTATCCTTTTGCAGCTAACTTACTTCTCTTAACATAATGTTTTCAAGGTTAATCCAAGTTGTGGCATGCAGCAGAATTTCGTTTCTCTCTCTCTATCAAGGTAGTCCAGTGTGTGTATGTACTCTACCATGTGTTGTTTATCCACTCAGCTGTTGATGACCATTGAGTTGTTTCTACCTTTGGGCGATGGTGAAAAGTATTGCAATGAACATAGGTGTACAGGATTTTGTGTGCATTCGTGTCTTCACTTCTTCTGGGCATATGCCTCAGATTGGGATGGTTGGGTCGTATGGGACTTCTGTGTTCAACTTTTTGAGGAACCACCAAACTATTTCTCAGTGATAATACCATTTTACATTCCCACCAACAATGAGTGAGGGCTCCAGTTTCCCTACAACCTTACCCTCATCTTCTGGGTTTGTTTTTTTTCTTTTTTGAGCATTGCCATTATAATATATTGATTGATTTTTATTAATCATAGATTGTTAGTTTATTAAGACATATCCTTGAGGTATGATATTGTAAAGTGTGATATGGGCTTCCCTTTACATATGAAAGTAATCGTATAAGTACAAATAAAACATGGCTATATTCGTTTCCTAGGATTTCCGTAACAAAGTACCACAAACGTAGTGGCTTAATACAGTTGGAATTTATTCAGAGTTCTAGAAGTCACAAGTCTAAAATCAAAGTATCAGTTAGGCCATGCTCCCTGTGATGGCTCTGGTGAAGAAGCTTCTCTCACCTCTTCCTAGTTTCTACTGGGTCCTGGTAAAGCTTGCTATCCTTTGACTTGTACTCCCGCTGCTCCAGTAGCTGCCTGAGATCACATGACCTTCACTGTTCTCTCTCTGTCTACATATCCTCATTTTTTGTTGTTTTTTCCTCTACTGTGAATGGAGTGAAGGTTTATAGAGAAGATCATCAGTTTTACATTCAACAAAGCGTACACTTTGTTTCATATACTGGTTGATTTTTTAAAATCTCAAACTGCCTTTCATTCTTGGATAAATTCCACATGATCATGACATCCATTTTACATATTGTTGGATTTGATTTGCTCATCTTTTGTTTAGAATATTTGCATTCATAAGCGATATTTATCTATAGTTTTCTTAAAAGTCTTAGTCAGACTTTGCTATCAGGATAATACTGATGTCATAGAATGAATTGGGAGGTATATCCTCTTCAGTTTACTGAAAGCCTTTGTGTGAAATTGGCATTATTGCTTCTTCATATTGTTTGGTAGACATCAATGGTAAAGTCACCTGTTCCTGAAGTTTTCTTTTTGGTTAGGTTATTAAGTACAATTTACATCTTAGATAGTATAGTGTCTTGTGGTTTTTTTGGGGTAACTTTAATGCTTTTCTCTTGGGAATGTAGAACTATATCTCCTTTTCTTATTGAGTTTTGTAACCCCTTAATTAATAGAAATGCTCTAATGTCTTTTTGCTTTGAGTTCTAATTTGAAATTATCAACTTCTCACTTATTAATATTTGCCTAGTGAGGTTTTTTATAGAATAGTACTTTATTTTTCAGATCAGTTTTAAGTTTATAAAAAAAGTGCAGAAAGCACTGAACATTCTCATATGTGCCCCTCCCCCTCCACACTGTGTCTCCTGTGATTAACATCTTTGCATACCTGTGGGACATGTATTACAATTAATGAACCCCTGGTGATGTGATTAACCACTATTGAAGTCCATCATTTATATTAGGGTTCATAGTTTGTGTTGTACAGTACTGTGGGTTCTGACAAATGTATAATGTCATGTGTCCCCCATGACAGTATCATACAGAATAAGGTTACTGTCCTAAAAGTCCCTTGTGCTCCTCTTTGATTCCTCTCTGCACCTTGAGCTCCTGATACCTGCTGATCTTTTCTGTGTCTCTATAGTATGTCATAGAGTCCTGGTGTGGCGCTGTGGGTTAATGTGCCAGACTGCAAAGCCTGAACTGCAAGGTTGGCAGTTCAAGTTCACCAGCTGCTCCTCGGAAACCATATACAGGGTTGCTATGGGTTGGAATTGACTCGACAGCATTTCACAACAACATAGACTGTCATAGAGTTGGAATCATGCAGTATGTTCCTTTCACAGATAGGCTTCTTCACTTAGCAATACACATTGAAGATTCCTCTATGTATTTTCACGGCTTGATAACCTCATTTCTTTTTATCACTGAATAATGCTTTTTATCACTGAATAATGCTTTTATCACTGAATAATATGGATAAGCCACCATTTATTTATCCAATTAAGGACACCCTGGTTGCTTCTACATTTGGGCGGTTTTGGGTAAAGCTGCTGTACCTATTCTTGGCCAAGTTTTCACATGAATATACTGTTTTACCTTGTTTGGGTAAATACCAGGCACACAATTGCTTTCTCATATGGTAACCTTGATTGTAGCTATGAAAGAAACTGCCAGACTGTTTTCCAAAGTAGCTGTGTCATTTTTCATTCCCACTAGCAATAACTGACAATTCTTATTGCTCCACATTCTTGCCAACTTTGGTGGTGTCCTTGGTTTGTATTTTAGCCTTTCTAATTGATCATATGCTACCTCTGCAAATGGTTGAACAGCAACCATTTCCTTTTGGTACTATGACTCTGTGTATTCCTTCCATCTTCTTTTGATGCTTTCTGCATCTTTCAATAATTTGCCAAGAGAATCCTTCAGTAACAAAAGTCGAGGCTTGAATTTTTTCTTCAGTTCCCCCCTTGAAAAATGCTGAGTGTGTTCTTCCCTTTTGGTTTTCTGACTCCAGATCTTTGCACATTTCATTGTAATATTTGACTTTGTCTTCTTGAGCCCTTGTATCTCCTCATTTCTTCCATTTGCTGTAGCATCTCTACGCTGGAGAGCAAGTTTCGGTGTCTCTTTTGACATTCATTTTGATCTTTTCCTTCTTTGTGGTCTTCTTAATGAACTTTTGCTTTCTTCCTGTTTACTGTTCTTGATGTTATCCCACAATTCTTCTGTTCTCAAGTCTTCAGGGTCTAATATATCAAATCTATTCTTTAGATGATCTCTAAATTCAGGTGGGATATATTCAGGGTCATATTGTGGCTTTAGTGAACTTGTTTTCATTGTCTTGGCTTCAGTCTGAATTTGCATATGAGCAATTGATGGTCTGTTCCACAATCTGCCTTGGTTTGGGTGATGATAAGGAGCTTTTCCACTGTCTCTATCAACAGATGTAGTCAGTTTGATTTCTGTGTATTCCATGTGTATAATCATCTCTTATGCTGTCTAAAGAAGGTATTTGAAATGAACAAATCATTGGTTTTGCAGAATTCTATCATGCAATCTCCAGCATCATTTCTATCACTGAGGCCATATTTTCCAACTACTGATCCTTCCTCTTTGTTTCCAACCTTTGCGTTCCAATCACCAGTAATAATCAATACGTCTTGATTGCATGTTTGATCAGTTTCAGATTGAAGAAGTTGGTAGAATTCTTCTATTTCATCCTCACTGGTTTTAGTGGTTGGTGAGTAAATTTCAATAACAGTGGTATTAACTGGTCTTCCCTTTGGGTGCATGGTTGTTATCCTATAACAGACAGTGTTGTACCTCATGACTGATCTGGATATATTCTTTTTGACAATGAATGCAACACCATTCATCTTCAATTTGTCATTCCAGGCATAGTAAACCATGTGGTTGTCAGATTCAAAATGGCCAATACCAGTCCATTTTAGCTCACTAATGTGTTCCATTTCATTTTGACAGTTTCCAGTTTTCCTAGATTCATACTCTGTACATTTCATGTTCTAATTATTAATGGATATTTACAGCTGTTTCTCTTCATTTTGAGTTGTGCCTCATTAGCAAATGAAGGTCCTGTGGACTTTTCTCCCACAGGCTTTACTCCATTCGCGTCATTATGGTCAACTCTACTTTGAGGAGGCAGCTCTTTCCCAGTCACATTTTGAGTGCCTTCCAACCTGAGGGGGCTCATTTTCCGACACTATATATGACAGTGTATCTGCTATTCATTAGGTTTTCAGTGACTAAATATTTGGAAGTAGTTTGTCTCTCCTTCCTAGTCTGTCTTTGTTTGGAAGCTCATTTGAAACCTTTCCATTGTGGGTGACCCTGCTGGAAATACCCATGGCAAAGCTTCCAGAATCACAGCAACTCACAATCCAACACAATTTGACAAACTGACAGATGAGTGGTGAAGCATAAAAAGAAGATGAAAGGAATACAGAGTCACTGTACGAAAAAGGAAATGGTCGATGTTCAGCCATTTTAAGAAGTAACATATGAGCAAGAGGCAATGAGAGGAAAAAAAAAACATGGTGGATTGGGTGGAAGTTCAGTGAGGAGCTCTGTCAGCAACAACACAGAATACCGGACCAAGCAGGCTCAGGGGATAGTCCCAGACCTCTCAACCACATATAAAGGAATATTTAGAAGATTGGAAGGCTTACAGTTAGTAAGAAATCCACTGCTGTGTAATTCAGGATGCTCAGCTACTCCTGGAGCCTCCATCTTGGGTGAGACTAAGCAGGGGTAGTATCAGAGCAGCCACAGATGCCTGACAGAACATGAAGATAAAGGTGTGAGCATTTTTTTTTTTTGGTATCTGTTCATTGGTCTTTCGCTATCTGTACACCTCCTTTCTGGTGACTAGAGGGGGTGCCTGAGTGAGTGGACACCCCACCCCCACCCCTGGAGGATTGTATTATGCATTTGCACAGATCTCCTCAAAATTTAAAGAGA
>NW_006408741.1:4885193-4887046 GCF_000296735.1 Chrysochloris asiatica
CGTTGTGGTGCAGTGCTTTATCCCACAGATATACACCAGGACTCCCAAGATTCCAGTATGAAACTAAAGTCCATAGTTTATTCAGATTTCCATAGTTTTTAACATAATTTTGTTTTTCTTTTCCAGGATTATATCTTTCTTGGACACATTATTCATGTCTCTTTAGGCTCCTCTTGTTTGCCAGTTTCTCACACTTCCCTTGGTTTTGGTTTTTGATTTCCAGTTTTGGGGTTTGAAATTGGTTAGGTCGTCAGTCAGGTATTTGTAGACTGTTTCTCTATTAGAATTTATCTCATGTTTTTCTCATGATGAGAATGGGTTTACAGGTTTAGGGAAGAAAATTAAAGAGGTCACATGTCTTTTTCATCACATGATGATAGCAAGAGTACATACTGTCAACATAAATATGACTGTTGATGTTGGCCTTGGCCACCTGGCTGCAGTAGTGTCTCTCCGGTTTTTCTACTGTAAAGCCACTCCTCCCCAGCCCCTTACGCTTTGCTCTTTGGAACGGAGTCTAAATTCTCAGCGGATACTTAAGGAGGTTGTATGTCTCCTCAGCATAAACTGTTTATATCTCTTTTGTGTTTTCCACTTACCTCTTTACAGTCTTTGAGGGGAAGACGTTCCAACTACATCTTCTAGCTCTTCTATTGGATTTCTCATTTCTGAGGTAATGGCTGCCTAGCCATTTGAACATTATGATTCCAGTTGGTTCTCATCCTTCCTACTACTGGTTTAGGATTTGGAATTCTGGTTCTTCTGGGTTAGTTCACTTTACCGTGTGCATTCAGGTTTCCAGATGCTGTGTCTCCTCCCCATGCTCTCCATTCTGTAGGTGGATATTTTTAAATAAAATATTTACTCCTCCTTTAGTGGATTCTGGGAGAGAATAAATTTAGATGCATGATTCAATCTGACGTCTTGGAAGTCCTATCCCTAAATTTATATCGTTCTGTGACATTTTAGAAGTCCTTGGAGGCACAGTGGGTTAAGCACTGGGTTGTTGACCTCAAGGTTGGCAGTTCAAACCCACCAGCTGCTCCAAGAGAGAAAGATGAGGTGGTCTGCTCCTGTAAAGATGTGTAGACTCAGAAACCCTCTGGAGCAGTTCTGTAGGGTTGCTGGGAGTGGGACTCACTCGAGGGCAATGGGTGATGGTGACAATATCGTTTACCAGATTTCTTCTAAGTAACGTATATGTGGGTGTTGTGTTTTCCTTTTTATATAGCACTTGTGCAGTTGTCTTCACTTTGTTTCCATTAACTGTGATCCCTGGTAAGCATGGAAATATTCTGGTGTTCTTGTACTTTTTTAATGCTTTCTTGTGTCCTTGAGTTTTACTATTCTTATTTTCTTCTTTTTGAGTTTTTAATGATTTTTTAGTTTGTAGTGTTGTTAAGTTCTGTCATTGGTTCCTACTCATGTGATTTTATATAGGGTTTTACGAAGAGTAGCTGGTGGATTTGAACCGCCGACCTTGTGGCTAGCAGTCCAGTGCTTGTCCTATAGTACCACAGTCATAATTTTTAGCAATTTATTTCAGCTATTTTAGTCGTAGATTCTATGATAGGTATTCTCTTTGCTTTTCTATTTAACATCCTCTCCTGCCAATAAAGAATTGGTACATGCTGATACCTCACCATATCTGGCATCTTTTCGCCTTCCCACATTTCCTAGGCTTTGTTGAGGGGTATTTAAAATTTTATTTAAAGATTTTTTTTTTTTTAATTGGAAGGTTCAGAACTATAAGAGGATAAATAAATTAATGAACACTTTGCCCTGTTTTAAACAAGAAAACATGACAAATCATGTTTAAAGTTCTAAATAGGATTCTAATACTTTTAGTTTTT
>NW_006408741.1:4887301-4888989 GCF_000296735.1 Chrysochloris asiatica
CTCTCCATGTCATTGTCTCTGCTTCCATCTCTGGCATCATTGCTTCTCTGGATAGGGTCCCGCACTCCACTTTTCTTCCTTGATTCCCAGGGACCTCCGCTCCTGGACTGCAAAATCAACCACTCCCCTCCTTTTGTTATAAAATGTCTACCATTACCTTTCCAGCACTCACAGTCAGTCCTGATAGCAATCGTTCACTATTGAACCACAAGAGTCTTATTCCCATCAGCCCCGTCCAGACAGTTTGAAAACCACTCAGTGGAGATTCTACCTTTCCCCACACCCTCTGGAACTTGGTTCTCTGTTGAAAGCTTGTAAGCCACTTCTTGCCTTTGTAATCTCCCCATTTTTGGTTAGCTAATGTCTAAGCTGCCCATCCTTGTTGACCCTGTATACCAAAGGGGTAGGAATGATCCTTGCTCTAAAGATTTACTCCCTTCTTTGACCTACTGCATCCACAAGCATAGGTCAAGCTCATCAAATTGTATCAAATTACTCTTTTTTTCCTCTTCTTTCTTCCTCTAGTTGAGTTCTGATCATCTAGCCATTAAAGCCAGGTCAAGTGGGTACTATCTGCAAGTACGGGTGTTCTTATGCATCTCCCCTCACTTCATAACAGTTGATTGCTTCACACTCCGCTCTAGTCCTCTGGAGCCATGTCCCTGCCCCTGGGCCCAGGAGTCTTCAGGTCTCGTCATACTGGTGGCCAGTCAGGTCTCAATCCAGGTTAACTGGTCTATTGAATGTGGTTGGACTTAGCTCACAACTTCATTGCTGTTTTTCCCCCACTTTCCCTTATTGGTGACCAACATGTTCAATAACAAGACCACATGCCTGCTCGTGTTTTCCCTTGAGTTTTAGTCTCGGAAGGGGGTTTGCCCTGAGGGGACATGACCACTTGCCTTGATGGCTCCTGAGGGAACAGCTTGCTTGTTCTTGTAGTAGTCTATCAGACTGCCCGTTGTTTTTTATTTTTCCTGCTGGTCTTTCTTTTAAGAAGTATCTTCTGTTCTTCTAGCTACTCCAGGCTGGTCTGTTTGTCCTTTCAAGTGTAAATTTCCCTTCTCAGAAGATTCTGGATGGGGTATTCTATTACTTTTTTTTTTTTCATCAGATTTATTGTTTTGGATTTCTGGGTTGCTAAACTGAATAGAACTTTTGTTAATTAGGAAACTCTGAATAATGTGGATGTTGTTGAGTTCCATTGAGTCTGTTTTGACCCATAGCAACCCTGTATAGGATTTCCAAGGAGCAGCTGGTGAGCTTGAATCGCCAAACTTGTGGCTCAAACCAACTTTGCAGTCCAGTGCATTAACCCATGGTGCCTCACCATATATAGGAAAATATCCCCTTGAAATGGAAATACAGAAAAAGTAAATCATTAACCTAATATTTTCTTTGTTTTTCACTCCGCATGCTGTCCCATCTAGAGGAGTATATTGAAATTCTCTAACTTGAAATTTCAAACAGACTTTATCACATTTTATTACCCTGGGTTGAATTATCTTAAAGGCGAGAAGGCCAGCTGGCTGTTTCAGAATGAGGTTGATAAGAAATCCCCTTCCCCTGTCTTCTATACCCCATGCTGTCTTGGTCTTAGTTCTCAGTCTATTACTTTTTGCAACTTGCTTTTCCCTCAGCATTTGCTTTGTAGTGTATCCATCTTGATTGTGTATTACACACTTACC
>NW_006408741.1:4889999-4890571 GCF_000296735.1 Chrysochloris asiatica
TGAGGTTGGCCCAGGATCGGACATTGTTTCGTTCTGCTGTGCACGGGGTCGCTATGAGTCGGTTCCGACTCGATGGCACCTGACAACAACAACAATGGTATTGTCAGTTGCTTCATATGCCTGTGAAAGTTGGACAGTGAATAAAGAAGACCATAAAAGAACTGATAACATTTGAGTTATAGTGTTGGAGAAGAATATTGAAAGTACCATGGACTGCTAGAAAAACAAACAAATCAGGAGGGTCCAGTCACTGGAGAAGGACATCATGCCTGGTAGAGTGGAGGATCAGTGATAAAGAGGAAGACCCCCAACGAGATGGCAGCAGCAATGAGTTCAAGGGCAGCAATGATTGTGAGGTTGGCACAGGATTGGGCCATGTTTTCCTCTGTTGTGCATAATGTCATCATGAGTCAATACCAACTCAAAGGCATCTAAACAACCTGTGATAAACAACAGGCTAATTGATAATGCTCAGAAGACCCCCTTGCATTTACTTCTGTGAAAATATCCATAGGGTATATTTCTACCTCTGACATTGCTAGGTCAAAGAATAGCTAACACACATTTTTTTT
>NW_006408741.1:4890896-4940340 GCF_000296735.1 Chrysochloris asiatica
TGCCTCTATCTCTGGTATCACTGCTTCTCTGGATAGGGTCCCGCATTTTGCTTGGCTAGCACACATTTTTAAGTAACAGCTTAATTGAGATAGAATTTATTTATTACTACAGTTTGTTGCTTAAAAGCATGTTGTGCTCACAGATTGTGCAACCCACATCACCACAGTCAGTTTTGCAGCAGTTCATCACCCCAGAACCTTGTACATTTCATTATAATACTTTGTATTCTTGAGCTGCCCTTTAAATTTTACTGTTTAGCTTTTTTATTTCCATATTTCTTCCATTTGCTTTAGCATCTCTACCCTGGAGAGCAAATTTCAGGTGGATTTTTTTTTTTTTTAATTTTTATTGTGAATTGAGTGATCATTTACATGGAAGAACATGTTTTAACTCACCGTATCGTGTTTCGTTTCATTGCGATGGTTACTGATTACAATCCCCTCCATGCATCATCATTCAACAGTATTTGCTTCTATTCCCTCTGTTGTTGTTTTTAATGTACACAAAATTCTCAGGAATCTATAATCATTTAAACAACCAAAGGGCACATTCTGCAAGCCTGCTTCCTAGCTGCCAGCATATAGCCTTTCTCTTTCCAAGAGTCTGGAGTCCTCAGCTGCTCTGTCTCTCCATGTCCTCATCTCTGCCTCCATCTCTGGTGTCTGTCTCACATTCCCCTTGTGCTCTTCTTCCTTAATGGTCCTAGGGTCCTCTGTTTCTGGTCTGTAAGATGAACTACTGCCCTCTTTTTGTTACAAAACTTCTACCTTTGCAGTTGTGACCATCGCAATTAGTCATGATAACAGTTACTAAGTATTGAATCATGAGAATCTTATCCCCATCTCCTTTCTCATGTGAATTTTAAAAAGAATGTAAACACTCCATGTTCATGGATTAGAAGAGTTAATATTGTTTAGATGGAAACCCTAAACTGATTCCCAGGTTCAATTCCTATTAAAATCTCAGCAGCCTTTTATTGCCAAAATTGGTAAGTTACTTGTAAAATTCAAGAAGAGACAAAACTACCCTGAAAAAGGACACACTTCCTGCGTTCACAACTCACTATAAAGATTTTAGAGAGTCCTGGTGTTGTGCTGTAGGATAAGCACTAGACTGGTAACTGCAAGCTCAGCATTTCAGATCCATTGGTTGCTTCTCGGTAACCCTATGCAGAGTCTCTGTGAGTCAGAACTAACTCCATGGCACTTAGCAGCAAAGCTGTAATAAACAAACCTGGTGGTACAGTGAGTCTTGCAACACTAAAGGTATTTTGAATACCAGTCATGATGGTAGTTTCTATATAAAAGAGCCTTAAACGGAACGTTGTTTTTGAAATCAGTCCCACCACCCTTTTATTTCCAAAACTGGTAATTTATTTGTAAAGTTCAAGAAGAGCCAAAACTCTTTTTTGGTAAACAAACTCTTTTTTGGTAAACTCCTACATGTATTCCATAGTGTACACTCTGAAAAACAAAAAGGCATTACTAATAGTTAACTTCTTATAAGAAGGTAAGCAGGTAACAACAGGAATGAACACTGAGGTACTACAATATGCTGATGACACAGTTTATGCAACTTAATTGGCATTCCTTTTTGGGTAGGGTGGGTTAAACTCATTACAAAAGAAGTACTTTCAATGCATAGTGTTATATCTCTGCTGCCAATTCACAAAAATAGGCTTGCCAAGGCAGGTGAGGTGTATGAATGCTTAATTCTCACAGAATTGCAACCAAGTGCAACCATAAATAATACTGAGTAAGGTTTACTGTCTGACTGGTGGATAATACTTTTAAGGCATTCAGTTAGCTTACTCTTTGCAGTATTCTAAGCTATTCACATTGACAGTCACATTCTTTGTGGTGTTGGCTGCAGCGGAGGTATAGAACCGCTTGTTTTGGCTAAAGTATGACAGAAAGGCATTCCTTGGGTTCTACATAGAAGTAACGGTATTAACAGTCTAATGGCAATCACTGACAGGCTGCTTAATGAATGATATCTCCTTCACTCATGTGTTGGAAGCGCCCGGTGGGGAAGGGAGGGGGATAAAAAGAACCCTAAAACTATTCCAATTGACCGAGCTGGAGAAGTGGAAGCTCCTTAAGATCTAGATGGCACGTGGCTGTCATTTTATAAGGGATTTCCTTCAAGTGAAACTACTACATTAACTCCCAATTTCTCTCCAAGTGTGGAGTGGACCTTAATATCATCCAAGCTTTGTGCTGCTAACTGCAAGGTCAGCAGTTGAAACCTATTAGCTGCTTCCATAAAGATTTACAGTCTCAGAAACCTTATAAAGCTTTCTTTTTTGATGCTTCTATTAAGATTGTTTATAACTGTTGCTGTTAAGTGTCGTCAAGTCAGTTCCAACTCATAGCGACCCTGTATAGGGTTTTCAAAGAGCGGCTGGTGAGTTTGAACCACCAACCTTGTGATTCAAACAGTCCTTACATTCCGGTGCTTTATTCAACACAGTGCCACACCAGGACTAGTATATAAAAACGTAATTGAATTTTGTATGGTGATCCTATATTCCTGTAACTTTGCTGGGCTTGTTTATTAGGTCTAATAATTGTAGTGGATTCCTTAGAACTTACATACTAACATCATGTTATCTGTGAATAGAGATAGCCAGGTCTTCTTTCCAATCTGGATGCTTTTATTTTTTTCTTCCAGAGTACAAGTGGTGAAAACATCATCAGTTTTGCATTATCTGCTGGTTTTTTTTTAAATGTCTCGCATTGGAGAAGTTGTTTATATTCCTAATTTGTTAGGTTTTTTTTTAAATCACTAAAGGGTGTTGCATTTTGTCAAGTATTTTTCTGTGTCTAATGAGATGGATTCCTGGTGTGGCACTGTAGAATCTGCACTGGACTGCAAACTGCAAAGTCAGTAGTTCAAACGGACCGGCTGTTCCTTGGAAACCCTATACAGAGTCGCTGTGAGTTGGAATTGACTTGAGAGCATTTGCCTACAACAAAAACAACGAGATGATCAGGAACCCTGGTGGCACAGTGGCTGACTTTATAAAGGGGAAGGAAGAATCACCATCAGCATCAGCCCAAGGCTTAAACCCTATCAATTCCGACACCAACCACCCCTCTCACAGGCTCTACATGCTGAGCTTGATCATTCATTTCATTGGCCACACAGAGCTCACCGACCGTATTCACGATTATGAACTCTATTAGGGAAGTTGTTGTTAAGTGCTGTCGAGTCGGTTCTAACTTATAGTGACCTTGTATAGGGTTTCCAAGAAGCGGCTCGTGAATTTGAACTGCTGGCCGTGAAGCTCAAGCCTACCTTGAGGTTCAAACCGACCTTGTGGTCTAGTACATTATCCCACAGTGCCACCTCAGGACTCCTTATTAGGGAAGTAACAGGTTATAATTCAGAGACAGGAGTGATTCAGGATGCAGTCTTTTGGTCAGGAAAGCATCTTGGCTGTGCTCACAGACAGGCCTCTCCCTGGTTGGGCAAGTGTCACAAAGGTCTTTAGCTCGCTGCTGGTACATTCCCAGAGGCATACCACTGCCAATAAGGCAGAGGCATTTCCCTCTCTTGTTTCGTGTGTCAGGAAACCTCTAAACACTTTCCTCTGTAGGCTAGGAAGCCCACTGTGACATCTGGTGCTGGTCTCCTAGTTCTATTGCCATAGTTCCTTTGCCCCTCTCCTTGCCATCTCACAGCTTTCTCTCTGTCTTCTGAGTCTAGGTGATTGGAGGTTCTCAGCACCAGGGACTTGGGTCTAAAGGATGTGCCCTTCTCTTGTGCTTTTTAGCTATAGGGGGTTACCACTGTCCACCTCTGAGATGGCTGTTTTGTATGTGTGTGTGTGTTGTTTTTTACTGTTTTTATTGTGAATTGAGTGAAAGTTTACAGGGCAGATCATCAGTTTTACATTAAACAAATCATGTACATTGTTTCATTACAATGATTATAATTCCCTCCATGTACTATCAGTTAATAGTATTTCACTCTATTCATTTTAGCTCTTTAAAAAAAAAACCAACAACACTCAGGCATATGTAATAATTTACACCACCAAAGGGCACATTCTGCAAGTTTATTTCCTGGCCACCACGTCTCAGTCCCTCTCTTCCCATGAATCTAGAGTCCTCAGCTTCTCCCTCTCTCCATGTCCCCATCTTTGCCTCCATCTCTGGTGTTGCTGCATCTCTGGATAAAGTCCCACATTCCTCTTGTGCTCTTCTCCGTTGATGGTCCTAAGGTCCTCTATTCCTGGACTCTAAGATTAACTACTCCCTGGTTTTTGTTACAAAACTTCTTCACAATTGTGACAGTCGTAATTAGTCATGATACCAGTTACTCACTATTAAATCATAAGAATCTTATCCCCATCTCTTTATACCAGACTCATCTTCCCTCACACACTCTTAAACTAAACTCCCTCTTGAAACCTTGTAAGCCAGTCACTTCATGCCTTTATCACCCCCTCATTTTAGGTAGCCAATGTCTAAGTTGCCTGTCCCTGTCTGCCCTGTGTCCAGAGGGGATAGCATTGATATTTGATGTGAAGATACCTTCTCTCTCTGTTGGTATTTAGAGCTACTACCTCCATGAGTAAGGAGCTCTGGTAGTGTAGTGGTTACGAGTCAGGCTGCCAACCTCAAGGTCAGCAGTTTGAAACTACCAGCGGTTCTGTAGGAGAAAGATGAGGCTTTCTGCTCCCGTGAAGATTTGCAGCCTCGGAAACCCTGTGTAGGGTCACTATGAGTTGGAACCTACTCCACGGTACTTAATAACAACAACCACCTCCATGAGTAAAGGTCAAATTCATCAAATTGTAGCAATTCACCCTCATTTCCTTTATCAAAAATTGTTGTTTGTTTGTTTGTTTGTTTGTTTTCCCTCAAGTCAAGTTGTGATCATCACATTGAGGCTAGGTCAAATGGGTATTATCTGCAAGTTTGGGTGTTCTTGTGCTTCTCCCCACTTCATATCAGATGCTTCACTTTTAGCTCTAACCCTCCGTGGCTATGTCCTTGTCCATGGACAAGATGTCCTCTTGTCCTCAGGTGTCCCCAGGTCTCACCTTTTGTGTGCATTTTTGAAGCACCTCAATTTTTTTTTACTCTTTCAATTTTGTCAGCTAGAAGTCTGATACGGGTCTCATTGGGCAGAACTAAGGTGTGGGCAGGACTGCATTCCTTCTGGAGTCTTTAGGGGAGAATCAGTCCATAACCTGACCAAGCTTTCATGTTCTTGCCCATATTCTTTGGTTCATGGTCCCTTTTCGGTCTTCAAAGCCACGGGATGGCTCATTTTAAGAATAGTGAGATGGAAAAACAGATCGATCCCTTTAATAAGATTCTGTACCCCTTATTTGCATGGTTGTATCCCTTGCGTGCTGCTATAGGATAAGCATGGAACTGCTAATCGTGTTAAATGCAAGGCCAGCAGTTCAAACCCATCAGCTGCTCTCTGAAACCCTATGCAGGGTTGAGATGAGTCAGAATCCCCCTGATAGCACACAGCAGCAGCAACAACCTCCATAAGAATGTCATGTACCTTATTTGCTTTATTAAGTAAGTTATCCAGTCTTCCTGGTGGACCACAAACACTTCCATTGCTTTGTCCCACCCAGTCATATGGTGGGAGTTATAAGACCATGGCAAGAAGGGCCATATGAAAGCAATTCATCACACCATAGTGCACAGTGCATTTCTATGCATTTCTGTGCCCTTCACATTTTGAAAGTTGACAGGCCAGTTATTTGTAGAACAGTTCTCAGTTTGGGTTCATCTGAATGTGTTCTGGACAGGAATCCCACAGAACATGGCAATGCTATGTTCTTCTCAGGACATCATAGCAGAAGGCACACATTTGTGTCTATTTGTCCCATTACTGGTGACATTAACTTCCACCAGCTGTTGAGGTTATGTGTTGGCCAGGTTTCTCCACTGTAGTTACTGGGTTTCCCTGTGTAATTAATAAGTATCTCATGGGATGGACCTTTAAGAAAATTCCCACTAATTCTTTTTCTCTTTTTTACCAAGTAAAATGTACATGACATAAAATTCACCATTTGAAAGCATACAGTCCAGTGACTTTTAGTACATTCACAGTGTGTCACTTCCTCCTTTAATAGTCATTGATGATCCTTGCCAGAATCACTTCTCATCATTGTCAAGTGACAGATTTCTAATTCCACAACTTGTGGGTTGGTATTCCTATATAAGGAGGGGTTGTCTATTTTCTGCCTTTTATGTATATTTATTTTTGTCTTCAAGTTATGGATCCCAGTTTTATTCATCAGAAAATAGTTTTTCTCTCTTATCTTTGGTTTTTGTAATTTTACTGTGCTGATACTGGAATAAAGATGGGGCTTTCTGTTCCCACAAAGATAGACATCTGCACAAATTCAAAGAAAATCATTTGAAACTTTGAGAGTTCAAGTTCAGGTCGCTTGTGTATATAAATGAGTTATTCCTTCACATTTTATTTGCTTGTTCTTTGAGATATTTTAAAACCATGTAGGAGTCCTGGTGTTGAGCTGTGGGTTAATGCGCTGGACTGCAAAGTTGGTTTGAACTGCAAGGGTGGCTATTCAAACTCACCAGTTACTCCTTGGAAACCCTATACAGGGTCGCTGTAGGTCGGAACCAACTTGATGGCACTTAACAACAGCAACAGGTTTTTGATAGTTGTTATCAAGTTGATTGCAACTTCTGAGGTGACATGTGTGCAAAGTAGAACTGCTCCATAGCATTTTCAAAGGTATGACCTTTCAGAAGCAAATCTCTAGGCCTGTCTTCTGAGCTGCCTTAAACCCTGCACCTCAGTTTTAGCTTTATGTCCTATCTGTGAGTGCTATGATTTACAAATAGACATTGCATTTAAGACATTGGGTTATATAACTTTATAAGCTGTTTCTGACTTAGGGTAAGGTGTCATTTCAACAGTGCCATCATAAGTTGGTTCTGAAATGTGTCAGATACTTCTTTTTAAAAAATTATTGTTAGGTGCCCTTGAGTCGGTACCGATGCATAGCAACTCTATGCACAACAGAACGAAATACTGCCTAGTCCTGAGCCAACCTCACAATTGTTGCTATGTTTGAGCCACTGCTGCTGCCACTTTGCCAATCCATCTTGTGGGGGTCTTCCTTTTTTTTTTGACTCTCCATTTACCATCACTATATCCTTCTCCAGGGACTTGGTGTCCCCTAATAATATGGCCAAAGTATGAGAGGCGAAATCTGGCCATCCTGGCTTCCAAGGAGTATACTAGCTGTACTCCTTCCATGACTGGTTTGTCTGTTTGGCAGTCCTTGGTACTTTTAATATTCCTCTCCAACACCATAACTCAAATATATCAATTCTTCTACAGTCTTGCGTATTCACTGTCCAGCGTTTGCATGCATGCAAGGTTACTGAAATTACCAAGGCTTGGGTCAGGCACATCTTAGTCCTCAAACTGACAACTTTGCTCTTAAACACTTTATAGCGGTCTTGTGTAGCAGATTTCCCTAATGCAATATGTTGTTTGTTTTCTTGACTGCTGCTTCCATGAGTGTTGATGGTAGATCAGAGCAAAATGAAGTCTTAGACAACTTCAGTCTTTTCTCCATTAATCATGATGTTGTTTATTGGTCCAGTGGTGAGGATTTTTGTCTTCTTTACATTGTGGTGAAAGCCATACTGAATGAAGGCTGTGCTCTTTGTTCTTCGTCAGTAAGTATTTTAGTCCTCTTTGCTTTCAGCAAGCAAGGTTGTATCATCATTATTGGTAATTTCCAATTTTCCTAGATTCAAACTTTGTACACTCCATATTTTAATTATTAATGAATATTTACAACTGTTTCTCTTCATTTTGAGTTGCGCCCCATCAGCAAATGAAGCTCCATTCACGTTATCATGGTCAACTTTACTTTGATGAGACAGCTCTTCCCCAGTCATATTTTGAGTGCCTTCCAACCTGAGGAGCTCATCTTCTGGCATTATATCTGAAAATATTCTTCATCATGTTTCAATATTCAGTATTCTAGTGTTATCTGACAGTGTTCCACTGTTCTTCATACAGTTTTCAGTGACTATTTGGAAGTACTCTCTGTCTCCTTCTTCCTAGTCTGTCTTCATCGGGAAGCTCAGCTCAAACCTGTCCACTGTGGTTGACCCTGCTGGTATTTAAAATGCCCATCACATAGCTTCCAGCATCGCAGCAACATAGTACAACAAGCTGACAGACAGATGAGTGGTAGTTTTTATTATTAGTTTTCATTATTATTGCCTTTTATTACCAGTGTTATTATAAATCCAATCTTTGAACCTTTACAAGTAAACTTCTGAGAATGGTAACATCAGCAGATTACACACTGCAACATAGGTAGTACCTATGATGGTACTTCAAAATGCTTGTGTGGAAAAATGAAATTAAAAGATAATTAAAAATAAAAACTTTACTTTTCAACCTAAGTTCTATCAAGGTCAAGGCACTTTTATAAGTGGTATCTGCCATTTAGTCCATCCCTAAAGAGCTGAGGGTTTTGGGAATTTAACCGTGTCAATAAAGTCTTTGTTTATCATTGCTAACTAAATGGAGTCATAGTATGGTGCTGTGGGCTAATGCACTGGACGGTAAAGTCGGCTTGAACTGCAAGGTTGATGGTTCAACTTCACCAGCTGCTCCTTGGAAGAACTATACAGGGTCACTATGGGATGGAACTGATTCTGCGGCACTTAATAAGAACAAAAAAGTTGTCCTGGTGTGGCGGTGTGGGATAAGCACAGGACCTTGAAGTTCAAACTCACTAGTCACTCCTCAGAAACCCTATATAAGATCAGTATGAGTCGGAACCAACTCCACGGTAATTAACAACAGCTAAAAAAATAGGCTGCTTTTAAAGATTTTATTAAGATTGGAAAATAAAAATAAGTCAGCAGTAGCTGAATCAGGACTGTAGGATGTTTTCCCATTGAAGCTCTTGCAAATTGCCCTTGATTGATGAGTAGAATGAGAGGTGCCTTGTGGTGAAGTGTGCTGGTGAAATGTCCCCAGGCATTTTCCTGCAAAACCTTTGTTTCCCTTTCTCAAAGCATTGTCATAATAAGTTACTGTTCTTTGGCTCTGCAGAAAGTAAACAAGCAAAATGCTTGTGCATCCCAAAAAACTATTGCTAGGACCTTTGCTCTTGACTGATCTGCTTTTGCTTTTGTTTTGACTGAACCACTTCTACCTCTTGGTAGCCATTGTTTTATTGTACTTTGTCTTCAGGATTGTACAAACCCATGTTTCACCTTTTGTTATAGTTCTTCTGAAAACTACTTCAGAATCTTGATTCCACTTACTTTAAATTTCCACTGGAAGCTCTGTTCTTATTTGCAGCTTATCTGGGCTTAGTGGTTTGGACATGAAGCAGGAAGTTTTCTCAAGATTAATTTTTCAGTCTGAATTGTATAAACTGAACCAATTGAGATGCTTATGATGTTGCTTGTTTCTGCTGTTGTTAATCTTCCAATTAGGGTATGAACAAGATTGTTTCCTTGCAGTTTGATGTGGATGGTCTGCCACTGTGAGCTTCTTTTTGTCTCTTCTTGAAACAAGTTATCCATTTGTAAACTGCTGATTTCTTTGGGCATATTGTCCTCGTAAGCATTTCATAAAGCCTCTTTTTCATAAAGGAGTGGCTTTACCATTCCTTCCAGCCAAGGTTTGCCATAGATATGGTGTTTGTTCTTGATTCAGTTCTATCAGAATCCATGTTGCTCTGATACGGGTTCTTTTCAAACTCATATCTTATCCTTCTTATTACCTCAAGTAAGATCCTCCTATTCAGACGTGTTGTGACAAGTATACAAGTTTATTTGGAACAAAAAATACATATATGGATAGGAGGAAAGTTATGGAGAATTAATCCTGAGGTGCTGGACTGGCTCTGGAATGACTCCCTTCATTTTATTGCGCTCTCATGTATTGTACTCTGCAGATACTGCATTTTGTACAAATTGAAGGTCTGTGTATTGAAACCCATTTCAGTTCCAGTGTAGCCCCCCAAGATTAATTCTCCTCCCACCCATGCATGAGAAATCTAGCCATCATTGCTTTCAGTCTCCCTGGATTTGTTCAATCTCTTGACTACAAGACCACCCCCTCAGCTGCTGACTGCTATTCATCTCCGACCTTTCTGGCCTCAACCTTTAGGGGAGCCTCGCCAGCCGAATTTCCAGCTGTAGTTACAGCAGCCACCCCACCAGTTGAATTTCATGTCAGCTGACCTCACGCAAACCATACTGACCCAAACCTAGTCCTTTTAATCATCTGCCCACAGGCTAGTCACTGTCCCTGGCCCTCACCAAAGGAAATGGGAAACAGTTTGGGCTAGACAAGCATTTACATGATGGCAAACTAGGGTCATGATTAGGAATATGAACTCTGGGGCCAGATCACCAATATTCAGGTTCCAGAGTTTAGATGTTCTAGCTGTGTGACCGTGGCCAAGCTTATTATTTTTTTTCTCAGTTTCCTTTGAAATCATCGGGCCTGGCACTGCCAAGGCAACTGCATTTCCAGCCATCACATTGTTGTTGTGTTGTTGTAAAGTGCCGTTGAGTCGATTCTGACTCTTAGCAGCCCTGTATGGGTTTCCAGGGAGCAGCTGGTGAGCTTGAACTGCTGACTTTGCAGTTCAAACCTACCTTGCAGTCCAAGTTCAGCACATTAACCCACAGTGCCACACCAGGTCCCTATCAGTCAGAACTGACTGGATGGCACTTATAACAACAACTTCATAGGGGTCTGTGAAAATTGGAGACTACATGAAAAGTACCCAAAGCATAGTAAGTGCCATGTCCCCATAAGTGACTGCTGTTGTAATTAGGCACTCTTTCATTAGATTGTGGACCCAACAAAGGTTATCTCTTTTACTCATAGATATGTATATCCCAAGTATCTAAACCAAGACCTAATGTGTAGTAGTTGCTGAGTAAATGGTGTTTTGAATGAATAGTTTTATTAAGACATAGTCAGGGTTAACTAAAACACCCCCCCACCCCCCACCCCCCAAAAAACAAAACAAAACCCCCCACCACCATTGCCACTGAGTATTTCCGACTCAGTGATCTTTTAGGACAGAGTAGAACTGTTTCATAGATTTTCCAAAATTGAAAATCCTGATGGGAGTAGACAGCCTCATGTTTCACCCATGAAACTGCTGGTGAGCTCGAACGTCATTCACAGTGCCACCAGGGCCCCCGTGATGTTAACTGGTTAAGTACAAGTGAGCACATCTTTGATGTATTAAGTTGAAAGCTTAGATTTCAGAACATGGATTTATAGCTATTCCTATTGATAGGGGTCCTGGTGTGATGTTGTAGGATAAGCACTGGACTGTTAGCCACAACATTGGCCGTTCAAACTCACCAGCTGTCCGTAGAAACCATATACAGGGTCAGTATGACTTGGAACCGGCTCAATAGCACTAAACTACAAACAGCAGTTGATAGGATGGAGTCCCAGTGCGCTGTTATAAGATAGGCACTGAACTGCTAACAGCAACTTCTCGGAAGTGCTTTATAGGGTCACTATAAGTGACTGACTCGAAGCACTTAACAGCAGCAAATAGCATTGCTCTGGTCACCCAGTGGTTATGAATCAGGTTGCTAATCTCACAATCAGCAGCTCTAAACTACCAGCTGTTCTGTGGGAGAAAGATGAAGCTCTCTGCTCCCGTAAAGATTTACAGCTTCAGAAGCCCTGTACAGGGTCGCTATGGGTCGGAACCAACTCCATGGCACATGACAACAACAACAACGAGTGACCGACTCGAGGCACTTAACAGCAGCAATAGCATTGCTAGAATTGGCTCAGGTTTTCTGAGTCTTCATCAGTGATAGTGGCTGAGATAAAACCCTCGCCACCTTATTATTGTTGTAAATCTATGTACAATCTTACCACCTTTCAAGTAGGTATGGACTGATTGCTCTTGTTTTTGTAGGTCCACCTTTCACCCACCAGAGGACACCACAGAAAATGGTTTATTATGGGAAGACAACTTGTAAAGACAACTATGAACATTACATTGAGATCATAAAGTACGTGTTCAACTCTTACAAGAGAGAGTCTCCTCTCATCATCAACACGATGGGATGGGTGACAGGTGAGCTCGTGTGACAGAAAAGCAGGGACAGTCTGTGAAGACAGTCTGTGCCAGAGTTTGCTCTTGGGTCTTAGTTAATATTGCAGCCCAGTGTTGAAAGCACTCTTCCTTTACTGAGTACATCTTTGGAGATAAGTATAAACTCCTCTTGTAGGGACATGTGGTCTCCCCACAGTCTCTAACAGTGCTCACGTCGTCTCTTCCTTGCAGACAACGGGCTCTTACTTCTCATCGATCTCATCCGACTGCTCTCGCCCAGCCATGTTGTCCAGTTCAGCTCTGGCCGAAGTAAATACATGCCGAACCTCACCCCAGATTATGTGGATGACATTGATGGCTTGTACACGAAAAGCAGGCCCAAGATGAGAAATAGAGGTTTCAACCTTCCAGAAGCAGAAAATTTGGAATTTATTGACGAAGAAAGAGGGAGTCCAGTTGTGTTTTCTGGTCACAAACTGATGTGCGTTCGATCAGAGTTTACATTTAGAAAAACTCCAAGAAATAGGTAAATAAAGAGTCACCTTTTGGCTAGAGAATTATATTTCTTCAGTTTTTAAAAAGTCTTCTATTCTCTATACCTTGACAGGAGTAAGTTTTCTAAAAGTTTTCAAATCTCTGCCACAGTTCTGTATTTACAAAGGCATCAGTTACCTTCTGAACTGTTCAGACACACCTTTGGCTCCGGTTACCAGGAGCATCAACTTCAAGGACAGTCTTTGCGGGTGTGTTTTCCCATAGGAACAACAGACTCTAAGGTGGTAAACATCTTAAGAAAACAGCGCAATTCTCAATTCCCTTGTCAGTGTCATCTACACAGGGACAGATGTGCTTCAGTTGCTGCATGAGAGACACACATGTAAGGTTAGATCACTACTGACCTGACTGATTTACTTTTCAGAGAATCGCATAACAGAGTTCTTCGTGAATTGGCAGTCTTGGGTTACCTTGGCAAGCTGCAGCCCCCAGATCCAAAGTTAGTTTCTCCTATACAAGACCTGACGCCCTACCAGGTAATCTGAACTCATGTGAGAGAAATTCTCTTCATTTTGTTAAGCAGCACTTACATGCCTTCCTGTGTACCAGGTACTGTTGCGCCTTTTTCCCACCTCATCCTCAGAACAACCCTGAGATGCAGGTTCTGTAATTACCCTCATTTTCCAGATGGGGAAACTGAGATGCAGAGAAGTGAAGTGATCCTGCTGAACTGGCAGAGCAGGACTCCAAACCCAGGCAGTTTAGCTCCAGAATCCATCCTCGTAACTGTTGCTGTGCCTGGTGTGAGTGTGGTCATGTGGTGGTTGAGAATGGTCTGCCTTGTCCCAGTCAGTGATGGTGCTAGCTAGGAGGGAAACCCAGCGCTCCCTGGTACTCAATGTGCGTAGCTCAGGTCCTCACTTGTAGATTGGGGATGGTACCAGTACCTTGTAGAATGGTTGTAGAGATACAGCTAGTGTTCAGAAGAGCGCACTTAATACGTCTGACATTAGTGTTATCGTCACACCAGAGTACAAGGGGGCCTCCAAAAAGTTCGCGTAATGGAATTTAAAAATAGTAGAAAATTTCCACAAACTTTTTGGAGCCTCCTCATATTTACAACTTAGAATCCAAACTGTTGAGAATTGTTTCACCACATTGTTAGGTTTCAGGATGATGAGAGAATGAAAATAATAGTAGGTAGCAGTTCTTGAAACATTGGATCTGTGTTCTGTGTTAATTAAGCCTGTGCCAACTCATTGACTCACAATGATCTTGCTACCACTCCCATTTTACACATGATAAACCGAGGCCAACGACGTTGAGTCAGTTTGCCCAAAGTAGCATAGGAAAAGGTTGATCTGGGATTCAAGCCCAAGCGCCCTGACTGTGCAGCCCCTCCGTGGTGGAGGATTCACTGTGTGCCAGGCACTATTCAATGCTGAACATGGAATGGCTTACTTACTGGCTCCTCAGGGCAACCCCTGTGAAGTCAATGCTACTGGGGTTCCCTGCTGACAGCTGGAAACACTGTGACCCCATCAGGAGGAGCCACTTGCCTGAGGTCACACAGTCAGAGGTAGTGGCCTGAGCAGCAGGGTAGTGTCTCCTGGGCCTAATGCTGAGATAGGCTCCAGCCCCCCTAGAGAATCTTGGGTAATGCCTTTAGGGACCTTAGTTTACTGGGCCATTTATTCCCTTGGAGATACTTTGTAACTGAACCTGCAACTGATCTGCCAGTAATTTAATTTCATGGCCGTCAGTGGTTTAAAATATATTTTTGAAGCCTAAATAATTTGTGTAACAAAATATATTTTTATTCTAAAAATTTGGAACTCTCCAGAAAGTTAAGGAAGCCTTGGTGGCACAGGGTTGAAGCACTTGACAAACCAAAAGGTTGGCAGTTTGATCCCACGCAGTGACTCAGTGGAGACAGACCTGGCCATAGGTTTCCATAAAGACAGCAGCAGCCTAGCACACCCTCGGGGTCGCTCTCCTCTGTCCCATAGGGTTGGTGTGAGTCAGAGTCAGCTCAGTGACACTCTCTATCAACAGCAACCCTGAAAGGAATGTGCTAAAGGTAGTTCATTTATGTTGTGGTTGAGGAATAGTCAAATTTGCCATCATGCATTGATTTTTATGGTTTACCACAGGAAACCCCTCCCTAAATGTGCCTCCCTCTAGCTCGTTTATATGTCCATTTAAATAAGAAATTCCAAATTTATGGCTTAGATTTCTAGTGAGTGTTACTGGTACACAAGAACTGCATAAGTTCATTAGGGTCACTGCTTTAAAGCTCACCAAACACCAGTTAGTGATGGTGTTGTTTATAGGTCATTTTGGTAGTCTGCCTGGCAGACATAGCTCTAGCTTGCTGGTCCGTCTTTTGTAAGAATTATAGGTGGTCTGTCATAGATGGGGTAATGGGTTGTACACATTGACCTTCCAGGTCCCCTTCAATGCAGTTGCACTACGGATTATGCACGCAGATGTCGCCCCTACCCACATCTTGTATGCTGTGAACGCCAGCTGGGTCGGCCTCTGCAGGATCCAGGATGACGTCAGAGGCTACGTGAATGGGCCCATCTTACTGGCCCAGACTCCCCTTTGTGACTGCGTGGGGTTCGGTGAGTCAGAGTATAATGCTTACCTGTCTGTTAGTGGCATCCTGGTGTGGTGGGCTCCTGTAGCTGCTCTTTAGCTGAAGCAGCAGAGAGCTCCTCCTCCTTCTAGACTGGGGCTGGGGGTGGGGGTGCTAGAGACGAGGAACATGGCTGCTCTTCTCTTGGCCTCGCCTGCCAAGTCCTCTAAAGTCCAGAACTTGGTGCTCTTCTCACTTGAGCCCTCTTCTCTAGGCCTTCTTACCCACTGCTGGCGTGAAATCCGTCTTTAGGCTGACCATCACGTGGGACCCTTCAGCACAGTATGGTGTCTTCACTGTGGAGCTTTCCACTCAGATGTCTCACGACTTCTTAGACCTCCTCCTCGGCCCTCCCAGCCACCCACACCATCTCCTGCTGTTGTTCCCATCCCCTCTGTTCTCCTCAGAGCTCACTGGGTTGTTCTCGGCACTTCCTCTCCTGCATTCACTACATCCAACCCATTAGCAGGTCTTGTAGCTTTCTCTTCCTTTCCATGCTCACCTGAGCTGCTGGGAAACTTCCTCTCCAATTCCTCCTCACAGTCAAATGATCTGAACACAGACATGAGTGTGTTACTTCCCACTGCACGTTAGGTCCACAGTCAGCACTGCAGCACTATATCCCTGCCTCCATCATCAACCTTTTCTTCACATTGTCGTCCCTTCTCCCTGGCTCACAGAGGTCGGTTAGTGCTTGTAGGTGTCATAGAAGGGGCCTGGACCTAAGTGACCCAAAGTAGCATGATCATTGAGTAAATACATACACTTTTCTGATTGGTACAACACTGTCCTAAAACCATAAAGCAGGAATATTGGATTATCTGCTTTGTGTTCTTCAGTGATTAATTTTCTCCCTGTCTTGTGCTTGCCTCACTGAAAACTGAATTTAGAACTTTTGCCTGTAGGCCATCTTGGTTCCTCACACCTGAGCAAGGGAAAGGGGTTTGAATGCGACATTTCTTGATACTTTGCAGTTTTAAAGCAAAGTAGCAGAACTGACACTCAACCTTTAAGCACCATCCTTCAGTACTCGAGGTGGGTAGGCTTGCTGTCTCTCTGAAAGGGTGAATTTTGCACTGTGAATGTGTCGTCAAGGGATCTGCCGAGGGATTGACATGGAGAAGAGGCTTTACCACATCCTCACCCCGGTGCCCCCGCAAGAGCTGAGAAATGTGAACTGTCTGCTGATTGGAGCTGTTTCCATCCCACATTGTGTCTTCAAGAGCCAGGTGAGTGTAAGTCCAGCAGTCAGCCTCAGGAGGGCCATGTCCACAGAAGAGTAAGTGAGTGATGGAAGTAGGGGCAGGAGTCACGTGAACAGGTTACTGCTTAGGAAATAGGCACTTTGTTTTAGGGCCTGAATGTGGCATGATGGAGTGTCAGGGTGGTTGCAAAGGCCTGAGGGCATAAGTCACCTTCAGTTGGGACAAGAGCCCTGTGGTAGAGCCAGGGTCGCAGGAGTAGGTTGTATGGGAGAAGAGCGCAGAGGTTGCCTCCCTCATATTACCTTCCTAAGGATGATCCATGGGAAGGTACTGGGTTGCTGTGTATTGGCCAAGGGTATCCCAGGGATATTGGTGTGGCCCCAGAGCAAACCACAGGAGCTGCAAGTAGAGTGGGAGGCGTGGCTGTTCCTGCTTTGCCCACCTGCTTGTTTAATACACAGGAGACACATACACCCTTATGCTCTTGTTGGCATGCTTGTGGGATTGCACTGGAAGGAGGCACTATCACGTTTGCAGCTGGGCTGATTGCTTTAAGTGGGTCCTTTGCGGCTGGACAAGGGTGTAGGGGTCCTAGAAAAACCCTTATCTCTCGACTCACTGTTAACACTGTCTTCTAGGAAACAAAGAAAGCTGCAGGGCTCTGCTTGCTGGGGTTTGGCATGTTTCCATCTGTTTTCTTTGTTCTGTTTCAGCGTGGGCCTGAAGGAATGATACCTTACATCACAACAGATTATAATTTTAGCCTTCCTGGAGCACGAGACAAAGTTGGAGCAAGAGACTCTGAGCAAACCGATGAGGAGAAAAAATACCTGAGATCCAAACTGTTTAGAAAAATTAACCTGTATTAATGTTTTTACTATTGCAAGACATTTGTCTACCAGAAAGCTTGATTTATTTTTCTCAGATGTAACATCAACTGACTTGGTAGTGTTTTATGGAAACAAATGGAACACTTTTCTAGCAAACAGTATTTGTATATAATTCATGAATATGGTTAATAGTAGGTGTTTTCATGTTTCTCTCATTTTAAAGCTACACAGTGGAGACCTTTGTCTCCGTCTTCTACGTGGTCAGTTATATTTCTTTTTATCCTATTTGTAGCAGCAGAGAAAGTGCACTATTAAAACAATCTGTTTTGTTCAAAACCTCTTCAAGGTACTGGTAGTTGAACTCATGATAAAAACAGAGATCTTGGGACCACAAAAATGTACCAGAGAGGAAGGGAGGCTGGTCTACGGGATATTAGGAACAATGGACTGTGAAGACGGGCTCCTTTTTCTCTGGTTGTTGTTGTTAGGTGCCATCGAGTCAGTGCCAACTCATAGAGTGAGGTGCAAATTGAGGGAGGGGGACCCTGTCCAGGTTACCTCCCTGACTTCTAGATGGGTGGTACCGTCATGGGTGCTCCTTCTCATGCCCTGTTGGTTTGATTGTAAATAAGTTAATCGCCCATTGATGGATTGAATGATGAAAGATGATGTTTGATCTGGTAAAGTTAATCAGAGTTCAGTAGATCAAAGTTGAACTCAGTGATGTAACCCTGTAATGTCATTCTGGAAAACTGACTCTCAAACCCAGGAAGCATCTCTAGGGGACTCTTTAAAGCTGGATGTATCCTGAGTTCACATCTGAGGCTGAAGACACCCACGGGTCTGAGCTGGAAGCAAGGGTGTTGGCAAGAAGGACTGGCAGACCAGTCATTTCTGCATTTAAAGATGGTGAGATACTTACTGGGGCAGCATTGTCATCTGCTATTGTGACCGTATCAGCAGTGGCACTGTAAGGTAATGCACTGGATTGCAAGGTCGATTTGAGCTGCAAAGTTGGCAGTTCAAGCCTACCAGCCACTCCTCAGAAACCATTTACAGGGTCTCTACGGGTCGGCACCGACTCAACAGCACTACACAACAACCACCACAAAGCATGATCATGTGAAGGATAGTTATTGTGATATGTGAGTCTTAACATTTATGTTTATTTACACTGTTGATTATCAGTATCATAAGTTCTTTGTGGTGGCCCTTCAGCACGTCATAGACACACAGAAAAGGACAGGAACCCTCCATCACCCTCTCTACATCCTAGAGACCACTTAAGGTGCAGCTTCATAGTTGTCTCTTAAGTACATCCTAAGTTTGCTTGCATCATATTTTTCTATATTGGTCTTACCAAGAGTTTGAACAAAATCCACCACCAAGAGTTTGAACCTGTGTCAGACTTTTCCATTTCTCCATTTCCTTATATCTTTAAGGTAGCACTGTAGATCGGAGTCCTGGTGTGGCGCTGTGGGTTAATGCGCCAGACTGCAAAGCCATTTGAACTGCAAGGTTGGCAGTTCAAGCTCACCAGCTGCTTCTTGGAACCCTTTACAGGGTCGCTATGGGTCGGAACCCGACTTGACAGCAATTAACAACAACAATGACAACATAGATCATTAAGAGTCTTAGTGTAAAAAAAAAAGAGTCTTAGTGTAGGTAAAGCACTGGACCACAAGGTCGGTTTGAACTACAACATCAGCCCATCAGACTCACTAGCTGCTCCTTGGAAGCCCTATATGGGGTCGGGTTCACCATGAGTCAGAACTGGCTCGATGGCACTTAACAATAGTAGGTCATTATTAACAGAGAGTCTCTGAAGTTTGAAAGTGGTAGGCATGTAATTTGCATTTTTATTAAATCCAGCCTAACTTCCTGAATAAGGATCCCTGGTGGTGATGTGGTTCAAGTGCTCAGCTACAAAACTGAAGGTCAACAGTTTGAACTCACCAGTTATTTTTCTGTAGAGCGATTTAGCAGTGTCCTTCTGTAAAGAAGCCTTGAAAACCCATATAGGGTCTTTGTTGCTCTTGTTAAGTGCTGTCGAGTGGGTTCCAACCCATAGTGACCCTGTATAGGGTTTCCAAGGAGTGACTGGTGAGCTTGAACCACCAACCTTGTTGTTTAAAACTGACTTTGCAGTCCAGCGCTTTAAGCTGCAGTGCTGCACCAGGGTCTTTGGGCCATTGGTAAAGAACAAGGCAGTACCACTAGAGGGAGCTGTTGGCTATTCATCAGGTGGCTGTCCTAGCGCTGGCCCTAGGAACCTGTGTCAGACTTTTCCAAGGGGGTTCAGAAATCCTGCTTGTTCTGGGACCAGCTCCAGGGTGTGCCCTCTTCTCTGGATCTTTGACCATTTGATGTCAATCAATGTCGGTAGCTTGGGTACCCAAGAAAAGGATAGGATCCCAAGACAGAATGGAACCAGTCCTCTACACGTTTCTACAGTCTGTTATGGTTCAGCCTGCGTAAGATAGAGTTCTGCATTAGTTAATTCTCTACAAAAGCTTAGTCTTGTTTGTGATTTCCAAAGTAATAGTTGTTTGTTGGAGTCCTGGTGTGGCATTGTAGAATAAGCACTGAACTGCTAACCACAAGGTTGGCAGTTCAAACCCACCAGTTGCTCCTCAAAAACCCTATGTAGGGTCACTATGAATCAGAACCAACTCCACAGACACTCAACAGCAACAGTTGTTGGTTGCCGATGAGTCAGCTCTAACTGCTGTGACTGTTAGAAACCAAATCACCAGGCCTTTCTCCCAACATGCAGCTGGGTGGGTTTGAACTGCCAACCATTCGGCTAGAAGGTAGGGATCACAGTGGGTTTGAACGATGGCAGAAACTGGATGTTTGGAACTGTAGCCTCCACCACTTCCCTCCTTTCTCCAGGCAGTGTCACCTGAAAGCTGTCCGTGTGGTCTCATGTCCTGCTATTATTTAAAGAGCTCCAAGGAAGCAGCTTCTATGGCCTCCATTGAACTTATTCATTCCAGGGGATTTTTCTTAAAACCCACATATATTTTTTAATTTTATAAACACATTACATGTAGGAAATTATCGTTAAGTCCACCGCCACGAGGGTAATAAGTTAATACTGTGGTGCTATCTCAGCTGATATATTTTTTTTTAACAAACTGATAGCATACTGTATGTGGTTTTCTATCCATTGTTCGTCATTTAACATAAATTTCTGTGTCATTAAATATGTTTGAAAACATGCGCTTGATTTCTGTGTAATCTTATTATGTAACTAGATCATTTATTCCGGGAAATCATTCAAATGCTTAGAAATATGGCAGAAACATGGAGGAGGGCGCTAATGGGGGGTGGGTAATAAAATCTGGATGCCAGACAAGAGGAAAACTGAGGAAAGTCCAATAAATGTCTATGCCTTCTGTGCATTTCAGCATTGAGTACAGTGGGAATTTAATTTTTCTGTGTGGGCCCAAGTATGTAACTGAAGAGACAATGCCGTGTCTTTTCTGGACTCTCTTTGAAAGAAAATTAGGAGGAAAGAGGATTTTGTCCTTTGAGTTCAAAAGAAAGCTAGAATCCTGGGGTCTGCCTGTCTCTGTTCTTGGGGCTTCTCATGGCGGGCCTGGTGCAGAGAACAACCTTGGCTGACAAGCTGAGCCTGAACAGTGGCTAAAATAAATATGGGGGCCATCTGTGCAGTAAGGGGGAAAACACTCACGTGACACTCCGGGCCTCTACAGACAGACCTTGCTAAGTTAAATATTTCCAAGACTGCCAGGAAAAATTGGAGTAGGGGGCTGGCTGGTATCCTCGAGGAGACACGCTGAGTTGAAGGGAATGGAGTCTGGTCTGTAAATGCCGAAAGCTGAGTAAGCGAGATGTGGACATCA
Organism: Chrysochloris asiatica; assembly: GCF_000296735.1. NCBI lineage: Eukaryota > Metazoa > Chordata > Mammalia > Afrosoricida > Chrysochloridae > Chrysochloris > Chrysochloris asiatica. Next base: position 4,912,035 of record NW_006408741.1, read on the forward strand.
GCAAATAAGCCGAGCTGGGCAGACAATGTGTCGGGCTTGGAAGCCAAGGAAGGGTAGCCATGGCAACTGGCCCTGATGCTGCTCTCGCACTCAGCAGACAGGCGCAGATTTTTCTAACCTTTTGGAACTTGCTCCGGTTTCTGGCTATGAACCTCTCTGCCTGATGCAGGGAAACCACCAAACTTTAGAGACCTTCCTCCTAGCCAGGGGGTTCCAGCAGAGGGGCTGCTGTGAACCCACAGTTCTTTGGAACTTTGTTTTCTAAGAAATGAGGGAAGGCACCCACTGAGGCAGCCAGCAGTATGAGAAATCTGTTCCAGGGAACAAATGTGTACTTGGGAATGGAAAATACAGAGAGAAAGAAAACAGTAAGGAAACCCAGTGTGGTAGTGTAGCTTATAAATTGAAATCTACCACCCCCCAGGGGACCTGTCTCAGGAGAGCACATTGGCTGAATCTGTGCAGCCAGATTCAACTGGAGGAATTAGTAGTGGGGCTAAGTCTGGGAGAAGTCCTCTGTTTGAATTGTCGCCAAGCAGGGAGGAAAGGACACCTGTGCGCTTGACCAGGAAACGTAGGGCCAGGCCAAGTGCCACCATCCAAGGTCAAGTATGAATTCAGTCATGATAAAATATGCATCTCCGCCTGAGAACTGGCTTAACCTGCGTGCAGCCACTGGTGAGTATTAGCTTCCTCTCTTGTACAGAAAGGAGGGTTTAAGACAGAGAAGGACTTTGCAGGTCTTGGAGGGGTAATGAAGACCCCCATGCTTGGAAAGTTGGTTGATAATTACATGCTTTAAGAGCCTCTAGCCAGGAGTCGCTGGGTGGCAAAAGCAGTTTAGTACTTGGCTACTAAAGGTTGGTGGTTCACATCCATACAGAAGTACCTTGGAAGAAAGGCCTGGTGATCTACTTCAGGGAAATCAGCCACTGAAAACCCTGTGGAGCACAGTTCTACTCTGACACACGTGGGTCACCATGAGCTGCAGTCAACTCAATGGCAACTGATTTTTTAACTTTATTGTGAGCTGTTTGAAGGTTTACAGAGCAGATCATCAGGTTTACATTTAACCATATATTTTGTTTTGTCTCGGTTGCAATCCCCTCGATTAACATCACTTATCCCACTTCTTCCCTGTGGTTCTTATACCCATTCCTCCTTGCTCCACCCTTCTGAATTTTGTCCTTACGTAAATGCTGCCCTTTTGATCCTGAATGGTTAGACTATTCTACGGTGTGCATACCTCACTAGTAGTGTTCCCTCCCATATGTGCCTATCTCCTGACTGAAAACTGAGCCACTTGGGTGAATTCATTTCCAGTCCTGAAGGCTGACCAAGAGCCATAGTTTCAGGTGTTCTACCAGTGTCTTTGATCTTTTAAAAAAATTTTTTTTAAATGATTCTGAGTTTTGTTACATATTTTTTCCTACTTTATCCAAGACCTTCTCTTTCAGAGCAGTTGGTACAGGTAGCCAATCATTGTCTAGTCTGGCCTTAGGATGGTGGAGGCTGGTGTTCAAATGGTCCATTAGATCATGTGACTAATTGTTTCCAAGTGTCTTCAATTGTCACCAGGAGTTGCCGGGACTGAAACTAAAGGCCTCTCCCTTCTTAGCAAACAGCACGTTATCTCTGTCCACAAATCAGAGCTCATGACTGAAGCCTGCTGGTCTAGAGGCCGTCTTTCCTTCAGACTGGATGAGACCAATATTTAAACCTTAGACGGTGGCTCATGAGCTGTTTTTTTTTTTTTTTTTTGTAAATTTTATTTGCATTTTATTTTAAGCTTAATTTACTCTTGAGCCATAAGTTTTTGTTTCTTCAGTTTCTTCTGAGATAATCTTTTTCTTCTGTGCAACCTCCTCTTTTGGCTTAGGAACAATTTGTTCCTCTTCAGTGAGGATCATCTCAATGTGGCAGGGGGAGCTCATGCAGGGTTGATCCGACCATGAGCTCTGTAAGTTTGGTGGTGCATTTGGTGCATCTTGGGAGGTTTGTTGACCTGGCTATGTTCAATGACCAAAGAATTCACATCTAAACCCTTCAGTTCAGCATTGCTCGCTGCATTTTTAAGCATGGGCAGCAAAAACTCAGCACTCTTTGGGCCACCAACCCTGTGTCCAACCCCACTGTTTGGCCTGAGCACATCTACCAATGCCACCATTATAATGTTGGAATGGTACACATTGCTTCTGCAAAGTGACATCTTTAAGATACTTGGTGGCTTTCCGGATATGTATATCCTTGATGGCCTGGGTAGTCTCATGGGTCTTGTTTTGTGGGGGTTTCTGGGTCAAGTGATGAACCATCTTGTGAGATTACCTCAGGCTGCTTACAGGAAGAGCTTATGAGCTTTTAAGATCCCAGTCACTACTCAGCAAAGTAAGATGTAGAACATTGAGATTGTGGACTATATTATGGCAACCGATTTTTGCTGTTGAGTTTTAAAGCCTTCTGCGTGATGGCAGTGTTCAGCCAGTGTGTCTTCATTGATCAGCAAGTTAATGATTCAAGAGCATGGAGGCCAAACGTTTCTAGTCCAGCAGGCTTCAGCCATCAGTTCTGATTTGTAAACTGAGATAAAGTACACAAATTTTTCTGTTTGCTAAGAAAGCAGAAGGCAGAGGCCTTCAGTTTCAACCTGCCAATTCCTGGGGGAAAAAAAAGGGCAGCTAGTTCATTCTAGTGTAGAGAATAGCCTCACATGCATGTGAAAGTTGGACAATGATTAAGGAAGACCATAGAAGAAATGATGCATTTGAGTTACAGTGTCAGAGAGGACTATTAAAAGTACTATGGATTGCCAGAAGAATGAACATCTGCCTTGGAAGACGTACAGCCAGGATGCTCCTTAGAAGCCAGGATGACAAGATTTCGTGTCTCAAACTTTGAGCCATGTTATCAGAAGAGACCAGTCCCTGGAGAAGGACATCGTGCTTAATAAAAAGAGGAAGACCCTCAATGAGCTGGCTTGGCACGGTGGCAGCAGCAATGGGCTCAAGTGTAACAACAGTTGTGAGGTTGCTGCAGAACCAGGAAGTTTTTCATTCTTTCGTGCGTAGGGTCGCTATGAGTCAGAGACAACTGCACAGCACCTAACAACTAGTGAGGAGCTGGGATTGCTGGTAGAGTTGGCAGTTCTCCAGTTTTCTGTTCTGTGAGATGGAAGGTGCCCAAGACCCTTCCCTTCAAGCTACTATGTGTGTGCATTAAGTGTGTCCCAATTGCCAGGATGGTCTGTAAAAGCGTCTCACACTTGCCTTGCCTTTGTAGCTCTCTCAGGGAAGGTCATCAAATTCCCTTAAGCCATCACTATTTTTAAATCCGCTTCTGACACATCGGGTGTTGTGTTCATGGGATCAAGTAACATTCCAACACCCCAGAGTTAGAACCCTGGTCTGGGAAACACCCCATTCTTGGCCTAAAAAGAATGGCCTGGGGCTGCATTGGCCATTGGCCCCTCAATTGTACTCAAACAGAGCCCCATTCCAACCTTCATCCACCCCCACTCCCCACCAAGGCTAACCCTAGACTGATTCATGAAGCAGACAGTGAGTCACGAAGCAATCATCCCAACACCCACTTAGGCCCTCAGTGCAGGTAATTCCCAGCCCAGAGAATGGTCTGAACTTCAGACTCTCTCTTCCTCTGGTTTACTCCAACAAGCAAAGTTTACCTGTGCTGCGGGTAACCAGGTAATAGAAATTAATTCAAATGATCTGGGCTAACTGGAAAGGCATAGCATTTGCGTTTGAATAGATATTTCTAGATTGTCATCCAGGAAAGTAGTGCCATTTATCTCCCATCAGTGGCATATTTTGGCCCTTTCATACGCTGGTCATCATCTTCATAAGCCTGTCCTGACAGATGAGGGTGGGTGGCTGGGCAGGTGTCCCCTTACTTGGTCTTCAGGCATTTCTCTGTCCACTCCTATTACTGAAATGCTGTGACACTTGGCAGAGGTGCAATGGCAGCTGCAGCAGGATCTGAGCGCATCCTTCTAGGACCTCTGAGGGTGGAGGGCATCAAGGGCACACCAGGCATAGTTTTGTTATTTTTCTTGTTAATGTTCCCACTTCAAAGGATCCTTTTATATTGGAAGTTGTTAATAATATAGTTTACAGAGCAAACAGACCGGTGTTGAATCACAGCTCTCCAACTTACTAGCTCGCCTATGACCTTAGGCAAATCACTTTAGTTTTCTGAGCTTCAATTTCATTATCTTTGAAGTAGAGATAATAGTATCTACTGCTCAAGGTGATTGTGGGGATCAGATGTGGTAATGCTCTAGTCTGTGTTGGATAATTCTAGTATCACATATTTTTGTGGATCTTTTTTCTGTTGCCTTTGTTACTGTTGGTTTTAAATCAAGAGGTCTTATTGACTTGTGTGCCTATTTATCTTTGACCCTATGTGAGACAATGTATTTCAAAAGTTATTTGTAGAAAAAATTTTAAGCCTAGAATGGTAGAGGGGTTTTGTATGCTATGTATGCTTGGAGACACTACCAGTCTGGAACCACCTTAACTCAAATTCAAGGCTTGAAATTAACTGGACTTTGACTTCTATTCCCTCAGCCCTATTGTTATTGGTGGTGGTGATGTGCCGTGGAGTCAGTTCCAACTCATAGTGACCCTGTATAGGGTCTTTACGGGAGCAGAAAGCCTCATCTTTCTCCTGTGGAATAGCTGTTAGTTTTGAACTGCTGACCTTAAGGTCACAGCCCAATTTGTAACCACTACCAGAGCTCCTCCGTTGTTATTAGGTGCCCTCAAGTTGGTTTCAACTCATAGCGACCCTTATGTACAACAGAACAAAACACTGCCTGATCCTTCCTCTTCTCCACATATGTTATGTGTGAGCCCATTCTTGTTGCCAGTATGTCAGTCCATCTTGTTGGTAATCATCCTCTTTTTCACTGATCCTCTACTTTATTAAACATGATGTCCTTCTCCAGGAAATAGTTCTTCCTGACAACATGTCCAAAATCTGAAAGATGAAATCTCTTTGCTCCAAGGAGCAATCTGGCCATACTTCTTCCAAAACAGATTTGTTTGTTCTTCTGGAAGTCCATGATAGTTTCAATATTCTTCTCCAACACTATAATTTAAATTCATCAATTATTTTATGGTCTTTCTTATTCATTGGCCAGCTTTCACATGTATATGGGGTAATTAAAAATACCAGGTCATGGGTCAGGCACACCTTAATCCTCAAAGTAACATCTTTGCTCTTTAACACTTTAAAGAGGTCCAATGAAATATGTCTTTTTTTTTTTTTTTTAAGTTTTTATTGTGAATTATGTGACAGCTTACATGGGAGAACATTAGCTTTACATTCATCCTATCATATTTCATTTCATTGCCATGATTACAATCCCATCCATGCATCATCAAACAACCAAAGGGTACACCCTGCAAGTCTGCCCTCTGGTCATCAGCTCACAGCCCCTCTCCCTCCTTGGGTCTAGAGCCGCTCCATTTCTCCATGTCATCATCTCTGCCTCCATCTCAGGTGTCACCGCTTCTCTGGGTAGGGTTCCACACTCCGCTCTTCTCCCTTGATGGTCCCAAAATCAACCACTCCCCTCCTTTTGCTACAAAATATCTACCTTTACATTTCCAATCCTCACAGTCAGTCCTGATAACAGTTATTCACTATTGTACCACAAGAGTCATCTCCTTTCATCAGCCCCATCCAGACAGATTGGAAACCATACAGTAGAGATTCTACCTTCCCCCGCACCCTCTGGAACTAGGCTCCCTCTTGAAAGCTTTTAAGCCAGTCACTTCTTGCCTTTGTAGCCCCCTCATTTTGGGTAGCCAATGTCTAAGTTGCCCATCCCTGTCTACCCTGTGTATGGAGGGGTTGGGAATGATCCTCACTGTAAAGATTTGTTCCCTCTTTTGAGCTACTACATCCATAACTATAGGTCAAGTTCATCAAAGTGTATCAGATTACTCTGTTTTTCCTCTTCTTTCTTCTAGTCAAGTTCTGATCATCCAGCCATTGAAGCCAGGTTAAGTGGGTATTATCTGCAAGTATGGGTGTTCTTGTGCATCTCCCCTCACTTCATATCAGTGGGATGCTTCACTCTTGGCTGTAGTCTCTGTGGTCATTTGAAATCTTGACAGTTGCTTCCATGAGTGTTGATTGTGGATCCAAGGAAAATAAAGTCTTTGACAATTTCAGTCTTTTCTCCATTTATCATGATGTTATTTATAGGTCCAGTTCTGAGGATTTTCATTTCCTTTACATTGAAGTGCAATTCATACTGCAGGCTATATAATATTTGATCTTCATCGGTAAATTCTTTAAGTCCTCTTCACTTCCAGCAAGCAAGGTGTGTCATCTGCATGTCAAAGGTTGTTGATGAGTCTTCCTCCAATCCTAATGCAATATTCTTCTGCATATAATCTAGTTTCTCTTATTATATGCTCAACATACAGATTGAATAAGTATGATGAAAGGCTACAACCCTAAGTTACATCTTTTCTGATTTTAAACCATTCAGTATCCCTTGTTCTGCTCTATGACTGCCTCTTGTCCTATACATAAGTTCCTCATGAGCACAATTAACTGTTCTGGAATTCCCATTCTTAGCAGTGTAACCCATAATTAAGATCCACACAGTCAAATGCCTTTGCCTCGTCAGTAAAGCACAAGTAAACATCTTTCTGGTATTAGTTGGTGGTTCGTGCTGTCAACCAAGATCCATCTGACCACAGCAATGATATCCCTAGTTCCTCATCCTCTTTTTAATTTAACTTTAATTTCTGGCAACTCCCTGTTGATGTGTTACTGCAACCATTTAAAAATTACTGTCAGCAAAATTTAATTTGCATGTGATATTAATATATTGTTTGATGATTTCTGCATTCCACTGAGGCACTTTACTTTGGAATGGGCACAAATACATATCTCTTCCAATAGGTTGGACAGGTAGCTAGCTAGCTTTCAAATTTCTTGGCATATTCTAGTGAGCTTAAGACATATTGAGTGTGTTCTTCCCTTTTGGTTTTCTAACTTCAGGTCTGTCTTTGCACATTTCATTATAATATTTTACTTTGTCTTCTCTAGCTGCTATCTGAATTTGTTCTGTTCAGCTTTTTTACTTCATCATTTCTTTTAGTTGCTTTAGCTTCTCTACGTTCAAGAGCAAATGTCAGAGTCCATTTTGATATGCACTTTCATCTTTTCTTTCTTTCCTGTCTTTTTAAGGACCTTTTGCTTTATTCCTATATAATGTTCTTGATGTCATCCCCAACTCTTCTGGTCTTCAGTCATTAGTGTATAATGCACTAAATCTGCTCTTGACATGGTCTCTAAATTCAGGTGTTACATGTTTAAAGTCATATTTTGGCTCGTGTAGACTTGTTTTAATTTTCTTCAGCTTAAGTCTGAACTTGCATATGAGCAATTGATGGTCTGTTCCAGTCAGTCCTTAGCCTTGTTTTGGCTGATGAAAGAGAGCTTCTCCATCGTCTCTTTCCACAGATGAAGTCAATTTGATTCCTGTGTGTTCCAGATGGCCAGGTTCACATGTATAGTCACAATTTATGCTGTTGAAAAAAAGTACTTGCAATGGTTTTGTGAAATTCTGTCATGCACTCTCCAGCATTGTTTTTATCACAAGGCCATATTTTCCAGCTACCTTCCTTTTTGTTTCTAACTTTCACATTCCAATCACCAGTAATTATCAACACATTTTGATCTCATGTTTGATCAATTTTAGACTGAAGAAGTTGGTAGAATCGGCTTGTGGTTAGTAAGTTTGAATAATAGTTTTATTAACTGGTCTTCTTTGTTTGTTGTTGTAGCTAGGTGCATTTAAGTCAGTTCTGACTCATAGCAACCTTATTCATTGTCCAGCTTTCACATGTATATGATGCTATTGAAAATACCATGACCAAACAAGTATAAATTGCTACGTTTGATGAACTTGATCTATACTTATGGATGTAGTATCTTCCCTCAAGATACCAACTGAGAGGGAAGGAGTCTTCACATCAAGTATCAATCCTATCCCTTCTGTGTTACAAGGTAGATAGGGACGGGTAACTTAGACATTGGCTACCTAAAAACGAGGGGACGATAAAGACTGTCTTACACAAAGTGACTGGCTTACATGTTTTCAAGAGGAGGTTAGTTTAAGAGTGAGCGGGGGAAGATAGAGTCCCCACTGAATAGTTTTCATCTTGTCTAGACGAGTCTGGTGAAAAGAGATGAGGATAAGATTCTTATGATTCAATAGTGAATAATTGTTATCATGACTAATTGCGACTGTCACAACTGTAAAGGTAGAAGTTTTGTAACAAAAAGAGGGGAGTAGTTAATCTTACAGTCCAGAAACAGAAGACCCTAGGACCATCAAGGGAGACGAGCATGAGCAGAATGTGGGACCCTCTCCAGAGAAGCAGCGATACCAGAGATAGAGGCAGAGATGGGGACATGGAGAGAGGGAGAAGCTGAGGACTCTAGACTTATGGAAAGAGGGACTGGGTGGCCAGGAGGCAGGCTTACAGAATGTGCCCTTTGGTTGTTTAAATGGTTATATATTCCTGAGTGTTTTTGTGTACATTCCCCACCCCCCAAAACAAAATAAAACAGAGGGAATGGAAGCAAATACTGTTGAGTAGTGATGCACGGAGGAGATTCATTGCAGTGAAATGATTAGTGAAACTGATGTTCTCCCATGTAAACTATCACTCAATTCACAATAAAAACTTAAAAAAACAAAAGAGGCTACCCAATGATGCTTTACACCTGTAACTGAGTAAGGGGCCCTTGCAAATAAGTTTTTTCAAGGGCTGCTTGTGGCACTTACCTATGGGAGATAAAGAAAAATGAATAAAATGCAAAAAAAGAAAAGAAAATACCATGACTTGGTTCAGGAGCTCCTTAGTCCTCAAACTGGTATCTTTGCTCTTACATACTTTAACTAGGTCTTCTACTGCAGATTTGCCTAAAGCAATATATCATTTGGTTTCTTTCTTTTCTTTTAACTTTATAGTGAATTGACGGACCCTTAACAGACAAGATCATCAACTTTACATTCAACAAATTATACTCTTTGCTTCATCCCAATGATTACAATTCCCTCCCTGTAACAACACTCATCCTACTTCCTCCCTGTGGCTTCCCTTTTACACCTTACACAAATGAACAACAACAAAAACATTTGAAGTACACGTACTAAAAAAAAGTATATGTTCATTTAAATGTCCTGAGGGCATATTCTGCAAGACAGCCTCCTTCCCACAGGCACACAGCCTTACTTAGTCCATGGATGGGCCTGCAGCCCACAGCTGCTATATCTCTCCATGCCATTGCCTCTGCCACCATCTCTGCTGTTGCCGCTTTTCTAGGTAGGATCTCACGTTCTACACATGCTCTTCTTTCTTGATGGTCCCGGGATCATCTGTTCCTGAAATGCAAGATAAACTACTCCACCCTTTTAGCTACACATCTTCTGTTGTTTGATTTTTTGACTACTGCTTCCATGAGTGTTGATGGTTGATCCAAGCAAAATGATGAAATGAAAGAGCTGAGTAGAAAATTTCAATGGGCAGCTTGAGAAGACAAAGTCAAGTATTATAACGAAACATGCAAAGATCTGAGTTAGAAAACCAAAAAGGAAGAACACACTCTGCATTTCTCATGCTGAAAGAACCGAAGGAAAATTCAAGCCTCGATTTGCAATATTGAAGGATTCTGTTGGCAAAATGGAGTCCTGGTATGGCACTGTAGGATAAGCACTGGACTGCTTACCAAGCTTGGTGGTTCAAACCCATTGGCTTCTCTTTGAAAACTCTATACAGGGTCACTATGAGTTGGAGCCAGCTTCATGGTATTTAATAGCAATGTTGCCAAAATATTAAATGGAAGATGTAAGGTATACACAGAGTCACTGTCCCCAAAAGGAAAGGTCAATGTTAAATCATTTCAAGAGCTAGCATATGATCAAGAGCCTGTGGTACTGAAGGAAGAAATCCAGACTGCACTGAAGGTATTGGCAGAAAACAAGTTTTCAGGAATTGATGGACTACAAAGTGAAATCTTTGAACAAACTGATAAAGCACTAGAGGTACCCACTCACCTGTGTCAAGAAATTTGGAAGACAGCTCTCTGGTCAAGCAATTGGTCCATTCCAAAGAGAGATAACCCAATGGAATGTGAAAAGCATTAAACAATATCATTAATATCACACACAAGTAAAATTTTGCTGAAAATAATTAAAAAATGACTGCAACAGTACATCAACAGGGACTGCCAGAAACTCAAGCTGAATTCAGAGGAGGACACAGAACTAGGGCTATCATTGCTGACATCCGATGGATCTTGATTGAAAGCAGAGAATCCCAGACAGATGTTTACTTGTATTTATTGACTATGCAAGGCCTTTTGACTATGTGGATCATTACAAACCATGGATAATATTGTGAAGAATGGGTATTCTAGAACAGTTCATTGTGACCATGAGGAATTTGTACATAGACCAAGAGGGGACACTGAATGGTTTACCAACAGTAAGACTGTGCGCCATGGTTGTAGTCTTTCACCATACTTAGTCTGTATGCTGAGCAAATAATCCCAGAAGCTGGGTTATATGAAGAAGAATGTGACATCAGAATTGGAGAAAGACTCATTAACAACCTGCGATATGCAGATGATACAAGCTTGCTTGCTGAAAGTGAAGATGACTTAAAATACTTACTGTTGAAGATCAAAGACCACAGCCTAAGTATGGGTTGCACCTCAATGTAAAGAAAACAAAAATCCTCACAACTGGACCAATATGTAACATCAAGGTAAATGAAGAAAAGATTGAGGTTGTCCAAGATTTATTTTTGCTTGGATCCACAATCAACACTCACGGAAGTAGTCAAACGATATATTGCACTAGGCAAATCTGCAAAGACCTTTTTAAAGTGTTCACAAACAAAGATTTCAGTTTGAGGGCTAAGGTGTCCTTGGCCCAAACCATGCTATTTTCAATTGCCTCATATGTATGTAAGGAGCTCTGGTGGCTTCCTGGTTACATATCGGGCTGCCAACCTCAAGGTCAGCAGTTTGAAACTACCAGCTGTTCTGCGGGAGAAAAGCCGAGGCATTCTGCTTCTGTAAAGATTCACAACCTCGGGAATCCTGTGCAAGGTCATTATGAGTCAGAACTGACTCCACGGTACTTAACAACAACAACAACAACATATGTATGTAAAAGTTGGACAATGAATAAGGAAGACCGCAGTGTTGGAGAAGAATATTGAAAGTACCATGGACTTCCAAAAGAACAAACAAATGTGTGTTGGAAAAAGTACAGTCAGAATGCTCCTTAGAAGCCAGGATAGTGTGACTTCATCTCTCATACTCTGGACATATTATCAGGAGGGTCTAGTCCCTGGAGAAGGACATTATGCTTGGTAAAGTGGAAGGTCAGTGAAAAAGAAGAAGACCCCCAGTGAGATAGACTGGCACAATGGCAACTGCAATGGACTGAAGTGCAACAATTGTGAGGCTGGAATAGAACTAGGCAGCATTTTGTTCTGTTGTGCATAGGGTCACTATGAGTCAGAGCCAACTCCATGGCTCTAACAGCAGCAATAACAACAGACTTAACTGGATGGCACTGAACAACAACATCCCACTATTAATCCAGATCACATCTGATATGAAAAACCAGTATGACATAGGATCCTTACTTAACAACCACATTACATCATTACATAAGTTCCAAATCACTGACAATCAGATTGGCTCAACCACAGTGAAATACATATATCTATATTTCAGGGTACACAATTCAATCTGTGACATATATTTAAGGCAAACCAGCTGGACTCGCTTCTTTAGGCTCTCCTCTTCTACATTTAGCTTTATTGATGTTTTAAAAAGTCAAAAATCATCATCATCATCACCCAGTTTCTTTGATTGATCTACATGAGAAGATTGCCTATCTAGTCCACAGCTAGTCCACCGCAGTAGGAAGCAGCTCCTCCAGTGATTGATCTAAATGTTCAATGTCACATGGCCTGTTGACAGCTACTGTGGTTATTTCCAAAATTTTGTTGTGATCTTTAAGGTACATGAAACTAACATTTGTTAGATTCATAATGAGCCAAAACAGAGACTTTCTGTGGACAACTTGGAGGCGCAGCCAGGACAGAAAATCTCTGTGTTCTAGTTTTTTCCACCTTCCTAAATTCCTCTCACTTCTTCCAAAATGACATCCATTATGGTGGTGGTGGTTGTGTGCCACGGAGTGGGTTCCTAATCATAAAGACCCTGTGTTGTAGGGTTTCTAGGGCTGTAAATCTTTCTGGGAGCAGAAAGCCTCAGCTTTCTTCCTCAGAGTGACTTGTAGATTCAAACTGGATAACAGCCCAGCTCGTAGTCTACTATACTACAGGAATTTCCATTACGGTGGTGGTGGTTATGTGCTGTGGAGTTGGTTCCAACTCACAGCCACCCTGTACAGGGTTTCCGAGGCTATAAATCTTTATGGGAACAGAAAGCCTCATCTTTCTCCAGCAAAACAGCTGGTAGTTTTGAACTGCTGACTTTGAGGTTAGCAGCTCGATTCGTAACCATTACGCTACTAGAGCTCCTTCCATTATAGTAACCTTTTAAAACCTAAGTCAAATCACATCTTCCTCTCTTCAAGACCTCAAATGATTCCAGTTTCAGATTAAAAACCAAAGTCCTCACAGACCCTGAAGGCCCTGGTCCCCCATCACCTCTCTGACCTGTCTTTGGGCCTTTTTGCTCAACTCTGGCCTTGCTAGGGTGACCAACTCATCCCGGCTTGAAAACCCAAAGTCCTCCATCTGGAACTCCCTCTGATTTGGGCAAATACAAACCATGCCCTGGCTGTGCACTTGCTATTTTCCTAGCCTGAGAGCGATTCCCCAGATGGCTGCATGGCCAGCTCCCTGACCTGATCCCGTCTCGGCTCTAAGTCACCTTCCTCAAAAGGGGAGTATCCGAAATAAGTGTTTGTGTGTGCACATCCACGCCCATGCTCTTGTATATAAGTGCTCACTCACTCTCTGTCCTTATAATCTACTTTAATTTTCTTGAACTATAAATGAACAAGACCGAGGTCAAACCTCTCCACGCCCATGAAGTTTTCAGGCACCAGTGCTTGTCACCATGCTGAGTCAGGCTAGGACCCAACAGCTGCATGTCCAGAAACAGCCTCTGTAAGCAGAGCCTGAGTCCAGGGCTTACAGAGAAGGGGCCAATGAACTCCGTGAGTCTACAGGGAGATGAAGCCTGTCTGAGAATCCTGGGTCTCTGCTGAGGGTCTCCACGGGGCATGCAAAGATAGTTTCTAAGCATTGGGACTTGTGTTTCAACAATGAGATGGATATTTTGAAATTCCAGCTGTTCTGGAAGTCTGGCCCATCTTTTCTGTGGTCAGGAACCTGGCCCAGAATCCTTTGTTCCTCGGACAGACTTGGCCTTTGAGTGGGCCCAGCCCCTCAGTCTGTCTGGCCAGGTTTAAATGTCTGCGGTGGCTAGAGCCCAGCAGCGAGACTGGAATGTGGTCATCCTGCCATGACCACAAGCAGCCTCCAGTCCCTCCTCTTCCCAGCTCCAGACAGAGAAGTCCATGTACCCACCAGACAGTGCATGTAGGGCAGATAGCAGCAACTTTCCTACCTGCCATGGGGTCATCAGCTCCCGCAGGGCGGGGTAACTGGAAACCTGGCCCCAGGCTGCTGGCTACTCTCTCAGTCACAATAGTCCTCCTTGGAAGCTGGGCATCCCTGCCATCTTTACATGCAAGGGTGAGTCAGGAGATATGATTAAAGTGCAAGTCAGTAAACATTCCCTTGGTACCTGCATTGGGCCTGATTAGACCTGGGCCCCAACTTCTAGAAAGAACAAAGTCAATGACTGCTTTCAAAGGGCTCCCAGACTGAATAGGGTTGGTGGGTTCATTAAAGGTGACCCATTGCTTAGAACAGAAGTAGAGTCAAAGACAGCCCAAGGGCTGGCTAGAGAAGCGGTTGACCTCTTCAGGGAGCAGTGGGAGGGGGTCCTGGAGGGCCCAAGTTGACAGGCCAGGAAGTATGGCCTACACTGTAGGTGATGGGGAGCAGGCTTTTAAGCAAAGTGGAAACATCTTCAGACTTGCCTTCTGTTGTTATTATTGTTAACTGTGTTGGGGGAGCTCCAAACTAATGCCAGTTCTTTTCTGGATTAATCATTTAATCCCCACCATAGAGTCTGCATTAGAGTCCTGGTGTGGCACTGTGAGCTAATGCGCTGGACTGCAAAGTTGGTTTGAACCACAAGGTTGGCGGTTCAAGCTTACCAGCTGCTCCTCGGAAACCCTATACAGGGTTGCTGTGGGTCGGAACCAACTCGACAGCACTTAACAACAACAACAATAGAGTCTGCATTAGGCAAATCTGCTGCACAACCTTTTTAAAGTGTTGAAGAGCAAAGATATCAACTTGAGGACTAAGGTGCACCTGACCCAAACCATGGTGTTTTCAATAACCTCATATGCATGTGAAAGCTGCACAGTGATTAAGGAAGACCATAGAAGAATTGATGCTTTTGAGTTATGGTGTTGGAGGAGAATATTGAAAGTGCCATGGGCTGCCAAAAGAACCACAGACAGATCTGTGTTGGAAGAAGTGCAGCCAGAGTGCTCCTTGGAAGCCAAGATGGCCAAACTTCGTCTCTCATACTTCAGACATATTGTCAGGAGGGACCAGTCGCTGGAGAAGGATATCATGTTTGGTAAGGTGGAGGGTCAGAGAAAAAGAGGAAGACCTCCAGCGAGATGGATTGACCAAGTGGCACCATCAATGAGCTAAAGCGTTGCAACAGTAGTGAGGTTGACCCAGGATCCGGCTGTGTTTCGTTCTGCTGTGCATAAGGTCGCTATGAGTCAGTGCAGAGATGTCAGCTTGAGGACTAAGGTGCACCTGACCCAAGCCATGGTATTTTTGATAACCTCATATGGATGCGAAAGCTGGACAGTGAATAAGGAAGATCGTAGAAGAATTGATGCCTTTGAGTTGTGGTGTTGGAGGAGAATACTAAAAGTGCCATAGACAGCAAAAAGAAACAATAGATCTGTGTTGGAAGAAGTGCAGCCAGAGTGCTCCTTGGAGGCCAAGATGGCTAAACTTCGTCTCTCATACTTTGGACATATTGTCCAGAGGGAACAGTCGCTGGAGAAGGATGTCATGCTGGGTAAGGTGGAGGGTCAGAGAAAAAGAGGAAGACCCCTAAGGAGATGGATTTGTCAGGTGGCAGCATTGATGGACTCAAGTGTGGCAATGGTAGTGAGGTTGGCCCAGGATCAGACATTGTTTCGTTCTGCTGTGCATGGATTCGCTATGAGTCGGTTCTGACTCGATGGCACCTAACAACAACAACAACAACATAGAGTCTGAGGAGTCCTGGTGTGGCACTGTGGGCTAATGCGCTGGACTGCAAAGTTGATTTGAACTACAAGGTCAGCAGTTCAAGCTCACCAGTTGCTCTCAGAAACCCTATACAGGGTCACTATGGGTCAGAACCAACTTAACAGCACTTAACAATGACCATGGAGTCTAAAGTGTGGCGCTGTAAGATCAGCACTGAGCTTTGAACCAGAAAGTCAGCAGTTCAAACTCACCAGCCACTCCTTGGAAACTCTGTACAGGGTCACTATGAGTCAGAACCAACTTGATGGCACTTAACAACAACAATGGAGTCCTGATGTGGTGTTTTAGGATGATCACTGGCCACTTAACCACAAGGTTGGTGGTTCAAACCCACCAGTCTCTCCTCAGGAAACCCTATGCAGGGTCACTATGAGTCAGAGCTGACTCCACGGCACTCAACAACATGAGTTGGAATGCTCCTTAGAAGCAAGTGTGGCAAGACCGTCTCTTGTATTTGGGACATGTTGTGAAAAGGGACCAGTCCCTAAAGGAAGACATCATGCTTGGAAAAGTGGAGGATCAGTGAAAAAAGGAAGATCCCCAACGAGATGGATCGGTTCAGTGGCAGCATCAACAATGGGCTCAAACAAAACAATTGGGGAGATAACACAGGACCAGGCAGTGCTTTGTTCTGTTGTGCATAGTGTTGGTGTAAGTCAGAGCCGACTTGAAGACATCTAACAAAAACAATAACCATGAATCAGAATGAACTCAATGGCAGTGAACGATTTGGGTCCTCTTGTGGAGGAGGTCTGATGGCTCACTGGTTAAGAGATCAACTACTCATTGCAAGGTTGGTAGTTCAAATCCACTAGCCACTCTACTGGAGCAAGATGTGTCACTCTGCTTCCATAAGGATTACAGCCTTGGAAACTTTATGGGACAATTTTACTCTGTCCTATGGAGTCCTTGTGTGGCATGGTAGGATAATCACTGCACTGAAAGGTCATTTGAATTGCGAGATCAGTGGTTCAAACTCACCAGCCTGCTTCTCAGAAATCCTATACAGGGTTGCTATGAGTCGATGTCACTTAACAACAACAACGTGTTGTTGGAATCAACTCAGCAGCAATGGGTTTGGCTTGTTTTTTTACCCCTGTAAGGTAATTACTGTGAGCATTCGGTTCTACAGATGAGGCTCAGAGAGGTTAAGCAGTTTTCCCATGGTGATGTAGCCAGAAAGAGTTAGAGTCAAGATTTGAACTTACGTAGCCTAGCTATAGTCTAGAGACTGACTTGGAAGGACAGGAGTTGGGCAAGGAGCCCAGGAACAGTGACCTAGAGTGGACTCTGCCAGGTACATGCTTCCCCCTCTGAGCCTCAGTTTCCCACTCTGTAAAATGGGGTCATATGAATTTAATCACAAAGTTCTTGATCCAGAACCTGACACATAGGGGGACTTAGCAAATGTCAGTGTCCCTACATGATGCCCAACCACAAGCTGAAGAAAAGAGGGCAGAGTTGGTGTCCTTAGCTTAAGCGTGCCATAGACCAGTAGCTTTTGCTGCATGGGAAAATGGTCTATGCATGAGCACAGGAAAAAGAGCTGTAAAGGTGCTCAGTCCCGGTCCCAGGTCCCCACCTCTCCAGAGCCTGGCACTGGGCTCTCTATGCAGTAGAATTCCTTCTCCCTTCCCCTCCCCGTGTTATGAGGACAGGTTACTGGGGGCGGTCTGCAGACAAGTGGGCCCACACAGCTGAACTGCCCACTCTAGGGGTTAAAAAAAAAAAGCCCTGGGGTTCTGCTAGCTTTGGTCCTGAGTACTGCAAATCCCATCCCTGGACCCAGTTGCTCCTGTATTTCTCCTCATCTGGGGACCTGAGGACTGGAGAAAGCTATCAGGACAACGCAGGAGTGGGAAGATGTCCTCTGAGGGCCCTGCATTGTGAGTGAAGCCACTCTGATGAGCAATGTTTGGCAAGAGTCACGGGTGCCCTGCCAGCCCCATTAAAATGTTTTCTCTTAGGCCAGAAAACCGGCAGGCTAAGTCCTTCAACACAAGGAATGCCATTCTACCATCCTGAATCAGGGACTTCTTAGGACCGTCCTCATTTTACAGAGCGGAACTCTGAGACTAGAGGACCACTGACCACAGTGACCTTCTCTGGTGGGGACAATTGTTCCCCTGTAGTCCATTCCTTTTCAACTAGAACTATCCCCCAGAAGCATTGAGGGCCAGGGTCTGGATTGGGGGTCTGGTTGAGGTTTGAGGGCAAGCTGGCTTACAACTATTTCCCAGTAGCATCTTCCTAACTGAGGCAGCCAAGGCTTCAGACACATGTCTGACATTCAGAATTTTTTTATTTGAAGGGGAGGGATCTGGGCTAAGCACACCAGGCCTCCTGCAGGTGCTAGTCATGGGCATGCTGCCTGCTTGAAGGGAGTTTGATCTCTAGCCATCCTAGGCACCCACCAAAGGTCACCACTGGCCATTGATCTGGGTGTCCTTGACCCATGCCTCAGTGGCTAAGGGTGGGTCTAGTGGGATGGGAGAGTTGACACGTCTCCTCTCAGGCCAGGCCAACGAGGCAGAGGCAGGATAGCTGGAGGGCTGCGTAGCTAGCACCCGACCCACTGGATTATATAACATGCCTCTGGCTGGCTGGCAGAATTCATTCCTAGCAGCCTGTGCCGCCGACCTGGCGTGGGTAACCATGGTGCAGCCTGCAAAGCTGCTTCTCACACGACTGGCCATTGGCTCTGAGCATGGCCTGGCAGTGCCAGCTCCATTCCTGGCCACCATCCAGTCACACAGTTGGCTCTCTTGGGCATCCCAGGGGGTCCAGACAGATCTCTGCAGATGCTGGGAGGAACAGGAAGGGGCTCAAGGGACCCCAGAGGATCACTGAGGGCCTTGCTTGGGGAGGGAAGGGATAGGGCCCCTTGGCAGGATAGAGGGATCCCCAAACCTCCACCATCAATGAACACTTCCTTCCTGAGGATGTGTGTGTACCATCTGCGGGTGCCATGCTGACCCTACACTTGGCAGGGTACCAAGAGAGTGCGCTAGAGAAGAGGGGAGTTCTTGTTAACTCACTTTACAGATATGGAATCAGAGGCTTCCAAACACTTGGGCACTTTGGAATCAAGAAATGCCCAAAGTGCTCAAGTTTTACCCCTTAGATGCTGCCCCCCAGGGAACCCCTGGGCCTAGATAGTGGGAAGGAGCCCCAGACTGGTTGAGGAGACAGGACATCAAGAGGCTGCAGGGGATCCCTGATTGGAGCATAGCCGGAAGCTGCCCCAGGGGCCGAGGTCTCTTGTGGCTGTGGCTTTCTAGGAGACTTGGGCTCCATGGCCAGCATGGGGCCCATAGTGGCTCATACAATCACCTGCTCCTCTTCCTCTTTTGGGCCCTTACTCAGCAGGACCCTGTGTGCTGCCTGCTCAGGCCTCATGTAGCACTTCCGATGTCCAGGAAACAGCTGCAGTTTATAGAGGACTCTACCCATAGCCACACACACCCCACCACTCCACCCCCAGACAAAACCACCGGATATAAGAGCCAGGTCCCAGATCCTTGTACCTCTGACCGTCCTCAAGGCAGAAGGCGCTCACCAGAATTTAGGAGGATCTGAAATTGCAGTGGGACAAGAAGCAAACCTCTAAGTCTCCCTGTATCCCTGTCCTTGAATTACCCCTGGAGAAGAGGGTGCGATTGGTCTCCGCTCCCCGAAGACCTTCTCGTTCAGAGCAATGTGGTTCTGGAGTCACACAGGTAGGCTGGGGTTTCCAAGACTGGCTTCCAGCTCTGGGCTACCTTGCTCTTCACAGTCCTGGGTTCCCTGCAGGGGAGCATGCCACCAAGAGCCAGACATGTGGGCATGCAGTGGCATTGGGGTTCTGACCCCAACATTTCTCTTACTAGCTTTGTGTGTTGGAAAAGTCTCAAATTCTGGTCTCAGCTTTTTCCTCTCTGTCATGAGGATGATAGTACCTCTCTTGTGGGATGATGGACAGAAGGTGCTCAGCACAGCACCTCAGCACAGCACTGCACCTCTGACAAGTGTTGTTGTTGTTGTTAAGTGGTATTGAGTCGATTCCAACCCATAGCGAACCTGTATAGGATTTTCAAGGAGCAGCTGGGGAGCTTGAACCAGAGACCTTGCAATTCAAATGACTTTGCAGTCTGATGCATTAGCCCACAGCGCCACACCAGGACTGTCTTCAATGGGGACACAGCAGAAGGTAAAACAGACCTGCCTTCCCCACCCAGATGTTTCAAGGGATGAAGCCACATCCTCGGATGGTTCGTTTTTCCCAACCTGTTGCCGGCAAGTTGATTTGGACTCATGGCCACCCGTGTGTGGAAGGATTGAACTCCTCCATAGGATTTTCCTAGCTATAAAGTGTAGTGGTTACGAATCGGGCTGCAAACCTTAAGGTCAGCGGTTCGAAACTACCAGCCGCTCCGCGGGAGAAAGATGAGGCTTTCTACTCCCGTAAAGATTTACACTCTTGGAAACCCTGTACAGGGTCGCTATGGGCTGGAATCGACTCAACGGCACATAACAACAACAACAACAAAGTGTAGTGGTTACGAATCGGGCTGCGAACCTTAAGGTCAGCGGTTCGAAACTACCAGCTGCTCCGCGGGAGAAAGATGAGGCTTTCTACTCCCGTAAAGATTTACACCCTCAGAAACCCTGTACAGGGTCGCTATGGGCCGGAATCGACTCGATGGCACTTAACAACAACAACAACAATCTTTACAGAAGCAAATTGCCAGACCTTTCTTTCATGGTGTTGCTGAGTGGGTTTGAACCCTCAATTTTTTGGTTAGTAGCCAAGAATAAACTGTTGTGTCACTGAAGGACTTTTGAAAATGTCTCCAAACCCTAGTAAAAGGCACACCAGTATCCACCTGCCTCTTTGACACCTGCTCACACAGACCTTTGAGTACCTTGGAGAAGCCTGTTCAGCCCATTGGAGCTGTCTCCTGCACTCCTGCTTAGGGAGACTGGGGCGAGGCTGGGGGTGGGAGCCTCTAGCCTGGACAGAAGGAGTGTGGGAGAGACTTCCTTAGAGACGGAGGAGGACAGCCAGGCAGTAGGACTGGCACGAATAGCAGCAGGAAGTGGGAAGCAGGAGGTACATTTGGCATCGGAGAGAACAATGGAATGAGCTGTAGGGTCAGACTTCTGGGGGGCAACCTGGGAGAAGAAAACTCCACCCCTCTGCAGCAGCCAGGGTGCTAGGAACCTGGGCATCTGAAGCTTTGCCCGTCTCAGCCCAACTGGGGTGGGGCCTCTGCAGCATGGAGGGTTGGAAGGAGCTCCCGTGTCCCCCAAAGCCAAGGGTCAGAAGAAATCTTTTCCCTTCCCCCCACCTTGGGCAGGGTCATCCTGAAATCTTAACCAGGTCTGCTCCAGCCAAGTCCAGTGAAAACGGGTTGAGGCTGGACAACCGATCCAGGACATCCCCACTCTAGAGACTGATCTGGGTGATGGATCAGCTGACTCCCTGGGGTCACGTCTGACACTCCGTACTGGACACTCGTCACATGGGCACGAGCCAGGGGTGCCCCCAAACTCCCATGGTCTCAAGCCCAGTCACGTGGGTGCCAGTGCTTCAGGACCAAGGAGACGGTATTTGTCTGGCCCTGGGCCTGAGCCTGGGAAGAAGGGTGGGCGGGCAGGCAGGCATATGGTTTTAATTTCTCCAGTTGCTTCCTGGTACCTTAGCCCTCAGCTGGGGCTGTGCAGCCTGCTTGGATGGCCGCAACCTCCACCCACCAGAACCCCAGGGTGACCCCTCCAAACCCCCAGGAAGACAGAGTCGTATGCTGCCAGCTTCCCCTGTCCAGGTCTTGTGCCTATCAGGTGCATGGTCTGGGGAGTTATGCTCCTCCAGGTCGGCTCCTTTAGCCCCAACAGGCAGGGAGCGGGGGCAGGTAGAGGAACAGGTATGGGTGGGTGCTCAGTCCAAGTGGCCCTCAAGCCATTCAAGTCTGGGTTCCAGCAGGGGCTGCCCCAAGCCCTGACATCATCTGGACTTCTCCCCCCAGGTGGGTACCCAGGCAGCAGACTTGGTTTTGAAGTCAGATGGTGCTAGGTTTAAATCCAAGTTCTGTTCCTCATTAGCTGGACCTTTGGGACTCAGTCTCCTCTTCTGTGCTGTGGGGACAACATCCACCTCCCTGTGGATAACCAAAATGATTAAGGCAGACCCACAGGAGTCCTGGTATGGCACTGTGGGTAAATGCATCAGACTGCAAAGCCGTTTGAACTGCAAGGTCGGCGGTTCAAGCTCACCAGCTGCTCCTTGGAAACCCTATACAGGGTCGCTATGGGTCAGAATCGACTCGACGGCACTTAACAACAACAACAGGACAATATGGGGTCTCCCTAGGAGGGTGTTGTAGCTGTTCAGCTTTCCCTTTCTAACTTGATAAAATTAGCCGTTCTGGAATAAGTCAATGGATGACTTGTTTTCCAACCTGTGGATTTTTACTCTTCTCATGGTTCTTTGGTGGAGTGGCTTTGCCCTGACCCCCAGCCCCCTCTCTCCTAGCCTAATGTCCATCACGCAGAGGGGTGATGAGGGGACGACTGGAGGGCTCAGTCTGCCCAGAGATCTCAGTGCTGTCTTTGGTGTGAGTGCCAGTCAGAAGAGGCTGCTGGGAGTGAAGTTATGACCAGCCCAGGGAGGGGAGAGTCACCTGGTGAGAGCTCAGGCTTCACAGGCAGTCTGAGGGTAAGGTCTGACCAACAGCTCCTGCCCTCTGACCCCACGAACTCCCCAAGAGGCCTCATCTGTGCCTTTGCTCAGCAGGGTTGCTGTGGTGAGCCTAGAGCTTCCTGGATCCTGGGAAGGGACCCAGTTGGGAAATAGCTCTGGGAGCATCTCCTGGTACCCTCCTGGCTGCTTCCACTCTGCATTGAGAAATCCTGCAGGAGCTCTGGCAGGGTTAGGGGTCAGGGGTGCACGGCCTGGAATTGTTCCTGGGGCAGCACATTTTTCTCCTCTGAAAACTTATCTTAGCAAAGAGACCATGGAACAATCACACTCTTTTCCGGGCCTCTGCCATCCCCAGACGCCAGCCCATCCCCTTGGCGGGGGCTCCGAGGGGGCCGGGAAAGTGAAATTTGTAAAATGTCTGTAGGAGGGGAAGAAAGGCGCTTTGTGTGGGTCCGGGGCCCTGGCCATTGGTCAGCATCAAGGCCCCCGGCCTCTCCCAGAATGCTCCCTCTCAGAGGAGGGCTGACTGAGCTTGCTTGCCTGCCCAAGGGCTGGCCCCAGTGGTCCCTGCGGCCCTTGCGCCCCTGTGCCCACTGTACCCAGGACCCCAGCTGCCCAGCCTCTGAGGGCACCAGAAAAGGCCAGGCAGGTGGAGGACCTTCCAGGGCTCAAGTATGTTTCTTTACTGGAAGAAACGGGGTGCCTATGAGCTGGAGGCTCTGCCCGCCGACCTGGGGGAAATGGAGCTGGGTGCCGTGGAACGTTTCTCCTGGAACTCCAGTCTGGACATCAGCGAGGACCTCAGGGGTAGGTGGGCCCACCTCCTGGAATGGGACTTCAGGAGGTACAGTGTGGACCCTCGATGGTGTGGGGGCCACAGCCCCTTCTGAGAGTCACCCACAGAAAGAGAGAAAGAGGGCAGGCTTGTGTTGAGAGTCCCAGAGGCAGTCAGGACCCAGGGGCAGCAAGAGCAGCAGCAGACAGCTAGAGGTGGACAATGGTGGTGGGAACTGGGCTAGAGGAGTGACTGACATTGGGCTGCAGACCTGGGCTTTACCTCTACCCTCTCAACCCTACGGTGAGAGGGGCCCTGCTGGAAGGTTTCTATGTCCCAGGCCTTAGGATGAGATTGATTTCTTCTATTATCCCCATTTTACAGATAATATAATACATAATACCTAATCCCCATAATACAGATAATATAGATACATAATACCATGGAATTATGACCTGTCCAAGGAGAGGACAAGGTAGTGGTGGACGTTTCCCTTACTGCTCGCGTTCTCACAGCTGGCACTTAGGTATGAGAAGCCAGGAAAGTCACGTAAAATGGGAATAAGGATCAGGACAAAGAGCTTCCCTGCAGTGACATACATGTGTGTATGTAGCACACACACACGAATCTATTCCTGTCGGGTTAGTTCAGACTCATGGGACTCCATGTGATACAGAGTAAAACTGCTTCATTAGGTTTTCTTAGCTGTAATCTTTATGGAAAGGAGCTCTGGTAGCGTAGTGGTTACAAGTCAGGCTGCTAACCTCAAGGTCCACAGTTCGAAACTGTCAGTGGTTCCATGGGAGGAAGGTGAGGCTTTCTGCTCCCATGAAGATTTTCAGCCTCAGAAACCCGATTCAGGGCTGCTATGAGTTGGAACCAATTCCACAACACATAACCAACATAGTGGTGCTGTGGGCTAATGCATCAGACTGCAAAGTCGTTAAAACTGCAAGGTCGGTGGTTCAAGCTCACCAGCTGCTTCTTGGAAACCCTATATAGGGTCACTGTGAGTCAGTACTGACTCGAAGGCACCTAACAACAACAACAACAACCAATCTTTATGGAAGCAGATCGCCAGGACTTTCATCTGCTGGGTGGGTTTAGATTAACAACCTTTACCTTAGTATGGCCATAACTCAGAGACATTTTGGGTTTGGTTCAAACTGCAATAAATTGAATATCGCAATAGAGCGAGTCACACACTTTTTTTGTTTTCCCGGCATATGTTATATTTATTCTGTAGTCTACTATGTGTACAATAGCATTATAAAAAAGTTTTGACTATTGTGAGAGTCACCAAAATGTGACACGGAGACACGAAATGAGCACATGTTGTTGGAAAAACGGCGTCGCTGGACTTGCTCAATGGAGGGTTGCCACAAATACTCAATGTGAACAAAACAAAGTATTTGTGGAGTGCAATAAAGTAAAGCGCAATAAAACTAAGAATGACTTTGTTGTTGTAGTGGTTTAAGTGTCCCAGAGTCAGTTCTGACTTATAGCGACCCCACCCACCCATAGGGTTTCCAAGGAGCTTGTTGTTGTTGTTGTTGTTAAGTGCCATCGAGTCGGTTCCAACCCATAGTGACCCTGTATAGGGTTTCCGAGGGTGTAAATCTTTACGGGAGTAGAAAGCCTCATCTTTCTCCCGCGGAGCAGCTGGTAGTTTCGAACCGCTGACCTTAAGGTTCGCAGCCCAATTCGTAACCACTACGCTACCAAAGCCGGTTGCTAAATCAAGATTGGCTGCAGTTATTATAATTATTGTTAAGGTAGCTCAACTAAGAAATGAGCTGGAAGACTTGGGTGGTGGTGACTGGTGTTAGGGTGTTTGGGTCGACAGTGACAGAGACCCTTTTCTGCTGTGCAGGAGCCAAGCAGGGAGAGGCTGGTCTCGGTGAGGCCCAGGGCAAGGCTAAATGGATTGGAGCTTGATTTTCATCGCCATTAACCACACCCGAGGGCTCAGGTTCTGGTATCCCCCAGGCCACAGATTCAGAAAGCAGGAGCTTTTACCAGGATGGAGCTTCCTCAGCCTGACTGAGATGAAAAGGAATGGCTAGGCCTGAGGCTCACCATGGAAGGAAGCAAGAGGGAGCCTCCTGACAGGGGATGGGTGCCACAAAACAAGATGGGACTGCTGTTTCCAGAGGAGAGAGGATGCCTGAGGGACGTACAGGACAGGTGTCACTTCCTGCTTCCTGCCCTCACCTGAGGATGTGAACGTGGGAGATGTCTGCCTGGTGGGGAGAGAGAGGCACAGGATCCACCTGAGCCTCTGGAGTACCAGAGACCTTCAGGACTGTGTGAGGGGCTGGGTGAGTGGATTCTGAGGGAGATTTGAAGGGGCAAGGGCAAGGGCAGAGAGAGGCATGGTTGAAGTGGGCCAGGTGGAATCAAAGCTCCCCACCCTACCAGATACAGCACAGACTGGCTCCAGGAAGACTGGGAGGGCATGTGTGTGGGCTGTAGGAGTCCTATGTGCTTGTACTGCCACGCCCGCAGGTTCTGAGGCAAATAATGCAGCCAATAATGCAAATAATGCAGGCACTCAGGGAGGTCCCAGCAGGGGCTCGTGAAGGGGGTTCCTGGGAACTGTGTCCCATCCCCATGTAATTGAGCTGCAGTTCACAGAGGCCAGCCCACCTCCGCAGCTCTCCTGTCTGCTCTCTAGATCTCAGAAATAGAGGGGGGCCCAAGCTCTGCTCCTGCTTGGGCCTTGGCTGGAGAAACCCTGTGAAGCTGTTCTAGCTTCCCAGGCAGATCCTTCCTGTCTTAGGGGTGCCACAGCCATAGCCATGTCCAGTGACATCTGTGTCCAGCTTTTGGGCACCTTCCCCTAACAGCACAGGTTTCTCAGCTGATATTGAGAGGGCACCCACCAGATCCCAAGTATCTGTTAGACTTTGGTGTTTGAATTCTTTGAGGCAATGATATTTCTTTTCAACCATTTATTTTGGGTGGGGAGTCTCTGGGTGGCGCTAATGGTTACCATTAGCTTAGCTGCTGACTCAAAGTTTGGACGTTCAAGTCCCTCCAGAGGTGCCTTGGAAGATAGACTTGGGGATTTACTTCTGAAAACTCAGTCAATGAATACCCTATGCAGCACAGTTGACTCTGGCACACATGGGCCTCCATGAGTCAGAGTTGACTTGATTCAATGGTAGCTGGTTTTATTCTGGGGAAGAGGGAGAGGCTGAGAGAAGTGGTGAATGGTACAAAGTCCACACCCTCAACCTAGAGCTCCAGGGCTTACCCCCTTCACCCCCAGTGCCCAGTTAGGCCTGGCAGAGAGGCCCAGTACGCCAGACCAGCTAATGGGAGTGTGAGCAGAACTCTGGGGTGAGCTGAGGCGTGGTGTATGGGTGACAGGGCACACAGCTGTGTAGGCTGTGTCCTCTGGAGCTGGCCAGCACCTGGCGTGGAGCCAGGAGAGTGGGTGCTGGGCCCAGGCTCAGTCCAGCCCCATGATGGGGGTGGCGCTGTGCTGAGGATGATTCTCTGACTCTGAATCTCGCATCCGTTTCTGCAGCATGGCTACTAGTCCTCCCTCAGGCCATTCTTGGTTCCTCTGAGGAACCTTGAAGGTGGGCACATGGGCAGGGGCCCACAGCAGCCACAGCCAGATGAAGTAGCCAGCCTGTCCAGGCCTAGGTATAGGAACTGAGTGGACAGTGTGGCCCCAGGAAATAATTCTGAATGCGTCTGTGTTCTCCTACGTCTTCTGAGCTGGGATATGGGGGTCAGGGCAGGTGTCCAGGTTCAACAGGATGGTGCCAGAAATGGTTCTGGGCAGCACTCAGGAACAATGGCTTTCCTCAAACCAGGTCTCCACTTGACTACACTCCCCAAGATGCCCCAGAGCTTTGGGAAAGGATGGAGACCTCTCTTCTCTCCCAGGCCACTTGTGATGCTCTGGGCAGTGGCCAGGGAAGGGAACGACTGACCATTCATGGACCATCAGTCATTTCCTCTGGACATGCTCTCTGGTTTTGGCCAGGTTTAGGTCAGATTGTGCCCTTCCCCAGGCTGCACTGCTGAGGAGGTACAGCCCAGCATGGTGTGTGGCAGCTGTCTGGGGTTGGGGGGGGGCTGGGCTTCGTAGCAGGGGTATTCAAGGCCACAGCTGCTTCCTGGGAGAGGCAGCTTTTGTGTGGCCAGGCCTAGAACTGGTGGTGGTGGACAGGGAGGTTCTCTTTTCTTGGGGCAGAAGCTTTCAATTGGAGTGGGGGGCTTACAGGTGAAGAACAAGGGTGACTTCCTGCCCACTCATGTCCGTTTTGGGCCAACTGGGGAAAAGGCATTATGTGATGATGAAGAGTAAATTCATGTTTGTTAAGCTCCTAATCATGCCAGGCCCCATGGCCACAGTGGGGCAGAACTGCCCTGAGGGGGCATGTAGGTTGGTGATCAGAAGTACAGGCTTGGTCTCCCATGGCCCTGAGTTCAAGTCCCAGCCTTATCACTCACTAGTTACATGACCTTGGACAAGCCACCCAATCCTCTGAGTCTCAGTTTCCCTACCTGTGAAATAGGGACAGTGACCATATCGCACTCTTTTCATTGTTTTCAACAGTGTTGTCCGGCAGAAATTGTCTTTCATTTTTTTCTAGTAGCCACATTAAAACAAAAAAAGTAGATGAAATTAATTTTAACTATATATTTTCTTCAACCCAAGATACTCAAAACACTATCATTTCAACATGTCCAGTCCATATACTGTGGCGTTCACTCCAATTCATGGTGACCCTACGTGTGTCAGAGTAGAAGTGTGCTTCTGGGGGCTTTCAAAGGCTGCTTTTTTTAAAGTACGTATCTACCAGACTTTTCTTCTGAAGTGTCTCTGGGTGAATGGTCCTCAACCTCCAACCTTTGTGTTAGCAGCTTTGGGTTAGCATTAACCATTTGTGTGTGTAAAAAAGGTGTTGGCATTCTAGTCCAACTTTATAAGGGGGAATGCAAATCATTACCAGCATCAGCAACCCAAGACTGATTACCATGAGGTGGAATTCAGACATATTTCCACCCTCTAGCCTTTCCACAAACTTTGACTTCACCAGTCCCTCCTACTTCTCTGCTGAACTTGAATTGTTGCAGTGACCACATAGAACTCACAGATCATACTTACAGTTATTCAATTTATTAGGGAAGTAACAGGTTACATACAGTTCAAGATCAGGAATTATTCAGAATACAGTTCTTCAGTCAGGACAACTTCTCAGCTGCTCTTGAAAGTAGACCTCATTTTATTTCTTGGCTCCTTGGTCCCCCAGCCCTTCCACTCGATCTCTGTCCTACTTGGGCAAGCGTTACGGAGCTCTTTGGTGCTGCCAATAAATTTACAGAGGCACGCCACTGCACCAGCAAGCCTCCTGTCCATAGGCTCTCTCA
>NW_006408741.1:4940495-4972828 GCF_000296735.1 Chrysochloris asiatica
TCAGTGATGTAGCACACCCATTAAATTTACAGAGGCACGCCACTGCACCAACAAGCCTCCTGTCCATAGGCTCTCTCACTCAGTGAGGCCTCATACCCATTATAGCTGCCTCATTCGTTGGGCCAGAAAACCCACTAGATGATCGTACCTGAGTCTCCTGCTTCTGTTGCTGCTGTTTCTCTGCTTCTGTTTTCACAGTCTCACATCATCTGTGGTGTTACAAGCTCCTTTCTATCTCTTGGTCTAGGAGGCCCTCAGTACAGGAATCCTGTGTCCAAATGATGAACTTTACTCCAAGTTCTTCTTCTTGGTGGTGGTGAGATCCCATCTCTGCTTTGGGAATGATACTCTTTTAAGCTTAGCAGGATGGTAAAACTGATCAATCCCCTCATTAGGGTTCCATACACCTTATTTGCATGGTCCTATTTCCACAAGGGTGCCATGCGCCTTATTTGTATTCGTAGCAATACTGTCCAATTCCTTTGGTGAGCCACGAGCGCCCACCTAATCATTTTACGGTGGTGGTTATGTGCCGTGGAGTTGGTTCCGACTCATAGCGACCCTGTACAGGGTTTCCGAGGCTGTAAATTTTTATGGGAGCAGAAAGCCTCATCTTTCTCCCATGGAATAGCTGGTAGTTTTGAACTGCTGACCGTACGGTTCGCAGCCCGGTTCATAACCACAACGCTACCAGAGCTCATTTTATAGGCATTATAGTACTCCTGTTGTTGTTGTTGTTAGGTGCCATCGAGTCAGTATCGACTCATAGCAACCTTACGCACAGCAGAACAAAACACTACCCGATGCTGGGTCAACCTCACTCTTGTTGCCACGCTTGAGTCCATCGATGCTGCCAATTGGCCAATCCATCTCGCTGGGGGTCTTCCTCTTTTTCTCTGACCCTCCACCTTACCAAACATGATTTCCTTCTCTAGTGACTGGTCCCTCCTGACAATATGTCTGAAGTATGAGAGACAAAGTTTGGCCATCCTGGCCTCCAAGGAGCACTCTGTCTGCACTTCTTCCAACACAGATCTGTTTGTTCGTTTGGCAGCCCATGGCACTTTCAATATTCTCCTCCAACACCATAACTCAAAGGCATAAATTCTTCTATGGTCTTCTTTATTCACTGTCCAGCTTTCACATACATATGAGGTTACTGAAAATACCATGGCTTGGGTCAGGCACACCTTAGTCTTCAAGCTGACATCTTTGCTCTTCAACACTTTAAAAAGGTCTAGTGCAGCAAATTTTGCCTAATGCAATATATCATTTGATTTCTTGACTGCTGCTTCCATGAGTGTTGATAATTGAGCCAAGAAGAATGAAGTCCTAGACAACTTCAATCTTTTCTCCATTGATAAGAATGTTGTGTATTGGTCCAGTGGTGAGGATTTTTCTTTACATTGAGATGTAATCCATATCGAAGGCTGTGCTCTTTGATCTTCATCAGTAAATATTTTAAGTCCTCTTCACTTTCAGCAAGCAAGGGTATGTCATCTACATATCGCAGGTTGTCAATGAATCTTCCTCCAATCCTGATGCCACGTTTTTCTTCATATAACCCAGTTTCTCAGATTATTTGCTCAGCATACAGGTTAAATAAGTATGGTGAAAAAATACAGCCTTGTCGCACACCTTTCTTCATTTTAAACCATTCAGTGTTCTCATGTTCTGTTCGAACAACTCCCTTTTGGTCCATGAGCAGATTCATCCTAGCAGGGCCATAGTAAATAATTCTGCAGTGTGTTAACCATTCACACCACCCATAGACTTCTTTCAATATGTAATCAATATAAAGTATCATCAATGAGGTATCTTTATGATAAACATGTACATAACTTTAACTTTTTGTTTTTGATACTAAGTCTTCAAAATCCTCTATACTAGATACTTCCTTTTGCACTAGCTACATTGATCGGACATTGTTTCATTCTGCTGTGCACGGGGTCACTATGAGTCGGTTCCGACTCGATGGCACCTGACAACAACAACAACAACATTTCAAATGGCCAATAGTTGCAATTTTCATTTTGGTGGCTGCTGTTTTGGGTTAAGGAGCTCTGGTAGCGCTTACAAATCGAGCTGGAAACCACAAGTTCAGTAGTTCGAAACTACCAGCTGTTCCACGGGAGAAAGATGAGGCTTTCTTCTCCTGTAAAGATTTACAGCCTCGGAAACCCTGTATAGGGTCACTATGAGTCGGAACTGACACCACGGCACATGACAACAACAACAACATTTTGGGTTAGATGATATTGCACAAAGTCAGATGGTGGAATGAGATCAGATACAGAAAGCAAAGAGACCCAAGTGTTGAACAAGTGAGCGCTATCATCACTGTGAGTTGTTCCTGCAGTCATCTGGTAGGAAGAGAGGTCAAGGAAGGAGCAATTCATATGGAATTTGGAGATGTTAAGACAAGGAGACCTTCCTGAGGAAAGCAGCCCTTGTCTGGGTTCTTAAAGAGTGGACAGGCTGTCAGTGGACATCGATGGGGAAGACATTGCAAGAGGACCAAGAAGCAGAGCTTTCTAGAAGGGGTTGGATCAGGGCCCGAAGCTCAGAGATCTCCAGGCGGAGGCAGGAGAGCTAGTGTGAGGCAATAGGGAGTGGTGAGGACTGTGGAGGGTCTAATGCAGACACGACTCGGGAACCGGAGCCACCAGGAATATGGGCCCAGAGCTGCCAGCTCCTCTGGTTTATTGAGAGAAGCCAAATATCTGATTTTTATGCGAAATCTCTTGACTTTTTTAAAGTTGGCAACTAATTCAAATTCTTTTGAAGTACTGTGCTCAGCCAAACAAAACATGTCTGCCGGCCGACTTCTGCCCAGGCGCCTGTCGGCCAGTTCTGGTAGAGATCATGTGGGGGTGGGAAAGAAAAGAGAGGCACCCTGAACTGAGAGAGAGGGAGTGGGGTTGGGAAGAATGGGGGGCTGGCTGTCTAGAAAAGGGGCCCTGGCTTTCCCTAGGACTGTGGGGCACAGAGGGACCAAGAAGACAGCTGGAACTGTTCCATACACAAGTTCAGATTTCAGTTTGGTGAGAAGCAAATATCCCTTCAACTGGGCCAAGTAAGAGGGGGACTACAAGGAGGCAAAGATCTGGGGAGTCCAAGATCAGTTGGATCTCCCGGAGCTGCCCGATGTCACAGAGCAATCTGCTCCCCTCTCTCCTGGCTCTAGGGTCCTCTCTGCTAATGGGCTGCTTCTGCAAGGCCCCTCATTCCTGTTTCCCAACAATCTTGAGGTTCCTTGCCCACTCGAACTGACTCCACCCAATAATCTCAGGGCTGTAGGCACAATTTGCTCTATTTCCTGTCTCATTTCTGATTCTTAGAGAGTGAATCTCATTGGCTGAGCTTACCTAGATGGCTATCTCCAGCCCAATCAGCTATGTCCAGAGTATGACATCCCTGGTACAAATGTGCTGGGTGGGGGCAGACTTCCTAGAAGGTACATTTCCTGACAGGTCCATGGTGGGGACCACCTGTCCCCATGTCCAAACCTTCACCAACAGCCAGAGGCTCCTGTCTTAGCCCTGAGAGCTTCCAGGTCTTGACCCATTTTTCTGTGTTTGAGTCTCTGGGAGGGAAGAGTACACACCCAGGACACAGACGTCAGAGAAACTGGTTCAGAACCAACCAATCTTGAGGGTAGGGTCTAGAAAGTGTGTTGAGCACCTTAAGGATGGTAGAACTAATGGGTTAGAGGCCAGAGAGGTCAAACAGACAGGTAGGACTCCAGAACCCATGCATTGACAACCCGGTGTATGCAGGCTGTTCTGAACCTACAGTGGGTATAGCCTAGAGCAGTCATGGTGGGACCTAGAGATCTGGGAAGGCAGTTCTAGGACCCAATGGTAGAGGAAGCAGTTGGAGCCTGAAGAATGGAGAGCTCAAACCCAAATGTCTCAGTTCATTAGAGCCTGATCTCAGGTCCAGAGGTGTGAGAGGGAACTGAGGACCTAGAACTTTCCTGGGACTAACAGCAGACCTCATCTTGTTCACTGGACAAGCCCCAGATGAAGTGCAAGGGAAACTCCTTCAAAGCTGCTTGAGGATCCTAGTTGCCAGTGGAAACCCAGCTGGAGTTGGGGTCGACAAGAGCACCTGATCCCCACTCCACTCTCAAGCTAGCTCCCTCCAGCAGGCAGGGCTGAGGGGGAGGGGGAACAGCAGGGCTGCTGACCGCAGGGACCTGGTGTCAGGGTCATCTCTCCACCTCCAGTCTCAAGTCATGACAGGCGTCACTGACCCATGGATTGCTGAGGAATCTGAGGTTCTGAGAGGGGCAAGCAGATTTGTCGTTGTGAGGGAGTAAGGCTGGACCAGGCCTGAGAGACTCTATGGTCACGTGTGGGTCCTGGTCCCTTCTCTGAACCCACAAGGCCATACTGGACAATTCTGCAAAAAAGTGTAGGAGAAGGAGTACTGTGTAGCCACTCTCAGCCCAAAGCCTGAGGTGCCCACCTGCTCAGAAGTTCCCAAATGCTTCCTCCTTCCATGGCCCTTCCCCAATGCCAAGCCTCACTGCGAGCTCTCTGAGCCATGTCAGGTCACCTCTGGGTTTCCAGGACCCAGCATACAGTGGGCTTTCAAGGTATCGCCTTCATATGTATTTGTTGAATGAGTACAGAGAGCCCAGAAACCTGGCACCCACCACAGTCCTCACTGCCAAGAGTCCTTGAGTGGAGCCCATCCTCAGCCTTTGGGAGAGGGACCCATGCCCCTTGAGAAAGTGGATTTTCTAGATCTGGGTATAGTTTATCTGGAGTCTCTGGTCCCAACCTGCAGGGTGAGATGTGGGTTTGTGGAAGCAACTTAGGGGACACTGTGAGTCCCTTGGGAGAACCTGGGGCACTTCTCTGGGCTTTGTTTCTGTAGCCATTAAAATGATGCTAATATATTACACTATTCCATTCACATAAAGTTCAAAGCCAAGCAAAACTAACTTAAGCAATTGGAAGTCAAGACAGCTGTACCCTTAGAGGGTGGTGACTGGCAAACTGCACAGGAGGACTTTTGGGGGCAGTTGCTCTGTCTGTTGGCTTAAGTCCTGGTTACACAGACATGTTTATCTTGTGAAAGTGGACTGAGACCAACACTTCCCTGTATACATTAGTTCTTCATAAAGTTGTAAAATGGCTAACCAAAATGGACATGATAATAAAACAAGAGGGATAACCAAGCCTCCTCTAGTCTGGGACCCTGGGCAAAGCAGCGTGTTGTCATTTAAATCCATAACCACCAGGAACAGCATTTCTAAATGCCGAGAGGCTTCTGCTTCCATGGGAGATGGAGAGGGCTCAGGGAGCTGCCCTGACCTGCATTCTATGGTCTGAATGGTACAGTTCCGACCAGAAGAAATCACAGTTTTCTAAAAATGCCTTCACTCCCACTTGCCGGGAGATGAGGAGATGCCTCTTGACCACATCAAAACATCGGTGTTTCTTTTCATTGGAGGTGGCTGGGGCAAGGGGGCTGGTGAATCTTGGGGTGGGAGGAGAAGGGACCTTGGTCACACCCCCGTCATTTCGGATTGGAGGGAGCGGTCTTCCAGCCAGTACCCTAACCCGAGTCGGGGCGCGCTCCTCCAGGCTCAGGATGCTGGGCGCTGGGGGCAGGGCAGGTCCCAAAGCCGGTGTCCCCGCCCCTCGCAGGCGGGACCGCCCGCCAGGCTCCTCCCACCGCCCACCTGCCCCGCCCGCTGCCAGCCACCGCCTCCCGCCGCTGAGGGTCCCGCGGCGCTGCGCTTGCCCCCCGGCCGGTCCGCAAGGCCCGGTCACTTCCCCGCTCTCCAAAGCGGCCCGGCCGGCGCCTCCTTCATGGGTGAGTGCGGGGCCGCGGCGAGCCCCCGGCCCGGCCCCGCTCTGAAGGCCTGCGGGCTGGGCCTCGGTCGCGCGGCGCGGGGCGGGCGCCGGGCTGGGGGCCCTGGAGCTGGGAGTGGGTGAGGGGTGGGATGGGGGCAGGGCCCTGCATCTTCCCTTGCGGGCGGGCTTTGAACACCCCCTCCCCTGCGGAAGGCCGTTCCAGGTGGACGGTGACCTCGGTAAATGAGTTTCTGGGGGGTCCTACACTGCCCATGTTGGGGAGCACTTTAGCAGCCCACCGCCTGCCCTATATGCCCTCTGGGCCAACCGCCTCTGCTCTCGGCTGCCAGGGAGTGGGGGGCCTGACTCTGGGTTCAGGATGGACAGGCTTTGATGGGGGTGTCTGTCCCGGGGGCGGGGTATGATGTTGAGGGCAGGATTAGGGGGGATCTTGAATCCTTGGAGTGCCCCTCACTGCCCCCACAAAGGGGTTTCTTCTGGGGGTCCCACAAGGGTCTCTTCTCTCCCCCACCCCCTAGTGTGGGAGACTGGAGGGAGATGGTAGCTTATTTCCACAGACGTTTTTCCTGGTGGAATCTGGATAATTTCCCTGGGGAACTGCAGCAAGAAAGGGCTCTGCAAACAGATTCCCAAGCCGATAAATTGGCATTTAAAAGTGAAAGGGACACTGACCTCCTTTTCAGGGAAGATTGAAGAAACTACCTAACCTGCCTCTGGATGGGAGGCCACAGGGGCCCAGGGGAACCTGGGGGCCCTACCTGGGGGCATACTCCCCCGCCCCTGCCCAACTGATGCCTCTGCCCTCTTTTCAGCAGACAACCGGAGCCTGGCCAAGGAGAAGGGGCTGTGCTGTCAGAATCCCGACTGCATGGACAAGGGGCGGGCCGCCAAGGTAGGGAGGCTGCGGGCTCTAACCCGTCTCTACCTAGGGCCAGGGCTGGCTCCCTGCAATAGATACAGGGCTCTGGCAAGGGTGCAGCTGGCTCAGCCACAGTGTTGTCTGTGTTCAGAGGTGGGTAGGGTCGCAGGGTGGTTGGTTTAGGATGCAGAAGGGCTGCCCCTCGCTCAGAGACAGCAGAGTTGAGGGAGGGGGAGAACAGAGGTACACCAGCGCCCTTCCCTGCACTGTGGTCCTGACAAAAGCCTGGAAATGACAGGAGCTATGTCTCCGTGTCACAGATGAGGAAGCTGAGAGCCCCCGACAAGGGGGAATGACTTTTCCAAGTTTGCTTTCCACTTCCTGGCTGGTACCCTTCCTGCCACACTGGGCCATTCTTCAGACCTGGGCCTGGGTTTGGGATACTTTAGGACTTCGGGAAGCCTGACTGTAGCCCTGGGGCTGATGAAAGGGTGAGAAGGGATCTGGTCTTAGAACAAACACCCTGCTGGCAAGCTAGGAGTGTGGATGTAACATAAGTCAGGGAGAAGGGGGACAGTCATTACACTGATGGGGCACTTTTGCTGGTTCTTTGTCTCGTTTTGTGTCATGTGTGGTCCATGCTTTATGTACTACCCCTTATTGCACTGTGCTTGAAAGCATCGCTGCCCCATTTTCCAGATGAGGATACCAGCGTTCAGAGAGGTTGTTGTTACTGTCAAGTCAATTCCAGTTCATGGTGACCCTATGTATACAGCATAGAATTGATTCTTAGAATTTTCCAGGCTGTGACTTTTTGACAACAGATGTTTCTTTGGGTGGGTTTGAACTGCCAATCTTTCGGCTTGTAGTTGACTGCTTTGCCATTTGCACCACCCTCAGATTCAGAGAGGTTGTGTGATTAGCCAAGGCCTCACAGCATGAGAGATCAAGCCCAGGTTTGGCCCCTCACAGCACCCATTTGTTTGGGTGACAGTAGTAGTAACTGTTGTCTCTTACTGTGCCAAGGACTCCCTGACTCTTCCATCTGGTCTTGAGATTCCTCTACTGTCATTTTCATTTGTCAGTGAGGAGACAAAGCTGAAATGGCTCGCCCAAAGACACATTGCTAGGAAATCGTAGAGTTGGGATTTGAACCCAGGATCAGGTCTGTCCAATACCAGAGCCTTTGCTCCTAACCACTGTGCAGTTCAGTTCTGCCAGCTGCATGAAGTTAAAAATGCCACCCTCCCACCCACTACCCCAAAGTCCCTCACCCCCCTACTCTGCACAGGACACTTTGGAGAAGGCACATGGAGGACTGTTCTGTGGGCGGGGAGGGGATGGAAGAGGAGGGGCAGGCTCCAGTTGCCGTGGCCACCGGGCAAGGGGGCGGCTGTGATGTCAGTTCCAATCTGCTGGTACGGATGGGGCCTGGCATCGGGGCCTGGTATTGGCCAACTGCCTGTCCCCCAGATGGGGGTGCCTGGCAACAAGCTGCCCCAGCTCCCCCAACATACATCCTCAGAAGCCTTGGGACCTCTGCCTGAGCTGGGGAGGAAGTAGTGGCAAGCAAGGCGAAGCCTTGATGTCCCAACCCCTCCTCTGGGTAGGAGCTGCTGTAGGGACAGGGGTGGGAGGGCCCAGGCTGTGTCCAGATGAGGTCTGTGAGAAAAGAGTTGGTCTCCGAGCAGGCAGGACCAGCCATGTGCTGCCCTCTGCAGCTTCTAGCCCATCTCTAACCTAGCCATGGCGAACATCAGAATGAATAGCCAGAGGTTCCCTCAGGCTGCAGCGGGGATATCCCAGGCCCTGTCACTGCTAGGACTCCCTTTGGGACAAATGGCACAGGCTCAGGACAGCGATGCCTTAGTGATCAGAGGCAAGAGGACTAGTCCAGGAAGATCCTCTTGGAGAGGTGGCTTCTGGTAGACACGAAAGCATGGGTAGGCAGAGTGGAAGGCAAGGACAGTGCGGAAGGGGAATGCTAAAGACAAGTTGTGTGACATGGATGAGGTTCTTATGAGGGTTTAGAAACCACATGACACCCTGCCAAGCACATATACACTTTTTGTCAGTGGTGGCTATTCTCAGCATCTGCAAAGATATTCTTTGCTACTCTTTCTTACCAAATCTGAGTGTTACTCATCTCCTGCTCCAACCAGGTTCACCCCCTCACAAGAACCTCAGAGAAAGGCATTCTTCTATTATGTGTCAGGAAACTGAGGCTCAGAGAAGTGAAGGAGGTCATGCACGTCACACAGCATGATGGGCAGAGCTTAGTCCAGAGTGAGGCTTGTTTGAAAGGAGGTCATTTCTTTCATTTATTCATTTATTCCCCAAATCAGCCTTGAGTGTCTGCTGGTCTGCTGGTTCCAGGTCCAGGCCTAGGTTCTAAAAGTCCACAGGGAACAAAGCTCCTGCCTCCTATTGCAGACACCCTAATGCTCACTTTGGCTTGTCAAACTGGCTCCCCAGGCTGCCCTGGGGAAGGGCCATCTTTGAGCTTCTTGAAGCATTAGAGTTCTGGGCCTTCTGAGATGAATAAAACCATCCCATCCCTATTTCCTGTCCTAAGGGTTCACTCTGGTGGAGGTAGGGACAATCCGGATTGGCTTCCTGGTGGAGACCTGCTAGAGTCCTGAGAAAGGAGGAGGTGTTGAGATGGAGGAAAGCTGAGTGAGCAGAGTTGTTGTTGTTAAGTGCCATCAAGTCAGTTCTGACTCATAGCAACTCTGTATAGGGTTTCTGAGGAACAGTTGATGGATTTGAACTTCACCTTGTAGTTCAAATGGACCTTGAGGTCTAGTGCTTATTCTACAGAGCCATTTATCAGCTGCCATCAAGTCAGTCCCC
The DNA here is from genome assembly GCF_000296735.1 of Chrysochloris asiatica. Lineage (NCBI taxonomy): Eukaryota > Metazoa > Chordata > Mammalia > Afrosoricida > Chrysochloridae > Chrysochloris > Chrysochloris asiatica. The sequence goes on from NW_006408741.1 coordinate 4,950,042, forward strand.
AGCCCATGGTGCCCCCACACACAGTGGTGCTCCCAGTTCTGTGTCATCCCCACTACTGAAGCAGGCCTGGGTTTTCATTGGCTAATTTTAAGAAGTAGATTATCAGGCTTTTCTTCCTAATTCTTCTTAATTAAGCTCCACTGAAGCCTGTCCAGCATCATAACAACATGTTGGACAGGAATCGAACTTGGGTTTCCTGCATGGAAGGGGGGGAATACTGTACCACTAAACCACCAACGCCTAAAAAATGAATTTGGGGTGCTGTCAGGAGTCAGCATGGTCAGGGGAGATGGGAAGCCCTTGTATGTCTAGGTAAGGAGTAAATGTGGTGGAGACCAAAAGAAGGGTTGCCTTTGCCCCTCCCTAGGATGAAGATGTATAGAGTAACCCACTCTGAGTTGAGTATGAGCATCAGGGTCAAAGCTAACCTCTTTCCAGCTGTGTGACCCCTGGACAAGTCACTATGCCTCTCTGAACCTCAGTTTCCTTTTCTAGAAAATGAGCCTTCTAGAGTTGTAGCCAAGATTAAGAGGCCTCCATGTGATATGGGAAGTCCTGGTGTGGCACTGTGGATTAATGCGCCAGACTGCAAAGCCATTTGAACTGCAAGGTCAGAGGTTCACGCTCACCAATCACTCCTTGGAAACCCTGTATAGGGTCGCTATGGGTCGGAACTGACTCGCTGGCACTTAACAACAACAATGTGATATGGAGTCCTGGTGTGGCACTATGAGTTCATGCACTGAGACTGCAAAGTTGGTTTGAACCGCAAGGTCGGCCATTCAAGCTCACCAGTCACTCCTTGGAGACCCTATAGAAGGTTGCTATGGGTCTGAACTGATTCTACAGCACTTAACAACAAAATATGATATGCTTAGCACAGAGCCTAGCACATAATAGGTGTTCAAGAGAATGCTAGGGATGGTCATTTACTCATCTAGCACGTAATGGGAGAGAAATCCACTAGACTTAGGGCGTACCCTCCCTGAGATCTGAGCTATCCTGGCTTCATCATGACCACCACCTAACCCCACCCAACTGGACATGTGTGTTTATCAAACACCAAAGACCTGCCATGTTCCTGGGCAGGGGGAGCTCAGGGTCTGTGGGAGATGGCAAAAGTGTTCACTCCCTCCCTTACCTTGGCCTAGGTGAGACTGAAGGTGACTATGTGGTGGGTTTCCCCTGCCCTCCTGCAAGGTAACCACTGGACACTCTCCACTTCCTACTTCATGCTGGGTCCCCTCCAGCTGGGTGCTCTGGTGGAAGTCTGCACAGGGCCTCCCAGTCACAAGGGGGCATGGAGGAGAGGCTGACCCCAGACCCCAGGGGACAACAGGGACACTACATTTGAGTTGGGCTGCTAACCTCAAGGTCAGCAGTTTGAAACTACCGGTTGCTTCACGGGAGAAAGATGAGGCTTTCTGCTCCCATAAAGATTTACAGCCTCGGAAACCCTATACAGGGTTGCTATGAGTTGGAACTGACTCCACAGCATATGACAACAACAACAAAAGACTCGGGACACTTGCAGACTTGGGATTGTTCAAAATTCATGATTCTAGCAGTCACCTGTCACCACAGGCCCCTTATTGGGCCCGCACTCCAGTTTTGTGCAGTAGGGACTGCTCAGGTTGTAGATAAGGACACTCAGTAGCAGGGAGGTTAAATGACTTGTCAAGACAAGGTGGGGACTCGAACCAAGCCCAGCTGACCTCGAGCCACCCTCCCGTTGCCAAGAAGTTGTTAGGGGGGAAAGGAAATGAGCTTTAATGCATGAATCCCAAGACGCTCTTGTGGAAATTAAGGGGGGTGAGTTTTAGGTCAGTATAGCTCGGAAACCCTATACAGGGTCGCTATGGGTCGGAACCGACTCGATGGCACTTAACAACAACATAGGGATGTTTGCAACAGCTGTAGCTGACCCAGATGTAGTGACTGGATGGCTTTGCTGTGTGAAGTGGAGGCTGGATCTGGTGACCTCTGAGTTTCCTTTCAGGGTCATAATGGGCTTGTGAGGTGGCAGAGATAAGTCCGGGTGTGTATGTGTGTGTGGCAGTGGTGGGTGGGAAGCAGGTGAAGGTAGGGGCACTTGGCCCAGAAGACAGGAACAGAAATTCCGTGTGGCCACGGGACCTTGTGCCCAAGATGAGTCCCCCTGGCCCGACCTAGGGAGGCTAGTGTTCCCCTAGGAGGCGTGGATTGTTCGAACTCTGTAGCACTGGGGTGGATTGTGCAGGGGCTCTGGGTCACGGGCGGCCGCAAGCCCGCCCAGTGGGTGAAGCCACGCCCACCACGCTCACCAGCCGGGCGAGACAATTGGGACAATTAGGGGAGGGGTAGGTGTGCTTGTGGGCTCGAACAGCATTGATTGTGAGGACCAGGCAACATTTCCTCCTATTGTGCATAGGGTCACTATGAGTAGGATTGCTTACTAACTCTGGGCAGGACCTTAGCCCCCCGCTCCTGGCCCCTAGCGAAGAGTTAAACTCTGACTGCGGGGAGAGAAGCTGGAACCGCTGAAGGGTGGAATAGCGCCCTTTCACGGGCTATGCCAGGCATGGACAGGAGGCAGGAAAGGGGTGCAGAGAAAGGTGGGCACGTTTCAGCACCAAGGGCACAGTCAGTATTCGGCTATTTATAAGGGAGCGGAAGCTTGCTGGGCTGCGGGCTATTCTGCTGCCTCTGGAGCCTTCACCGGGTATGGGCGAACTGCTGTCTTCAAGCCCAGGTTAAAGACCTAGGAGTTGAACTTTCCAGGGATGTGTCAGGGGTTGGCCACCTTAGGGACAGTGACACCCGGCCCCAGGCAAACAGGACTCTAGATTACCCCCACTTACAGGACCGGTTGTCCTGCCCCACCCCTCCAATGCCACCCCTGCCCGCCAGGCCGACGCCTAAAGCTTCCCGGGATCCCTACGCTCCCCTTTTCCGCTGCGTTCACCGATGGTATGGCCCGACCCGCCCAGGTGGTAGCGCCCGCACCGGTCTACCGTAATACCCCTACGGCCTGCGCACATAAAGGGCACAGAAGCAACTGAGCCCTCCCCGGGTTCTGTTCTCCCTTGCGCCTTGTGCCCCTTAGGGCTTTGGCAGCCTTGGCTGAGAGCCACACACAGGAGGAAATTCACGCCCTAAGGTGAGTCTTAAGGCAAGAAGAGAATAGAGCCCAGGAGTGGGCTTGGGTGCCAGGAACCCCAGAATTAATGGACAGAACCGGAGTTGGGGGCCCACTGCAGCCCTAGACCTTAGACTAGACATCAGTGGGCCCCACTGGCTCGACCTCCATTTACTTTCACGTTAAATGGGCTCAAGTGTTCACCTGCGCCCCCCGTGACTCCAGTGTGGGGTGGACTCAGAGATTTGGCCGTGAGGAATCATGGGGCCCTGGGCCCAGAGTGAGGGTGTTGGCGGGTAGCCTGAGATAGTTGGGAGACTCTGAGCTGCTTCAGGGCGTCCCCAGTTGGGTTTGAGGTAGAAAGTTTTCTCGAAGCCAGCAGGGGGCGCAAGAGACTGTGCTCTGGCACACACTGGCTAGGGGAGGGGGTTGGGAAAGGGGCAAAACCTAAGAGAAACCTGGATTTACCCTGATGAAAGATGGGGACCTAAGGCCCCAGTAATCTTCCTTAGGTTTGGGTGCACTGTGGACATTTTAATAGACCCCTGCCCCAAGGCTTCCTCTAGGACCCAGCAACTGTCCCTAGATGTAAACAGCATAGATGGGGAGATTGAGGCACGGAAGGGAGGGACAGTGGTAGGTGGGTCCTGAACCTGGTCTTCTGAAACCCAAGCACATGCCCTCTTCCGTGACTTGCCAAGGATTCTTCTACATGGTTCTGGGGTTTGGTGGGGTTCCAGGAGGCAAGGCAGTGCTGGCAGGATGGAGGGGGAGCAAAGTGAGATTGCCCAGGGTCTGTCTGGCACATGTGTGCATGGGTCATACAGGAGGTGATGATCACAGACCCTAGGCTCTCCCTCATCCCAGCACTGGGTCCCCAGCCTTTTGCATCTTTTACCTTGGGGAGGCAGGGGCCTTCAGGCTTCTGTGGACCTTCCAGTAGGCCAGGTTCCCCAGGTTCCCTGGAGCCCTGCCATCTGCCAGACACACACAGGGCCTCAGGGTAGGTTCTGCCTCCCAGTGGGCATCAAGATTGAAGTAGGGAGGAGCAGGGTGGGCATTTTGGCCCCTCCCCAGGTCAGCAGTGCTCTGGATAGAGGGTGAAGGTAGAGCCGCCTGGTGGAGCTGGCACCACCCTACTTGACCTGCCCCTGCATGCAGCCTCCGCCCTGTATCTCCAAGGTGCAGGGTGGGGCCTTAGGCCCCAAAGCTCCCTGGGAGTTTAGGCTGGGTGGGAGCCCGTGGGAGCTCCACTCAGGATTCCAGGCCTCAGACCTGTGGCCATTTCTGGACTGGGAGCTCATTTCTCCTGCCCCAGGCTAGGCTGGGGCCCTAACCTATTGTGGGGGAAGGGATACCCACAGTCCTCTGCTGGGGAGAGGGTGCTGTTGGGAGGGGTACCGCCTTGGAGACTCCATTATTCATCAGCTCCAGCATCTGGTTTCTGGGTATCAGTTTCAACAAGCTGGGCCTGACTCACAAGCCTGACGCTGGGGTTGGACTGTGGAGGTGCCCCTTCCCCACGGAGTCAGGGTATGGGACGTTTTGGGCCTCTTTGAGAGCTGTTTCAGCTCCTTGCAATGAGGAGTGGAGGTGGGAAGACAGCAACCTACCAGCAGGCGCACAAGGGCTCTGTTCCTCTCAGCACTCTGCAGGCTACTGGCCCCTCAGGACTAGACCCTGCCCTACCTGGAGAATCTGTGTAAAAGCCCAGCTCAGGGATAGCAGTGCCCAGCTGGGATGAGAGTGACCTCTAGTTACCTGCCTTGGTCCATCCCCCCCTGGTGGTCTCCATTTGATGCAACCAGTGGTATCCAGTCTCAAGCTAGTGTGTGGACCTTCCTTGTCTCCAAGAGTCTTCATGGCCCTGCAGCCCAAACCACCAGTCAGCCAGACTTCATGCCCCCTTCCTCACGGTCCAGGGGTAGTGGTCAAAAGTGCAGTTTTCAGCATATGACCTAATCTCTCCAAGCCTCAGTGTCTTTGTGTATTATATGCACTTAGTAATATATATTTGGCTCCTTGGGGGCCTTTGAGAAGAGTGAATAATGAGACTTGCTCTGCACAGCTTCTGGGGCATTTCTGGCTTGGGGGAGTGCTCAGTGGAAGGCAACTGCCAGGGGCACTAGGGTAAGACCACCAGGATTTAAGGTAGAAACTGATTTGCTAGGCCAGCAGGCTCAAGGTCATATAGGAGGGCTTTGTTGAACTTTGGTCACAGAAAGGGGACACCCAGACCTCTCCTCTGCCTTCAGTCATCCAGTCATTGGTCTGACCTGCATTGAGTACCTGCTGTGTGCCAGTTCAGATCTGAGTGCTGAGGATACCCCATGAGCTGGACAGACAAAGCCACTACCCTCTAGAGAGGACATTTTCTTGCAAGGAGGAATGATGACTATAAAGTCAATGAATAAGTAATATCAGGTAATAAAAATTCTAAGAAGAAAATTCAATTTAAGGGGTTTGAATATGGGTGAGGGGCTATTTTAGTTGGAGAAGAAAGCCCTCCTTGACAAGGTGGCATTTCAGATAGAGCCTGGTGACAGTCATTTGCCCATTAGGGGCTCAGAGTATCCCAGGTAGACAGAATGCAAACTCTTGAGGTGCACTATATTGGTGTATGTGGTAGGGATGAACGGAAGGCCCCCATGCCCAGCAGCTTGTGGGACTGACTAGGAGGTGGATGGATAGGAGACAGGTCTTGCTGGTGGGATTTTATCTTCAGCCAGATGAGAAGCCATAGGAGAGTTTTACCTGGAGAGTAACTGGATGCAGGTGTTTTTGAAAAAAATCTGTCTGCTGATGTCTGGATAGTGTGGGAGTTGGAGGACCAGATCCCCTTCCTACAACTGTCTTCCAAGATTCTTTGCTCCTCACCCCCTTCCAGGTGAACCTGGTGGAGGAGTTGTCTATTTAAGTGGTGGGTGTGTTAGTGACAGGATATATGATAGTGGCTGTCTCACCCCCACAGCCCTTCTGAGAATATAAAAACAATGGGGACCCCAGCATCACACCCCAAGCCCAACCTGCATCACCATCCTCTCAGGCTGAATAGAGCGCCCCCTGGCGATTGGGCTCACCGAAGGTCCTGCGCAAGCCAAGCGCGGAGGGACACTGGCTGAGCGACAGGACTGCCCCTTCAGCCTTTTTCGGATGGCCAGTTCGCCCAGCACCTGGGTCAGTAGTCCTCACTGCCCACTGGCTTCTCCGCCTTCACTACTGGGCTTGGCAGTGGAGTAAGGGTCACCTGGCCTGAGGCTCTGAGGCGGTGGCCTCCAGAACTGGGGAGAAGGACTAAGATGGTCGTCATGCCATGGGGTTTAGGAGTACCTCTGAGTGTCAGATGTTTGATTGGAATAGGAATGAGGTCAGAGCCAAGAGGCGCACCCCAAGATTGGGGGACGGTGGAGGGCCCCAACACTGGGATGAGGTTGTGTCTGCACTGTTTCAGCCTCCCTCTGCCTCCGCCACAGACCTGGGCAATGGGAGTGGGGTACCCCAGACTGAGGCTCTGAGGCAGGGGTCTACAGGATATCACATCCGAGAGGGACTAAGGTGCTTCTCTGGCCTGGAGGGACTCTGAGTGCTGAGTGTTTGGAATCTGGGGGTGAAAAGGAATAGGATGCCCCTGGGGCTAGTGGGCAAAAGTGCAGTGGCAAAGGTCGGCATCTACAGTCCAAGTGGTGTGTGGGTGTGGGGCTGCCCAGACTCCCCCCCCCCCCACCTCCCCGTGTCCCTTCTCCTTCTCACCCCTTTCCACTACTCTGGGAACTACCTGGGGGGAGGAAGCAGGTTCGGGGAGGGGCCCCTTGAGTCTTGGAAATTAATGATTTGGGGACCCGTGTTTAGAACGGAGAGAGGGGCACCTCCAGGACTTAGCAGTGGATGGCTGTCTGCAGTCACAGTCTCGGGGTGGGTATGTCACCGGCGTATCCAACCCCCCCCCCCCCCCCCCCCCCCCCCCCCCCCCCCCCCCCCCCCCCCGCGTGCCCCCCTCCGCTCTACCCTGTATTCTGGGAGCTCAGTGGAGGAGAGAATAGAGTCCTGAGACTTCCTCTGCATCCCAGACCTTGGCGCTGGGGTGGGGGCTCAAGGGGTAGGCGGGGGATATCCAGGCTAGTCAGGGGTTGGGGCCAGACAGTTACCGGGGCTGGGGGGCGTGTCCCCAGGGTCGTGTCCCCCCCCACACACACACACTGGGGGGGTGGGGCGGGCACGGCAGCACAATGGCAGGAAGCCGGGCTCCATGCTTTGTCCGGCGGGCGGCGCAGACCGACGCTTCCTCTGGCCGCCATGGGGACTGGCCCCGGCTTCTCTGGGCGCCGAGCAGCCTCCAGGCCTGGCTCCGGGTTGTCCTCCCTGGACTCTGCGCCCTTCTGGGCTGGGGGTCGCTCCCGCGACGGTGAAGCTCAGGTACTAGGGGAATGAGCGGAGTCCTCTGTCCGGGGCGCTGGTGGCTGGGGCGGGGCGGACTGCAGGGCGCTCTGGCACTGCGCGAGGCCTCCAAGCAGGGTCAAGGCAACAGGGCACATGCAGCTTATCCGCCCCCCTCCCCGTGAGGGGAGGCGCCTGGACCCCTTAAGTTTCTCCCTCTCCCTACGAGGGTCCAGATTTGTTGAGCTTCACCCTTGGATTTTTGTGGCTGGGGCTTCCTCCGGACACACCTGTGGGTCTTGGGCTGCCCCTCCCCCTTTCTTCCTCTGTCCCAGGCCCTGCCCACACCCTCCTCCCCTGTTTCTTCTCCTGACTTCCGCTGAGCCTTTGTGTGGCCAGGAACAGTGCCTTCCACATGGGAGGCCTTGACCATGACCCCCAAAGGATCCTCCACCCGTATTTGTAAAGTTTAGTTCATGCCCTGCCTTGGAGGAGCAGCTTGATGATGGTCCCCTTAACCCCTCTCACTCAGTGGACTCTCCCCTGCCTTGTGGTGAGCCACGGGAACTTCAACTCCTGCTGTCCTGCCTCCCTTGCTCAGGCATGATGGGCAGGCAGGTAGGAGGGGGAATGGCACATGGGTGTGAGAGAAGAAGGGGCCCTGGAGCCATACTTTGAGCCCCTGCTTCACAGCTGGTTTTGCTGGAGAGCTTGTGGTTTGGGGATGGAGGTGTCAGGTAGGACAGACTCCCAGGGGGCTCCTCCCACCTCAACTTCTCCCTCCCAGTTGGGGGTGTGGTTCTTCCTGGAGGTTACTGGAGCCTCATGCTCTGTTAAATCTGAAAACATCTACCTGGTTCAGATCCTGAGCCTGCTGTTCAGTTCACCTTGCTCTCTGCATGTCTGAGCCTAGGGGACTACTGGGAGGATGGAGGCAGGTGAGGTCAGTCACAGGCTGGGCTTTGACTCCTGTTATTATTAGTGGTGGTGGTCACGGTCACCAGAGTCCATTAGTGCTGGGGAAAGTGGTATCCCAGAAACTCTAAAGGGAGCCTAGTGCCTCTCACATGACAGGGTACACCGTAGGTATCTTAGAAAAGCAAAACCAGTGAGATGTAAAAAAGCTTGTGAAAAAAGTAGAATTAAAAGGTAATGGAATGTTCCCATTAGTTTTTGAAGTACCCTCCCGTACATAGAGATTGACTTCAAAGAAATGACTCACACAGTTAAGGCTGACAAATGCCAAATCTGTAGGGCAGGAGGCAGGCAGCAGGTGTAGACTGGAGACTTCTGCAGGCTTACATGGGAGGACCTGAAATTCAGGTGCCTGTTGGAGAGAGATCTTTGTCAAAACTCTCCATTTATAGTTTGGAGGCAGGCCACACCCCCAAGGAAACTCTCCTTTCAACAGATTGGCTGATTGTATCAGATCACATTACAGAAAGTAATTACATTGAGTCTGCTATGGAACAGCAGCCCCTTATCCACTGTCTACCAGACCACAGAGTCTCAGCCTAGTCATCGAATTGACACATAGCAGTAACTACCTAACTACCACAGCGGTTGCTTGATAAGTATCTGTTGACTGCTGAATCTATTGGAAGGAATGAATCCTTATATAAAACCTGTTGTCTATTCATTGAATTCGTTTTAAAATAAAATGTGGTGCAGAATTGGGAACTTGGGTTGGAAGGGCTCTAGAGACCCGCCTCAACCCATAACCTAACATGCCACCCACTATGACCCTGGGCCTGGATAACTCGCAGGCCCCAGTGTCCAGTGTCGAGTCCAGCATTGGCAACCCAAGACTGACACGACAGCTGGATGCAGAGACCAGAGAGGAGGTGACAAAATCTGGGCACTTGGAGAGGGCTGTTGTGCTGGTAGACTCAACGTCCCTGGGAAGCAAGGCCACAATAGAACACATATACTCCCCAGATTCATTCCAAGAGCAGATGATCACAGTTGGGGGGGGGTCCCAAAATCTGCAAAGCAGGCCCTTCACTTACTGCCCTTGGATAAGGGCAGCCAGCGCTCTGTCAACTTTAGCAGCATACACCCAAGAGATGAAATGATAGGATCAGCTGCTCTGGTCCAGGCCCTCACAATTCCAGGGATATAGGTGAAATCTTTCTCGTGATGGGCAGAAAGGGTGGAAAGCAGGGAACAGACGCTTGGCACTTGGACTGCTATCAGAATTCTGGGTCTTAGTGTCTGGAGTTGCCTGCCCAGGGCCCAGCCCCACAGAAGTCAGCTTTCCTACAAGTGGACCAGCAAGTGACCCTTGTGCTCCTGACCCCCATCCAGTGCTCAGAGTGCCCCTTGCAGACTGCTGTTTTCTTTCTGATGGAAGAGTGGAGCATGGAACTGTGATTGATTTCCTCATGTCACCACAGTCTGCCAGCCTCCCCTGTCCTTCCAGATACCCAGGAGATGGTGTACCTGTGGTTAAAATCCTGCATCTAAAGCAAGATACATTGGGTTAACTGTTGCCTCTAATGGCTGTGTGATCTCACACTTCCCTCTTCCGTAAAATGAAACTCTAATCGCCTCTACCTCCCAGGATGGGAGAAAATGACATTTGTAAAGCCCTCAGTACAACCTGAGTAGTTGGCAACTGCATAATGATAATCAGATTTTCCAGTCACCTCTTCCCTGTCTCACTTCATCCACTTTCTCTGCCAGTCCCACCTTGTCTCTTGTTGTGAGTTCCTGATGAGGTCATTCATGTGTATCAGTAGAACTGTGCTCCTAGGTGTTTTCAAGGCTGTAACCTTTCAAAATCAGATTACCAAGTCTTTCTTTTGAGACACTACTAAGTAGGTTCAAACTGCTAACCTTTCAGCTGGTAGTTGAGCACTTGCAAATCTCTGCCCGGGCCCTCTCTTAACCAGAAACTTCAGTGGTTCTTCCTTGGCTTCATTTATTGATTCAACAAGTATTTACTGGGCAGTCATGGTCTGACTAGGCAAGACAGTGAATCAGATGGAAATCTTTCTCCTTGTGGTGCTGACAGTATACAGGGGAAACGTAGTAAAATACACAGAATGTCAGGTGGGAGTGAGTGCTAAGGAGAGAAAAGGAAGCAAGGGGGTGGAGGGTGGGGAAAGTTAGGAAAAAAGGTGACTTTTAAAAAATATTATAGTTGGAAATATGTGCAGTAGAACATACCCCAATTCCATCATTTAATTTTAACTCTACAAATTTATGAATGTAATAGAACCTCAAACAATATTTAATTCAATAGGAGTCTACAAAGTGTTATTCTCAGTGTCAAATATTAGACAGCAGATAGTTCAACTGAGTTTTATGTTCTCATTTTTGCTAGACATAGGCAAAACCATTTACATGCAAATTAAAATGACCAGAACCAAATATTAAAATGAGGTATTTCAATAAATTTTAAACCAGAGTTTTGAATAACAGTGCGAAAATATGACATCAACCTGCATTTCAGCCAAAATCTCAAACTTCTGGATTATTTATTTTTTCAAATTGTAAGCTGTTTGTTGTCCAAATGCTAATCCTTTGGTATGCTCTTTTTTTTTTTTTTTAAAGTGTTTTATTGTGAATTATGTGATAGTTTACATGGGAAAACATTAGCTTTACATCCATCCTATCATACATTGTTTCATTGCCGTGGTTACAGTCCCCTCCATGCATCATCAACCAACCTCAGGGTGTACCCTGCAAGCCTGCCCCCTGGTGGTCAGCACACAGCCCGTCTCCCTCTCAGGGTCTAGAGTCCCCAGCTGCTCCATCTCTCTGCCTCCATCTCTGGTGTTGGTATGCTCTTTTAACAGATGAAAATTGCTTTCTTTCCCTAGGAAAATGTCAGACTACACTAATATTTAAAAACACACTTAAATTAGCTAAATTACATCATGACGGTTTGAAAAGTCATTGTTCTTTAATGCAAAATGTACCACTTGCAATTACATATGAAACATTCAAAAGAAGTTCATTCTAAAGCAGTTCATTGGAGAAGCCTTACCCAGGGGTCGCTATGAGTTGGAACCAACTTGAGGACACTTGTTAAGGGCTGTGGAGTCGGTTCTGACCCATTGCAACCCTGTATAGGGTTTCCAAGGAATGGCTGCTGAGCTTGAACTGCCGACCCTGTGATTCAAACCAACTTTGCAGTCCAGTGTGTTAACCCACAGCACCACACGAGGACTTCTTGAGGACACTTAACAATATATAAATCTGAAGCACAGTCCAAGTATTTACGTATTCACTTTTGGTAATTGAATTTGCTTTGTTTGGCTGCTACCCTCAGAACAAACACAAAACTTCTAACTTCTTTATCAAACTCTTTCCAAATCACAAATAAGCTGTCAAGGATCTTCTATTTTGCTCCAGGATTTCCCCCTATGCACTAAAGATTTCAACACATGATTTCAACACATGAGCTCTGGTAGCATAGTGGTTACGAATCGGGCTGTGAACTGCAAGGTCAGCAGTTCGAAACTACCAGCTGCTCCGTGGGAGAAAGATGAGGCTTTCTGTTCACGTAAGCATTTACAGCCTCGGAAACCCTGTTCACGGTCGCTATGGGTCGGAACCGACTTGACAGCACTTAACAACAACAACAACCTCCCTGTTACTCATTTTTTAACATTCCCACAGGAGGCCCGGGGTTGGGGGGTCACAGAATTCAGGGCTTCCAGTGAGGAGGAAAATGACCTTGAAGAAAAGAAAGCTGTGAGTGGGGCTGGCACGATTGCAGCCCCGTCTCCGAGGTTCCCCAGTTTCCCCATTTCCTCCAGGCACAATCCTATGATGTAGATGACATTCTTCAAATTGTGCCACCGTTCTCGCCCTCCTTTTAAAAATTGTTCCTCTTCCACTAATAATAACATAAACCCCTAAGCTTCCTAGCCAATGACAAGATGATTTTTGAGAAAAGAATTGTGGAAGTGAGGGAATGAGGGAACTAGGTGTTTAGATACTTGCGAGGAAAAGCATTTGAAGCAGAAGGATTAGTGGATGCAAAGGCTCAGGGGTAAACCTGAAAGAGCTTGTCAGAGAACAGCCAGAAACTGTGTGAGCGGAGCAGAGTGAGGCAGGATAGAGAGGTAGGGCAAGAGGCTGAGAGGTACCCATAAAAGGATTTTGGCTTTTACTCTGAGATGGGAAGCCATAGGAGGCAAGGGAGGTGAGTTTGAGTAGATCTCTCACCAGTTGCTGTGGCGTCAACTCAGACTCATAGTAGAACTGTGCTCCATAGAGTCTTTAATGGCTGATTTTTTGGAAGCAGATCACCAGGCCTTTCTTATGAGGTGCTTCTGGTTATATTTGAACTTCTAACATTTTGGCCAACTGCCAAGCATAGTAACTGTTTGCATCAACTGGGGACTCCAAGTATATAGAAGATGAATCCTATTTGAACAGGCTCCACTATGGCTGCTCATTAAGAAGGGACTTACGGATATGTGTGAGACAAAGGTAGACTCCGGGAGATTGTGTCTGAGGCCATTTCAGTAATCTGAGTGAGAGATGACAGGACTAGGACAGGACAGAGCGAGCCGATGAGAAGTGACGGGATAAAGACACAAATGTTAAAGGTGGAGCCAACAGAATTTTTACACTGGCTGCATGTGAGTAACAGAGTTAAAGGTGACCCCAAAGTTTCTAGCCTAAGTGACCAGAACACAATTGCCATCAACCGAGATGAGAGTGTTGAAGGGGACACTCAGGAGCTCAGAGGAGTGGGATGCTGTTAAAATCCACATGGAGAGTCGAGAAGGTTGGTCTAGAGTGCGGGGACTGACTAAAGATTTAAGTTGGGAAATGCTTATCAGGTAGATGGTGCCTCAAGTTATGAGACTGCTGATGTCACCAAGAGTGGCTGTAGATAAAAGGAAAAGAGATCTCCAAGGAGACTAAGGAAGCAGCTGGAAAGTGCCGGCTCCTGGGGCCCAAGAAGGCAGCTGTTTGGAGAACAACTGAGTTAGTATGCTCAAAGGGAGCAGTGGATTTAGCAATTTGGAGGTGACTGGGTGACCTTGAGAAGAATGGTGAGAGGCAAGAACCATGGAGAGGGTGAGAGCGAATGGTAGATATAGAAACTCCATCTGCAATCACTGCAATAGTCACTGATTGATGCAAAACTTGGCAGTGGAGGCTGAAGCCCGGGAGTATGAGTTGATTAGGGAATAGGATGTTGTAAATGATCACACCACACATTACTTCATTGTTAGAAAGAAAAAGTACTTTTACAAGGTTCCTGGAGATCTGGTGGGCACCACCCTGTCTGATATGGTGGGCTTTATGAAGAAGGATCTCTTCCTTGCAGAAGACCTGAGTTTGATTTCTGGCCAAAGCACACCTCGTGTGCAGCCAGCAGCCGTCGGTCTGTCAGTAGAGGCTTGAATGTTGCCATGATGGTGAACAGACTTCAGTGGAGCTTCATAAGACAACGTAGGAAGAAAGGCCTGATGATCTACTTCTGAAAATCAGTCATTGAGAACACTGGAGCACAACAGATGGTGGCAGGATTGGACAGTGTTTCATCTTGTTCATGGCATCACCATGAATTGGGGGTCTGACTTGACAGAGTCTAACACTATCACCAAAGCTGGAGGGTGATGGGAGGCCAAGACACTACTTTCATGAGATGAACAAATGGCAGCATGTTGGAATGCCAAAGGGAGGAGAGGCTTGAGGAGGAGTAGCAGAAAAGCTAAACAGATTGAAGGAGGGAGGCTCGTTTGCATCTGCTCCTGGAGCAGGTGGGTGGACTTGGGAGCTCATGGACCTTCTGCTGGTTTCTGGTTCCCTAGGAGAACAGGAAGCAGAGTAACTCTTGGGAAGTGTTTGGAGAGGGCTCCTGGAGGTTTGAGGGTAGAGAAGATGTGAAAATCACCCAGGGAGTGGAGAAGGAGATAGACCAGCGCAGTTTAGTAAGTCCAGGATCAAGTATGCAGCAGTGGTTCATGGACAGCACTTGGACACTCAGTCTCAACCACCTTTCCTTGACTCCTCCATAATCCTCTTGTCTTAGGATTCCAGGTGGGGCCAAGGGGCCATAAAAATAGGAACAGAGGGCCTGTGTGTGAGAGTGGTGGGGGCTGGTGTGCAGGGCATTCTGGGGCCCATTGAGCTGGCCAGACCCAATGACAGCTCAGCACTGCTTTCTGCTTTCCTTCCTCCCTGTGCTCAGGAGCTGGCCTTGGTTATTACTCCATGTCTCCCCCAGCAGGCTGTGTGTCCCAAGGCCTGACTTCACTTTCCTTGGCAGCCCCAGGCATGGTCCAGGAATGGACACATAATAGGTGCTTGGGAAACATGGGCCAGTGAATGAATAATGAGCATAAGGCACCTTGTGGGCAATGGTGAGCTGGCTAATAAAGTGCAGCCCCCACAGGTGGTCAGAAGTCCTGTGTGTTCACTGCCATGCCCAGCCTGACCCCCCACCCTGTCCATCCTGTCACAGGTATGCCACCACGCTGACTGCCAGCAGCTACACCGCCGGGGGCCTCTCAACCTCTGTGAGGCCTGTGACAGCAAGTTCCACAGTGCCATGCATTACGATGGGCATGTCCGCTTTGACCTACCACTCCAAGGTGAGCCTGGGGGCCCTGCCTGGTCCAGAGAGTCCTGGGCCTTTAAACTGCCAAGAGTCAGCTGTAACTACAACCGAAAAGCGGAATGAAACCCAAGTGAGTCTTGGTTCCTTTGGTTCCCAAGTGTTTCAGCGAGAGAAAAAACTGGGAGGACTGTACCCTGGGTCGTGAGCAGTTTTCCCTACCAGGGCTCTCTGTTGATCTGACTGTGTCTGCAACTACTCTTGCTCCCAGCCTGGTCCCTGCATGGGGAAGACCTTCTTCTTCCCAGCAGCTCTGCCCAGCTGCAAGGCAGGGGACAGCTTAGCTGCTACCACTTCTGGGCAAATCCTCTGAGCCAGGCTGCTGGCAGAGCTGAGGCGGTGCCAAGGTGGGGGTGATGGATCAGAAGGAACTTGTAGCGCGTACAAGAACTCCTCCTGCTGAATAGGGACTTGCACACTGCCAGCTGTCTGCTTGTGGTATTGTACTGGCACGGGGCCCAGGAAATGGCAGCTTTCTCCACTGAGCAGAGGGACAAAAGACGTCTCCCCTCTTTAGAGCCCCAGGGAAGGCAGGTGTGATCTCAGTGAGGGAGAGGAGGCCGAGGGAGGGAAAGAGCCATGGACTTCAGGTCCTTCCTGCAACAATCCCAAGGTCACGGCTTTGTTATTCCCATTTCGTAGAAGGATAAACTAAGGCCATAGGGGGATATTTGTATTGGGGTGGGCTATCACCTGAGATATCATTGTGTCCTTTTGGATCTTTTTGGGACTGAGCACCTCCTCTCAGAACCAGGAGGCCCTAGTGAGTTTGTGGGGGCAGTTTCCAGGATTGATAGGAGATGGTCATGTTGGGAAGCTAAGGAGAGGGACAGGGAGGAGTAGGCATAAATCCCCCTCCCCCCATTTTCTTCCTCAGGCTCTGTCCTGGCCCGAAATGTGTCAACCCGGTCATGCCCCCCACGCACCAGCCCTGTGGTGGACTTGGAGGAGGAGGAGGAAGGTTCTATGGATGGCAAAGGGTAGGTGAGGAAGCAGGTGGGCAGAGCAGATACCTGGAGGCAGATGGTGGGGGTGTCCCAAAGCCGCGTCTCAGACCAGAGATGCAGGGACCAGGTGCTTTGGTGCCTTCCTCCTAGACCCCTTCCCCACACTTGCACTGCCCTGATTCCTGGCAGAGGCCACCCCAGCCTGAGCAGCCTTCAGAATGTCAGATCAGGCTCCACTACTAAGTGCTATTGGGTGTGACACCTGTGTTGGCCACCAGAGGGCGCACAGCTCCTGCCTGAAGGCTCCTGGATTGCTGAATATCCTGGGGTGAGGGAGGGTTGGTGAGCCACACGGCCCACACTCATCCCTCCTGGTGAGGGGGTCCCTCCACCCCCGCTCGCTTTCCACCTCTACCTACATGACTTCCCTGCAGGGACCGGAAGAGCACCGGCCTCAGACTCTCTAAGAAGAAAGCGAGGAGGAGACACACAGATGTAAGGGCCTCCGGGGTGCGGGATGGGGGCTCCCAGAGTGCCCCTGCCCACTTCAGCCAGGTGGGGGTGCTCCAGGATCTCCTGGGGCAGGAGGGGACTGGGGTGGCCCTGTGGTGGCAGGGCAGGGTCAGGGATGGCAGTGGAGACTAGTAGGTGTGTGTCCTCCTAGGACCCGAGTAAAGAGTGTTTCACCCTGAAATTCGACCTGAATGTGGATATCGAGACAGAGATTGTGCCAGCCATGAAGAAGAAGTCGTTGGGGTAGGGCTGGGGGGACTGAGGGTAAGGCCAGGGGTGGGACCCATGTGGACTCTGAGTCTCTGCAGGTGTGACTTCGTGTGGTGGTCTGTATGTGAGCCCCACACCTGTGTGTAAACCCGTGTGGTGTGCACAGCAGCCTGTGGGAACATGGGATGGTGGTGTGTGCACCCATGTTCTCTAACCACGTATGTGGCCCAGTGCTAGTATCTGGGCATGGCAGGTGGTAACAGTGTCTACCCTGGTGTGTAGACCGGGGAAGGGTAGAGGTGTGTTGGTGTAGACGTGAACCTCTGTGGAATGTGCACCTTTGTGTTCTGACTTGTGTGCATGACCCAGTGTCAGGGTATGACAGACTGTGTCAAGATCTGCCATCATGTGGTAGGTGGGTGGGATCGTTGTCACATGTATAGATATGTGCAAGCCTCTGTGAGTAGTGTGGACGGTGTGTGTTTGTGTGTGCATGTGTGTGCACATGTGTGTCTGTATACCTTTATGTGATCCCAAGTGTCTTCCTTTTCCCTCAGGAAGACTGGGTGCAGCTGGGGGTGTGGCCAGGGTGGGGGCTCCTGTGATTGTCCCCCTCATTTCCACACTTCCCATTCCGGGAGCAGGGAGGTGCTCCTGCCCGTGTTTGAAAGGAAGGGCATCACACTGGGCAAAGTGGACATCTACCTGGACCAGTCCAACACACCACTGTCCCTCACCTTTGAGGCCTACAGGTTCGGAGGGCACTACCTTCGGGTCAAAGGTGAGAGAGAGTCAGGTTCCAGAGGCCCAATGGGTGACTGGGTCCGGCTGGGCCTCTGGAGATGAGCTGTTTCTCCTCGGGCTCGGGTAGCCATAGGCCAGGGCCCCAGCAGCTCATTACCACACAGGTGTCTCTGCTAGGCAGTGTGGTGGATGCTGGCAGGGCGGAGCTGCAGGGGCAGGGTCGCCTTGGTTGGATTCTCAGGAGAGCCAGGCTGGGGCCGTCTCCTCTACTGGACCTGGAACTCAGGACATCTCCTTATTCCTAAATGCCACCCAGCCAAGCCCGGAGATGAAGGCAAGGTGGAGCAGGGAGTGAAGGACTCCAAGTCATTGAGTCTGCCCATCCTACGGCCAGCTGGAGCTGGTGCCCCCACTCTGGAGCGTGGGGATTCCCAGAGCCGCCGGGAGAGCCTTGACATCTTGGTGAGGAGGAGGGGTTGTGCTGGGGAGGGGGTCACAGGCCAGGCTGTAGCACAGAGTCGGTCCCTCTTGGGGCTGTAATTTCCTCTCCTGGGAAATGGGGTTGTCTCTGATGCTGGGGACCCTCTGTGGATCTAGACCGTAACAAGGTGTGAGAGGTCTTGTCTCTGGGTGTCTCCCAGTGACCAAGGAGTCACTTTGTGTGTATGTGTGTAAGGTCTGTGTGGCCTTGTGCATTTGTGCTCAAGGATTTTGTGTCACTGTGTATGTGTGTCCCAGGGACATCTTGGGAGCTTGCGTGCAGCTGGGTGGCTAGGTGACAGTGTTCTGGGTATATCTGTGTCTGGACCTTCTAGCCCCTCGAGCCTAGGTGGGTCCCAGGAGAGGTGGCATCCCAGGCTAGGACTATAGTGACCCTCCCATGTAACAGGCTGGCCTAAAGTCCTGGAGGCCCACCATGCTGGAGGGCTGTGGGGCCAAGGTACACCAGCCTTGACATAGCCCCCCTCCCCCCGCCCTAGGCCCCTGGCCGCCGCCGTAAGAACATGTTGGAGTTCCTGGGGGAGGTGAGCATCCCTGGGCAGGAGCCCCTCGGCCCCTGCAGCTGCTCTCTGCCCAGCAGCAGTAGTGGTGGTCCCAGTGCAGGTGGGGACAGCTGGAAGAACCGGGCGGCCAGTCGCTTCAGTGGCTTCTTCAGTTCAGGCCCTAGCACTAGTGCCTTTGGCCGGGTAAGTGGCCCCGTGAGCCCTGGGGTGGGGAGCTGGCTGGTAGAGGCTGTTTGATCCCTGACCCTGACCTTCTAGGAGGTGGACAAGATGGAGCAGCTGGAGGGCAAGCTACATGCTTACAGTCTCTTTGGGCTGCCCCGGCTGCCTCGGAGACTCCGCTTTGACCACGACTCCTGGGAGGAAGAGGAGGACGAAGACGAAGATGAGGACAATGCCTGGTTGAGGCTGGAGGACAGCTGGCGGGAACTCATTGATGGGCATGAGGTAGCGGCAGCCTGAGCCTGGCAGCCCCCTCCCACCCTCCTTACCATCCCCCAGCCTCATGGCCCCTCTGAAGGGCTCAGGGATAGGTGTTCCACTGGGCACTTCTCGGGGCTGCTGTTGGGATTTGAGGAAACTAAGGCCAGGAGAGGTCATTTTGCCACTTGGCTATTTTAGCAGCAGAGGAAGACTCCAGAACGTGGGTATCTTGAATCAGGAGCTTCAGGGTGTGGAGAGTGGCCTCCCCTGCCCCCCCACTCCCACCTCTTTTGAGACCTCCTTTTCTGAACTTGAAAAATGAGTTGCATGTAGGGTTACTTGCCCTTCCCAGGTACCTTTGGGGCTCCTGGGTTACCCTCCCTTCCCTGTTCCCAGAAGCTGACACGCCGGCAGTGCCACCAGCAGGAGGCAGTGTGGGAACTCCTACACACTGAGGCCTCCTACATCAAGAAGCTGCGAGTGATCACCAACGTGAGTGTGGGCCTGCCACAGACCCCACCCCCAACCCCACCAGGCCCTGAGCTGTGCTCAGCTCTTTTCAGAAGGAGCAGCTTCCGCGCACTAAATGAGGGGCAGGAAAGTCAGAGGAAGGCTGCACCCTGGGAACAGGGTTTCCCACAGGCTGGGCACCTAGGAGGGGCTTCAGCAGGTTGACTGGGTGGAGCTGACCATCTCACTTGTTAACAGCCATTTCTGAACACCTGCTTCATGCCGGGGTCCCACAGCCCACACCCCACACCCTAGCTGGGAGACAGTGGGTAGGCACTGAGTGGGAACAAGTGTAGGCACCTGGACAGAAAGGTACACCTGTCCTGGGCTGGGCAATTCAAGCAAGATTTTCTGGAAGAAACACCCTCGGAGCCCAACCCAAAGGATGAGCCAGGGCAGAGGTGGCGGAGAGGCCAGGCCAGACTACTGCAAGGCCAGTGTCCCCAGAGCTGCCCTCCTGGTGTGTCCAGGCAGTTTGAATCCCAAGTGGGCAAGTGGGCTGGGCCTTTTCTTAGTGTCTGGAGCCCCTGGGACAGAGGCTGGGTGGGGCTTCGAGAAAGCTACCCCTCGAGCTGCAGTGCCTTCTACCCTCACAGCTGTTCCTGTGCTGTCTCCTGAATCTGCAAGAGTCGGGACTGCTGTGTGAGGTGCGCTGGCGGAGAGGGAGGAGGCTCTAGGAAGGCAGGGGGGTTCTGGTGAAGGTGGTGCCGGGGGTGGAGGGGGCAGAGCCTGATTACTGGGGTGGGGATTGAGGGGGTGATGGGGGAGGTTTAAGCTTGAGGGGCATGCCCAGCCAAGGGACCCCTCCCAGATGCTTGGCCTGTTGGAGACCAGTGGGGGTGTGGAATGGACAACCTGCCCCTTGCAGGTGGAGGCTGAGCGCCTGTTTAGCAACATTCCTGAGATTGCGCGGCTACACCGGGGGCTGTGGGGCAGCATGATGGCGCCGGTGCTGGAGAAGGTGCGGCGCACGCGGGCGCTGTTACAGCCTGGGGACTTCCTCAAAGGCTTCAAGATGGTACGGGCACAGGCAGGGACATTGAGGCAGAGCTGGGCACTGGAAAGACTCCAGGACCAATCCCATCTGATCCCATCTGATCCCATCTGTGTACACCCCCAAAGTCCTCAGGTGCCAGTGACCTCTAGTGGTCAGAGGCAAGATTATGAGCTATTCACTCATGTTGGACTACTACTAACTACTTGGTCAAGGATGGTCCTTTTGCGGAGGCTCAGGGCCCTCAACTGGAAAGCAGGGGTCATCGGCTTGTCCACCCCTGGGGTGGTTGTGAAAATGCAGTGAGAAGGGGCTTGTGGAGCGTTTGGTGCTGAGCAAGCTGCAGAGGTAATGGTGTTGTGATTCTTTTCCCACCCTGGGCCAGTTTGGCTCGCTCTTCAAGCCCTACATCCGTTACTGCATGGAGGAGGAGGGCTGTATGGAGTACATGCGTGGCCTGCTGCGGGACAATGAACTTTTCCGGGCCTATGTCACGGTGAGGGGGCGCCGGTGGGTGGCACCTAAGCCGCAGATGCAGAGGAGGGTCAAAGGGCAAGGCTGTGTGGTGGGTGGGCATATCTGAGCCCTGTCCCATATCCCTCTGCAGTGGGTGGAGAAACACCAGCAGTGCCAGCGGCTGAAACTGAGTGATATGCTGGCCAAGCCCCACCAGCGGCTCACCAAGTACCCGCTGCTGCTCAAGTCACTGTTGAGGAAGACCGATGAGCCGAGAGCCAAGGAAGCCATTGTCACCATGGTAACCGGGTTGGTGGGTGGGGCCCCACAGCTGGCAGGCCCTCCTTGGACCCCTTCCGACCCTGGACCTGGACCCTTTCTCCCACCCCCAGATTGATTCCGTGGAGCGCTTCATCCACCATGTGAATACATGCATGAGGCAGCGACAAGAGCGGCAGCGGCTGGCAGCGGTGTTGAGCCGCATTGATGCCTACGAAGTGGTGGACAGTAGCAACGATGAAGTGGACAAGGTAGGCCTGTGTCTTCATCCCACCAGCAGGAGGGGGTTACCCTCAGGGCTGGTCAGATGAAGTGGGAAGGAGGACCAAATTGGTAGATGGGTTATACTGGAAACCTCACTTGAAGACCATGGAGCCTCAGATGCTTGACAATCTCCTGTAACTCATTGTCCTTCCCATCCCTTAGCTCCTGAAGGAGTTTCTGCAGCTGGACTTGACAGTACCCATTCCCGGGGCCTCCCCAGAAGAGACGCGACAACTACTCTTGGAGGGGAGCCTGAGAATGAAGGAGGGGAAGGACAGCAAGGTGACTCTAGGGGCCCCTGCCTTCTCCCACTTCACTCTTTCTTGCCCTGTTAGTTTTGACCATCCTTCTAAGGACTCCATGTCACTGGGTGGTTATCAGCTGCCGGAGCTGTGGGTGGGGACTCAAAAACTGGTGGCTTTGTGGTCACACGAGAGGGGAGATTTCTACTTCCATTGAAAACCCTGCCAAGCACAGTTCTACTCTGACACACTGAGGTCACCGTGAGTTTGAGCCAACTTGATAGCAAGTGGTATTACCCTTTACGTATAGGGAATCCCTATGTGGTGGAAACAGTTAAGTGCTTGACTGATAGCTGAAAAATTGGCTCAAACACACCCAGCAGGGCCTTGGAGGAAAAGCCTGGCAATCTGCTTCTGAAAGGTCACAGTCTTAAAAACCTTATGGAGCAGTTAGTTCTCCTCTGCACACCTCGGGTCAGTGTCAGTTGGAATTGACTTGGTGACACCCGGCAATTCTTTACAAGTTCTGCAGGGTCACAGTTTGTCCTGGAGGGGTGGCCAGGCCTACTTACCAGTCATATCCCCTGGGGTGTGGGTGGGAGGGAGGCCAGGAACTGCCCAGAGGATTACTTTTGTATGAATCATCCAGCAGATTGTGATGTATTTATAATCACAACTTAAAAGCACACTCCAAGTCCTTTTTCTTTACTTTTATTGTGGTAAAATATGTAGACATATAACAAAAGATTGGCCAGTTTAGCCATTTCTAAGTATAATTCAGTATAATTAGTCACATTTATAATGTTGGTAACCAGCACCATTATTTCCTTCCAAAACTTAACCACCTCAAACATTAAGCAGTTCATTTCCCATCTTCACCCCCACTTTTTTCTTCTTCTTCTTTTAAATGATACTATGTTTTCAGTGAAGACATCTAAAGTCATTTAGATTCCCATTCAACAATGTACACAGGTTGTTCAGAGACATTGGTAACATCTGTCACAAGCGTGAGCTTTGTCATTATCTCCATCCTGGTTGGTTGTTCCACCCTCACCCTACCCCCTTTATTGAGTAGACATTTTCTTATATATATTCTTATATATATATATAAATATATA
>NW_006408741.1:4973032-5006608 GCF_000296735.1 Chrysochloris asiatica
TTCCATGAGTCTAGAGTCCTCAGCTGCTCTGTCTTTCCATGTCCTCATCTCTGCCTCCATCTCGTGTTGCTGCTTCTCTGGTTGGGGTCGCATGTTCAGCTTATGTTCTCCTTCCTTGATGGTCCTAGGGTCTTCTGTTCCTGGAATGCAAGATTAACTGCTCCCCACTTCAAAAGCCATTTTTTGTTGTGGTGAAATAGATAAAACTAAAAGTGTAGCATCTTAGCCAGTTTTTCAGAGCACAGTTCAGTGTCTTCATTTAAATTTTCCTTAAAGTTTCATTTTGGGAGGGGGTGGGAGAGGTGATTGCCAGAATCTGAGTCCCTTCCCCCACTCCCCAGGAGGATATTGCAACAGACAGGCTGAGGGTCCCTGCCTGAGACTCCAGGATCCTGGCCCTGACCCCAACGGTCTCTCTCCATCCCTGCAGATGGACGTGTACTGCTTCCTCTTCACAGACCTGCTCTTGGTGACCAAGGCAGTGAAGAGGGCTGAGAGGACCAAGGTCATCAGGCCACCACTGCTAGTGGACAAGATTGTGTGCCGGGAGCTTCGGGACCCTGGTGAAGAGCCCAGCTCCTAGGTAAGGGGCTGGTACAGGGAGAGGCTGCGATCTTAGCTGACTAGGGGCTTTCTTTCACCAGGATCTTTCCTCCTCATCTACCTGAATGAGTTCCACAGCGCTGTGGGGGCTTACACGTTCCAGGCCAGCGGCCAGGCCTTATGCCGCGGCTGGGTGGATGCCATCTTCAATGCCCAGGTCAGGACAAGAGTCCTGTGTGGGTGGATGAGGTGGGTAGGGTAGTGTGGTGGTGGCTGCTGCTTACCGCCCATCTGCCTCTGGATACCTCGACCCCACCTGTAGAACCAGCTACAGCAGCTACGTGTACAGGAGCACACGGGTACTCAGCAGCCCCTGCAGAGCCTGGAGGAGGAAGAGGATGAACAGGAGGAGGAGGAAGAGGAGGAGGAGGAGGATGGGGAGAGCAGCACTTCGACTGCCAGCTCCCCCACCATCCTGCGCAAAAGCAACAACAGCCTCGACTCTCAGCACTGGTAGGCATACCCGAGACCTCCCAGTAAGTCCCAGATGAGCAGGCCTTCCACCCCAGGCCTCCCATTTCCAAGGCCATTAACACTGGCCAGGGCCTCCTTCTGTGGAGCTGATGGGCATATGTGTGTGTGTGTGCATGCACTCTGTGACCAGAGTCTAGGAGGGGACAGTGAGTGAGCTGTTTTCATCTTGAGTGCCACATCTCATCAATGGTAGCTGTTGGAGTGCTAGGTTGAGGATTGAGATGTGCTACAATCCATTATTAATGTCTATTGTGGGCGCAGGTGTTGGGACATGTGGTATATATGTCACAGGCTTGCATCTCTGAGCCTCAAGCTCCTAGAGGCTGTAAATCTCTGCGTTGCTTGGCACAGGGCTGCTCCAGGTGGTCTGATTTCCTTTGGTTGGGCTGACTCTCTCCTCCGGACCCCACAGTGCCTCGGACGGCTCCACAGAGACCCTGGCCATGGTAGTGATAGAGCCTGGGGAGACACTGTCTTCACCCGAGTTTGAGAGCGGCCCCCTGAACTCCCCGTCAGATGAGACCTCCATGGGTACCACGAACTCCTCCATCACCCCCACCAGCGAGCTGCTGCCCCTTGGCCCAGTGGATGGTCGCTCCTGCTCCATGGATTCTGCTTATGGCACTCTCTCACCCACCTCTCTGCAAGACTTTGTGGCCCCAGCCCCTGTGACAGAGCCAGTGCCCCGGCCCCCAGAGGTGCCTCCAGTTCCTTCATCCCCATCTTCGCCCCGTCTCCGCCGCCGCACCCCTGTCCAGCTACTGCCTCACCTGCCCCATTTACTCAAGTCCAAATCAGAGGCCAACCTCCTCCACCTGCTGTCAGGAACCGCCACCCTCAGAGAGCCTCCAGCCCCCAGCCGCAGCTTGTCGGAGCTCTGCCTGGCCCCTACAGCCCCCGGAGCTAGGACTCAACGCTCCTCTCAGGGAGCTGGCCCTCGCTGGGATTGCCAGGGAATCCCCAGCCCTGGCAGGGGTCCTGAGCTGGTGGAACCTGAGGAAGAAACCAGTGGCCTGGCAGGGGATTTCTCAGGCCTCACCAGGAGGCCACAGAGGGAATTGCCCTCAGGGGCCTTGCCCGGAGTCCAGCCGGAGCCCCCGCCAAGCATCTCTGCTCAGCACAGGAGGCTGACCCTGGCTCAACTCTACAGAATCAGGACCACCCTGCTGCTCAACTCCACCCTCACTGCCTCGTGAGTGACCTGGCCAAGGCTAGAGGGCAGGTGAACCTGGGGACAGTGATTCCAGGGGCTGGATAGGGACACATAGTCATGGCTGAGAGGAGAGCCCAGGACCTGCCCGAGGGCCTGGCTTGGGGTGGCTCTGAGAGACAGTGGAATAGGGCCCTGAGGTTTCCAGTGGGGAGGAGAGGGGACCCAGGGGCCCTCTGTAAATGGCATCAGCTAAGGAAGAACTGTTTTCCTCCTTTACCCAACAGGGAGGTGTGAACAGAGGGAGGCCCCCAAGGGTGCTATTGACCAAGGGACAGCAGACAGCATGCCTCGCGGGGGTACCGGCAACTACTCCAGCCACTGCCTGTGTTGCACATGAGGAATGAGGGCAGGGCCCCTGCTGGCCCAGTAGGGCCAGTTTGCACTTTGTCAGACTGGATGGAAGTGGGGGAGGTCCTGGCAGAACCCCACCTCGCAGCCCCCACCCCCAACTAACCTGGCCTGAGTCTGCCAGGCAGGAGCCCCTTTGCTGTCTTCTTGAAGTTCCCAGCTAAACAACACCCTGGGCTGGCCTCTAGAGCTCTGGGTCCAGGCTCCCACTGCCACCCTCATTGGCCCCAAACTGGACTGGACCGTTCCCTG
This sequence comes from Chrysochloris asiatica, assembly GCF_000296735.1. Taxonomy (NCBI): domain Eukaryota; kingdom Metazoa; phylum Chordata; class Mammalia; order Afrosoricida; family Chrysochloridae; genus Chrysochloris; species Chrysochloris asiatica. The sequence continues at coordinate 4,975,923 of NW_006408741.1, forward strand.
CTCCTGTGCCCCACTGGCCCTGCTGGCCCCCACAGGTCTTGGGTTGGGCTTTCTGTAAAGTTGCATATTTATTAAGTTTTTGTTTCTTTTATAAAGACTTGTATATACTCCACTGGAAAGAGGCCTTTGCTTTTGGAATCCATTCCTGTTCTGGTTCAGGTGGACTTAAGCTCTGTGGTGGCTCCCAGCACTGGTAGCAGGGAAGTGCGGGGTAGGGGTTCCTGAACCCACAGCCTAGGCCAAGTTGCCTACCCTACCCCAAGACTGTTATCCCCTGAGAGCCCTCCTTGAGGCGTCTTCCTGGGACCCTGCCTTGGTTGTCCAATGAGTTGATGTCTGACAGTACTCCTAGGAATTGGTATTGAGTACTGCAGCAGAGGGGATCCCCTGCACTCTCACCCCACAAGTACTCCTGGGAAGATGAGTGTGTGTGTGTCCTGTCCCATCCGTTCTCCCCCTCCCCATCACCTCCATGCTGGGGTGCCAGGCCCAGGGAGGAGCAGGCACTTGTTTAGGGCATAGGGTTGGGTACTTCTCCATCCTCAGCAGGTTCTGGAAGGACCAGCGCAGTGGGGGCACCGGGGGCACCGGGTGGTAGGTGCTCAGGTCCGGAAGCCCTGGGGAATGACCGTGCCCCGCCCTAGCCACCACCCTGAGGCGGGCTCTCACAGGCAACGTGGGGCGGACCTTCCCTGTGGGCTTGGAGCTGGCAGGCAGAGTGGGGAGCCTGGGCCCAGCAGTGCACCCTGTTGGAGGGCTAGGCACAACACGGAGCATGGAGCTGTGGCCCTGGTGCTGCGCGGTGGCTGCGGTGAGTGGGGCGCAGGATTCCACAAAGCCTCAAGCCTTTCTTTGGCACCCCACCGGACGCAGCGGTTGTGCTAAAGGAAGGGGCCTGGGGCAGGCAAGTCTCTGTTCCCAGCCAAGCTGGGGGCTGGGCTGGCTTGCTGCCGACCTAGTTAGAAGTTCAGCCTGGGCGGGGACCTTCCGCTGGGAGGAAGCCCCTGCCAGGACTCAAGGGACCTAGGGGGCCTCAGGCAGACAAGCATCAGTGTCCCCCACCTCTAAAAGGCCTGAGTGGGGTGGGGGTGGGGCTCAGACAGCCCCAATTCTTGTCCTGAGGGAGACAGTGAAAGGAGCTGTCCTGAACCTCCTCTGCTCTCTGGGAAGCCTGGTGTGTGCTGAGCCTGGGAACTGGGTTGCTCTGAGGCCACATTCTGGGGCCTGGAGTGGGGAGACAGGTAGCAAATGCTCAGGTGGAGGCAGCCCTGTTGGAATCAGCACTCTCTCTCCCCTAGGCCCTGCTCCTGGTGCTGCTGGGAGCCCAGGGCCAGGACAACACACCTAACCCCAGGTGTGACTGTGCCCAAGACTCCCAGAAGAGGTATGGTCTGCTCTGTTGCAAGGGCTGCCCAGCAGGTGAGTGGTCTGTGATGGTAGGGGGGAAGGGCAGGCTGGCGGCTGAGGAACCAGGTAGGGGTCAGAGAAGTGGCAGGTAGATGGGGACAGTCTGGGAAGGAAGTAGAGCTCAAGAGAAAGGAAGGATGAGTTAAGTGTGTGGGCAGTTCCCTTTTACTGGCCTCTGTCCCGGTTTCATAGGGTACTACCTGAAGGCCCCTTGCACAAAGCCATGTGGGGCTGCCATCTGCCTTCCGTGTCCCCAGGGCACCTTTCTGACCAGGGAGAACCACTATGAGACTCGCTGTGCCCGCTGCCAGACCTGTGATGAGCAGGGTGAGGGGCTGCCTAGTGCTTGGGGGTGGGGAATTCTGGGGAACGGCATCTATGAATCATGGGTCTTTCTGGAAGAAGCTGCGGTTGGGGTGCAAGTACCCTGTGATCCCTCATCCCAGGTTCTTGAACCAAAATCCTGCTTTAGGGCACCTTGTCTCTCCTGTTTCCTGTTGTCCTTCCTGTCTCTTAGTGTCTTGGCCTCTGAGGCTGCAGCCATCTCTGTGCCTTGGGGGAGGGGATACCCTCTCTCTTTATCTTCATTCTCAGGGGCTTTCTGCGCTGGCCTTTCTGCTCTGGTGACCTATGCATTTCCTATCTCCCCACATCCCAAGCAGCCTTTCAGGTCGCCCTGGAGAACTGTTCAGCAGTGTCGAACACCCGGTGTGGCTGTGAGCAGGGCTGGTTCAAGGAGTGCTCTGTCCTGCGCTGTAGTGCTGCCTCTCCCTTCCACTGCCTTCCGTGCTTAGACTGCGGGGCTCTGCATCGCCACACTCATGTGCCCTGTGAGTATCACTTGCCCGTAAATCTCTCCAACCCTGTCTCCTGCCTCATCCATCCTGACCACTCCATCTCTTGGACCACAGGTTCAGGCAGAGACACGGATTGCGGGGCGTGCCTGCCTGGCTTCTACAAACACGGTGATGGCTGCTCAACCTGTCCCACGTAACTTCCTATCTGGACTGGGGGAGAAGGGAGGCTGTCAGCAGGGTGGGGTGGACATGGGAAGCAGCTGCTAATTTGGGGGTGAGGGAGTCTCAGGATGAGGGGCACAGAGGAGTGTACCTGGCTTCAGGCAAACACAAGTGGTAGAAGGATATTAACTGCAGATACGTAAGGGGGCACATTGTCTCTCTCTCTAAGAATTTCCTTGAGTGATCCTAACAGTGCACACTAAAGATGGGATTAGTTTCACATGTAAAGAGAATTACTTTGGCATGGGTTCAAAACTTGGGCAGGGAGGCCTTGGGCATGTTACATAATCTCTCTGATCCATGGTGCTTCTATTTGAAACATCAGGATGTTAATAGTTTTATCCATAGTGCTAGGATTCATTCATTCCCTCAACAAATAGGTACTGAACATCTACTGTTTCCAGACATTGTTCGAGGGGTTGTTGTTGTTATGTGCCATTGAGTCAGTTTTGACTCATAGCGACCCTGTACAGGGTTTCCAAGGAGTAGCTGATGGGTTTGAACTGCCAACCTTGTGGTTAGCAGTTTAGTCCTGATTCTACAGCATCACACTGGAATTCCATTCTAAGGGTTGCTATTATGTGCCGTGGAGTTGGTTCCGACTCATAGTGACCCTGTACAGGGTTTCCGAGGCTGTAAATCTTTACGGGAGCAGAAAGCCTCATCTTTCTCCTGCGGAACAGCTGGTAGTTTTGAACTGCTGACCTTGTGGTTCACAGCCCGATTCGTAACCACTACGCTACCAGAGCTCTAAGGGTTAGAGGAACAAAATAGGCAGAATCTCTGCCCTTGACACTGACATTCTAAAGTCCATCAATCCAGCCTAGAAGAAGCTCAATAAATGGTGGTTGCTACTGTTATCAGGGACACAGGTGACATTTCAGCAAGACTTCTGTTACATTCTTGGGCTACATTCAGGAGAGGATATCAGGTAGTCCTGGGTAGCGCCTGCCAGGGTATGTCCTCCCTCATGTCCACCTGGCCCCCTCCCCTTGCAGGAGCACTCTTGGGAGCTGTCCTGAGCCCTGTGTTGCTATCTGTGGCTGGAGACAGAGTAGGTGGCATGTTTGGGATGGGAGTGGGGGGTGTTGGGCTAGGCCAAGGAGCATTTGGGGTATGGTGACCACCATTACCCACCCACCAACTGCCTTTTCAGTGTTTTGGGTCCAGGTGCTCCTGGCAAGCTTGGTGGTCCCACTCCTGCTTGGCGCCATGCTGACCTATTTGTACCGGCGCTACCAGCTTCATAAGCCCATGATTCTTGGTAAGTGTGCACATTCTTTGGAACCTGGGGTGAGGATGGGTGAACCCACTCAGTCATGATAAAGGAGGGGAACTGAGGCAGGGAGTGTAGGATATACAGGAACCCAGAGACCTTGCCTGGAGCTGCCCAACCCCTCTCTTTCTCTCTGAGCAGATGAAGCTGGGATGGATCCCCTGAACCCTTTGCAGGTAAGAGTTTCAGCAATGTGCTGGGGAAGAGGGTAGGCAGGTTCCCTGGGCCACAGCCTCTGGAGTGGAGAAACTGGGCCTTCTTAGAGCTTGTAGTTTCCAGTGTGCCGGTGGTGGTTATTAAGCTGCTATGGAGTTGGCACCTGACTCATGTTGTTGTTCTTAAGTGCCATCAAGTCAATTCTGACCCATAGGGACCCTGTATAGTGTTTCCAAGGAGCAGCTGGTGAGTTCAAACCACCGAACTTGCAGTTCACATGACTTTGCAGTCTGATGCATTAATCCACAGCGCCACACCAGGACTCATGGCAACCCCATATATAGTGGGTTTGAACGGTTGTGATTCATGCAATTTTTCATTGGCTGATACCAGGGTTTTCTGTTGTTGTTAAGTGCCGTCGAGTCGGTTCCGACCCATAGTGACCCTGTTTAGGGTTTCCAAGAACCAGAGTTTCCTGTTGTGTTGTTGTTAAGTGCTGTCGAGTCGATTCTGACCCATAGAGACCCTGTACAGGTTTCCGAGGCTGTAAATCTTTACGGGAGCAGAAAGCCTCATCTTTCCCCCACGGAACCGCTGATAGTTTTGAACTGCCGACCTTGAGGTTCACAGCCCAATTCGTAACCACTACGCTACCAGAGCTCCTTGATATCCTAGTTTATCTTAATCTGGAAGCTCCACTGAAACGTGTTCAGCATCATGGTAACACACCAGCCTTGATTAGCAGACTTAGTGAACAAGGAGAGCTGAGTATCAGTAAACAAGGCCAGCTCAGTCATCACCCCAAGGCTACAGTCTGCTGGAGCAGGAATGTGTGAACAAGAGTGTCTATTCAGCTGGCTGAGTGTGTTAAGGGGAGACCTCCCCAGGGGCACGTAAAGGCTGCCCACAAGCGTAAATGGAGGGATAGGGTATTCCAGGCAGATGGCAACTGTGGTGGGAGAAGGCTCCAGTGGGAGATCATGGCTAACTGGGGAGGAAGCATTGGGAATGGTTATAGGCGGAACCAAGGATCTGGTCACTGCTAGTCAGAGACCCCAACAAAGGAGTCTTATTAGACAAAACTTACTCAAGCCCTTCTTGATTTCCAGGCCACTTACCCCTCATCCTTGGATGGCACCCATAACCTCCTAACCCCACTCAGCAACACTGAGAAGGTTTGCACTGTCCAGTTGGTTAGCAACAGCTGGACTTCTGACTCCCCTCAGAGCCAGGAGACACTCTGCCCAGAGGTGCCATGGTCCTGGGACCAACTGCCCAGCAGAACCCTTGGTAAGCAGTGGCCTGAGGCCCTGACCCCATTTTTCGGAGTGCGAGGTGGGAAGTTGTGGTTTCCCAATCATCACTTGCCCACTTCCTGCTCCCTAAATGACCAGGCTGGCCTTTGTCTAGCTCTGCTCCCCACATCATTCCCCACCCGGCTTCTAGCTCTAGCCGCATTCCTATTGGTTCTCTCTGACCCGCTTCAGGCCAGCCTCTGGTGCCTGCGCTTCCGCCAGCGCCCCCTGCAGGTTCAGCAGTTGCCATGCTCCAGCCAGGCCCACAACTTTATGATGTGATGGATGCTGTGCCTGCTCGGCGCTGGAAGGAGTTCGTGCGTACTCTGGGACTTCGCGAAGCGGAGATTGAGGCCGTGGAGGTGGAGGTGGGCCGCTTCCGTGATCAGCAATACGAGATGCTCAAGCGCTGGCGCCAGCAGCAGCCCGCGGGCTTGGGCGCCGTTTACGCGGCCCTGGAGCGCATGGGGCTGGATGGCTGCGCAGAGGATCTGCGCAGCCGCCTGCAGCGTGGCCCATGAAATGGATCCCACCCGCCGCCTCAGGGCTCGGGTGGACCCTTTGAGAAGCTCTAAGTACAGTTACTTATGCGTGTAGACATTTTATGTCACTTATAAAGCCTATGGCCCGGCCCGGCCCTGCATAGCAGTGCCCGCCAGTTTCTCCCCTGCTTGCCCCAGAGTTCCGGTTCAGGGCGAAGCATTGACAAATATTGGGGGAGGGGTCAGGAGATGTTCCACTGTTTCTTGGTCTGAGTGTGGCGGAGGCCTTGGTAATAAATATCTGAAGAAAAGCTGCTTGCTGTTTGTACAGGACTGGGGTACAAAAACCTGGGCTTGGCTTCCTGGAGGGCATGAAAAGGGCCAGGGGTTATGCCACCTCAAGGTCTGGGACCATTATCTTTTCATTAGATTTTCCCAATGAAATTTTGTAGCCCCCTCTTAGCACCTTGGCAGACATTACTTCAGGGTGTCTCTTAGTTGCGCATCTGAAACACGGCCTGCTGCCTGTCGGGTGACTTTCATATTTGTGGCAACTCAAAGTCATTCCATGCTTCTTTGGAGCCCCTTGCACTTGCCCTTGGGGGCAAATGCTCCATCTGCTCCCACCACCCCAACCATGCCTCCCTGTGTCTACCTTGCTTGGACATTGGGCATGCTGGGCTAACAGCAACTGCTCAGTGGCGCCCCCTTCAAGTGTCACCTAGAGTATGTCTCATATCTGCCAGACCTTAGATATGCTTCTACCAAGGGGAGTTCATGGGAGCCATGTGGCCCTTAGCCCCAAAGCCACCCACTTCCCTATGCCGACCAGTTAGCCTTAGAAACATAAAGAGGAAGGCCCCACAGCGGCGAGTGAGAGGCTGGAAGCCCAGTGGCTGAGAGAGTTTTAATGGAGGGCAGAGAGGGAGGGGGAGCAGGGGCTAGGCAGCTGATTGGAGAGCCAGTCCAGGTTCCCTAGTCCTCCACTGGATTAGTAGAAGGGCCCAGGAGCAGACCTAACTGGGGAGGGGGCAGAGATGATCCTGGAGCAGTTGTCTCCCGGTTTACGGGCAGTTCGCAGTTTTCGTCGTTTCTGGTAAACAAATGACTGAGAGGAAACCCTCGCCGGGGATGGGAAATGAGGCTAGGCTGGGCAGCGCAGATCTGGGTCAGGGAGGGAGGAAAGCCCCATCCTCATTGTCCCCAGCCTCCGCCCAGGATGCGCCTACGACTCAAGTTCCGGGGTGCGGGGGAGGGGGCTGCAGGCGCACCCTGCAGGAAACAAAGTCACCACCCAGGGTCGGGAGAGCTCTGTGCTTTGACATTCAACAAAATGCAAATATATATAAATCAGCATGCAAATAAGCAGCATCTTTTTTGCCTCTGAGCCGTTGTGGCGGGGGAGTGCTCCAGCCCAGCTTCACCCAGGGCTGGGATGCGGAGGGTGGGGGGAAGAGGGGGTGGAGGGGTTCCAGCGCTGGTGGGGAGGCGGTGCTGCTCCCAGCCCTTCCACTGCCATAGGCAGGCAGGCAGGCGCAGGGACTGGGGTCTCGAACTTGCAGGGTTGAGGACAAAAGGCCACGACACCTAGTACTTAGCGATGTCCCCTTTCTTCAGGATGATCTGTCGCTGCCAGGGTGCCAGCTTGGTCTCATCGTAGCCCAGTGTCCGCAGCTTCTCCGACTGTTCTTTCTCTCGCTGCTGCTCCTCTAGCTTCTGTCTCTCCTCCTCTTTCCTGGGGGTGGGATGGGGTGAGGGCAGAACTACGGTGGAGCCTGGCTATAGGCACTTGTGTGTGTGTGAAGGGGTGGGGAGGGTGGACAGAGAGGGAGGGACAGGCACCTGAGCTGGGTCATCTACTGAGGGCAAAGGTGGACAGGGCAATGTGTTCTTGGAAGAAACCACAAACCAAATCCATTGCTGTGTAGTAGCTTCCAGCTCATAGCAGAATGGCTGGGGACAGAGAGGCTTGATTGAGAGCAGAGGTTATTGGGGCACACGAGTGGGAGGCCACAGATGGATTATTGTGGGGGTGGGCATTATTGGAAACATGTTGGGTCGTTCTGTGGCAGGCCATCCTAGGTTATTAGTAAATGAATGAGGGGCTATGAGGTACAGAGGGCAAGATTTTAGGGGCCAGGACCGGAGTTATAGAGCATGGGTTAGGCTATTGGGGCTGGGGCAGAGGGACCACATTATCAGGAGATGGGAGCTGTGTAGTTAGGGACAAGTTTATTAGACTATAGGGATACTGTTGACAAGGTCGAGTTCTTAGATGGCAAAAATGGCTAAGCACTCAGCTATTAACCCTAAAGGTTGACAATTCAAACCCATCCAGACACCTCAGAAGACAGGCCTGGTGTTCTGCTTCCAGGTCACTGGTGGGAAAACCCTATGGAGCAGTTCTCTGCACACATGAGGCTTCCCATGTCAGAACTGATTGCCATTGGTTTTCTTGGTTCTGTTGACAGGAGAGCCCGCCTGCCACATGTGGTTATTGAATATTTGAAATGGGGCTGGTCTAAATTGGGATGGGTTTTAGTTATAAAATACATGAGATTTTTCAAAGCCTTAGTTTCAAATGTAAAATACCTTAGTAACTTTTTATATTAATTATATGTTATATGAGATATACTGGGCTACATAAAACGTTATTAAAATTAAATTCACTATTTTCTATATGAGGAGTCCTGGTGTGGTGCTGTATGATAAGCACTGGACTGCTAACCACAAAGTTGGCTGTTCAAATCCACCAGCTGCTCCTTGGAAACCTTATACAGGTTGCTCTGAGTTGAAACCAACGCTACAACACTTAACAACAACATTTAAGTATGTGGACTCCTGGTGTGGCACTGTAGGATAAGCAATGAACTGCTAACCACAAGGTCAGCGGTTTAAACCTACGCCTCAGAAACCCTATATAGGGTCACTGTGAGTCAGAACCAACTCCATGGCACTTAACAATAACAACAACAATTTATATATATAGGTCTGTTTTCATACCTGCCTGGCTATGTGTTCTGGGCATTTTAGTTGAGAAATGTATCTATCAAAAGGGGGTTCTGCTGTTGGGGGGTAATGACAGGGTGCCCTTGAAGGGTTTAGGCTTTTGAATTTGACCTGAATTTTAGTCCTTGCTTTAGGACTTTAGTACAGCCACCAGGCCTCAGTTCCCTCATCTGAAAAATGGGAATGTACCCATTCTAACAAGGAGCCCTGGTAATGTTGTGGGTTCTGAGTTGGACTGCTAACTCAAGGTCAGCAGGAGAAAAGAGGCTGTCTGCTCTCATAAAGATTTAGTCTCAGAAACCCTCTATGAGTCCTCGTTGACACAGTGGCAGTGGATCGGATTTATTTATGTGTTTTAATGTGGCTACTAGAAAAATTTTAATTACTACATATGTGACTCACATTACATTTCTGTTGGACAGCACTGGGGTCAGAAACTAAGTTTGGGGGGCACAGATGATGAAGGCTATTGATACTGGGGCTAAGTTCACTGTGGTGGGGCTAGTGGGAAATGGGAGCTGGCTATGGGGCAAAGTTACTAAGATGTTGGGGAAAGCTGTTTGGGAGAAAAGGTCTGGTGGTATTGTGAACAGAGTGACAAGGAGAATGTTAAAATGGGGCTGGATGTGGGAACAAGAGGGCAGGTCTCTGTGACACAGTGCAGGAAGGGGAGGCAGTAGGGCCCAGCCCCCCACTCACCGCTTCTGCTCCCTGGAAGGAAAAAAAGACAATGTTAGTTGGTGTCACCACTTCAGGTATACAATTCAGATACCCAGCCAGGCCCCATCATTTGTGCTCACCTCTCCTCTTCCAGTTTCTTCCGCAGGATGTCCCGCCTCCAGGCAGGCATGCTGGCCAATCGGGCTTCCTCCTCCTCCTCCTGAAACACAACCACAGAGCTTCAGGACCAGCAATGGCTGGAAGAAGAACATCCCCAATCAAGGAGAAGGGAGCTTGGAAGAGTAGGGATGATGGGACACAGATAGGGGTGCAGGAAGAGACCCTTCTGATGCCAGTTATGGGGGCGTATCTGATCACAGCTTCTGCCCTCTGGGCCCTAGAGAGATTAAGGCTGGGTCATGATGTAGGAAGTAAGAGTTGATGTAGAAGTAGAATGTAGTCGTTGAGTGATCCCCAGAGACCCTGAGCCTGGTTCAGCACTGGGACAGTGGACAGATGGACCCAGAATCTCTGGGTAGACCCAGACGTGGGCCCTCAGAGCTCCTGCCAGCTGATATCCCTGATAACCCATGAACGACCTTCTGCCCACACCTGTCTTTTCCCCAGATGGAATGGGCACCAGCTCTGCAATTGTGGGGTGGTCCAACACAGGCACTGACAGAAAAGAGTTTTATTACTTGGTGTTACAGAAGGAAAAGGGTTTTCACGTAGCACAGCACACACAACACTGTACAGGTGCCCCCCTGACCGCAGCCAGGAAGGTAGCTGTGAGTGTAAGTGAAATCTAGAGAGAGAGGGTCACACCTCAGTCCCTTACTCTAGAGCCTGCATCTTCTGCCTGGCTCTGTGCAGAGCCCAGCAAGGTCTATGGCTATTGTTATGGTCTGACACAGCCCACCCCTCCTGGCCAATGTCCCACATCTTGACATGATGGAACTTCAAAGACTGGCGCAGCCTGGAGCTGAGCACTTTTTAGCCTTCCAAGACCAACTGCCCTGGACTCTTCTGCCAGCTTCTGGCCACCTCAGGGCCTCAAACAGGCATCCCAGCCCGGGTTAAGATGCCTGAAGGTGAATTTTGGATTCTCTGTTCAAATGTCAAACAACTCTGCCTCCTTCTCCTTCCAAAATGAGAAGCTGCGGTCGATGTAGCGGCAGATGTCTTCATTGCTGAACTCGCCCATCTCTAACACCAGTTCCAGGGGGTCTTCAGCCGCGATCTCAGAACTAGGCAGGTCCGATGGCAGCGTGGGTGGCGGGGCGGGCGGGGGCGGGGGCTGTGGCGCAGGGGCCTCGGGTTGCTCTTCTGACCAGTCCTCGGTCTGAGCTGAAACTGTCTCTTCTACAGGCTCCCGCTCCTCTGTCTCCTTCTCTTCCTCCTCTTTTTCTTCTCTCTCTTCTTCCTTCTCCTCCTTCCCAGCAGGCCCATTCTCCAAGCCGCCGTCTTCGAAGAACTGGCGCCTAAGGTCCTCAAAGCCGTCGCTCCAGTTGCGTCGGCCTGCCTCCACCTCCTCGAGTACCACACGGTGGAAGTGGCGAATGAGTTCCCAGGAGTGGCTGCCCAACCGGTCGAACATCTCATAGCACAATAGGTGGCGGAACTTGCGCTCTTCCCGGCTCAGGCCCATCTCCAGCAGCTGGAAGTAGCCGAGCATGAAAAGGTCAAGTGTGAGGCTATCGTAGCTTGGAGGCGCGCTGCCATCGAGTGGTGGCAGGAAGTGCTCGGGCCAGTACAGACCGTGCGCTAGGCCCGGGCCCCAAGGTGCGCGCGCCGTTGTTCGTCGTTGCAAGTTCCGCCAGCGGCCGAGCAGCTTGTCCACTACCTGCCGCTGCTTCAGCAGGTGCCGTAGCCGCCCGTCGGGACCGTCGCCCACGGATGGCTGAGGGGCGGTCGGGGCGGTCGCGGCCTCGGGGTCCAGGTCGGCGCCGGCGGCCAACACGCGGGGTAACAGCTTCCGCAGGCGCGCCTGTGTATGGCGCGTGGGTCCGAGGCAGGTCCATTTGCGCCAGTGCTCCAGGAAGAGGTAGACGATGCGCTCTTTGCGCATGTCGATGTAGTCTTGGACACCGCGCACCTCAGAGAGCTGCGGCTCACTAGCCAGCTGCTCTAGCCCTGGTAGCGCCGCCTGGCGGCCCGGCACCGCAGACGAGTCCCGCATGCACCGTGGTTCTCCCGCCGGCAACAGGTCGTTGGCCACAGCAACGTTGGACTCGCAGGGGCCGGCTTCCACATAGTCCTCCTCGAGGATGGGCTCGCGACCCGGGCCCGGGGCGTGCAGAGAGGGTTTTCGGATAGGGCCGCACGCGTGTGCCGAGCTCTGGGCTAGCTGCTCATAGGTGGCGCGGAGGTGCTGCACTGAGACACCACACTCAAGGATCTCACGCGCCACCGCGTCCCGGCACCAGCTGAGCGAGTGCGAGCGACCCAGGCACTGCGGTCCGGGCCGCCAGGGCGCGTCAGGTAGCGGTGCCAGCGGCTGGCCGGTGTCGGCGGCCAGCAGCTCGGTCAAGTGAGCGGGTCGGCCGCCTAGCGCCGCCAGCAGTGATGCCATGCTCTTGAGAAGCGTGGAGATCTTGCTGCACCAGGCCGGCAAGCTGGCGGCGCGGCCGTGCATTCGGCGCGGGTCGACCGTGAAGCGCGGCGCCGCCAGCACAGCCGAGATAGGAAGTAGTTGTTCCAACTCCCGTTCCAGTTGCTCCAGGCGCGCCTCTAGTTTTTGCGCCTTGTGTAGCACCTGTAGGTTTTCTATTTGCTGCTCTATGCGGAGGATGTCGGCCTGGGTCATGAGTTCGCCGAAAGGTCCAAGGATGGCGTTGTGCGCACTGGAGTACCTCCAGCCCTCGCGAGGGTAGCAGCACGGGCTGGCAGCCGTCAACTAAGCGGGGAAGACAAGAGAGGGGAGGGAGGCGCGTCTCCTTCTGGCCACACTCGGGCTTCCGCAGTGGCCGCCGGGGTGCCATTTGCATGTACCAGGTGGTGTAATGGCTCCATGTGGTTGCGGTTGCAGGGATGAGCCATGCCGGCCAGGCGGGCGACTACACTGGAGCAAGGCTTTGGCCCAGGCTGCTGTTCCGGGCGATGGGCACGGTCCACTTGTGTCCCTGGTGGGGAGCATAGCTGCTTGTTGGACGCTGCTGCCTAGGCAGGGTGAGCGGGCAGGCATCCGGGTCTCCACGCCTAGCTTGGTTGCTCATTACACCACCGAAGGAACGTGCAAAAGGCGTTGAAATATCCACTCACGGCAGCCTTCCCCGACCCCAGTCCAAGGCCTGCGATTCCCAGGCTGGATGCTGGGTAGGCCTCAGGTGGGCCCCATCTCGAGAGCTCCCCTGCCGCCCAAACCCTCCTCATCAGCGCTGCCCATGTTTTACATGCAGAATGAAAGGGCCTCCACTTCACTCCTACCAGGCTAAAGGTATGACTCCCATCCGGATGCCCACCTCGCAGTGTAACAATCAAGTGAATAGAGCTATGCTTGCCAGGCACTTCTTACATTCTCATTTATTCCTCACTTTCTCCATCATTGAAAGATGAGGCTCTCTGCACTCAGGAAGATTTACAGCCTTGGAAACCCTATACAGGGGTTGCTATGAGTTGGAATCGCCTGATAGCAGTGGGTTTAGTTTTGGGTTTTCTCCTTCATTAGGCTGTCATTAAGAGGCCAGGCTTTTCTAGCCAAAGTGACTGCTCTTACCCACTTCCAGACTTCTCAAGTCCCTTTAACTCACTACAATTCTGTCCCTGTAGACAAACAAGATGATGCCACATTCCTGTATCCTCACTGCTCCAAGAGAAAGTCCATTTTCCTGTACGTGACCAGCCAGGTCTTGGTGACCTGACCCCTACTGACCTTTCTAATTTAGCCCTCTCCCCTCTCCTTGAATAGAACTGCTAGACCCACATCCAAGCCTCTTCTCTCCTGTCTACTGTGCTCCCCTAAAACTCTCTCCACAACTCTTGCTCATCTTCCAAGTCACCTGAGACGTCATCTACTCTTTCCCTAAAACTTGACCCAATTGCTCTTGCTTCCCCAGAGATTCATGTTCACATCACCCTGTTTTGTCTCCTTTGTAACACTTATCACTCTGTTAAGCTGATGTGTATGTATCTGTGATTGCTTGCTAATTGACCCCCTGCAGCCACCATTAGCTCTTCAAAAGTCGTTTTTTTTTTTTTAAGTCAAGTATGTTCTGGCTCATAGAGACCCTGTATACATTTCTTGCGGTTAGTAGTCCAGCAGTCCAGTGCTTATCCTATAGTGCCACATCATGAATTCTCAGAGTCTCAACAGGGTATGACACACAGAGGATGCTTGGTGGTGGTTATGTGCTGTGGAGTCGGTTCCGACTCATAGTGACCCTGTACAGGGTTTCTGAGGCTGTAAATCTTTACGGGAGCAGAAAGCCTCATCTTTTTCCTGTGGAACAGCTGGTAGTTTTGAACTGCTGACCTTGAGGTTAGTAGCCCAACTTGTAACCAGAGCTCTTTCAAAGGATGCTTGTTGTGGTTGTTAAGTGCTGTCGAGTTGATTCCGACCCATAGCGACTCTGTATAGGGTTTCCAAGTAGCAGCTGGTGAGCTTGAACTGCCAACCTTGCAGTTCAAACAACTTTGCAATCTGGCGCGTTAACCCACAGCACCATACCACTTATTGAATGAATGACTCAAACTTCCAGTTAGTGACGAGCAACCCATCTTATAGATGAGAAAACTGAGCCTGAAGTCGGCTCAGTGATCAGCAGCTGGAAAGCGGCAGTACAAGGATTAAACCCTGCCTGTAAGTGGAGCTAGCAGCAGCAGCAGCTTCACCCAGAGCTTGTTAGGAATGCAGAACCTTGACCTCCCCAGTGGGAGCTGGCTTTTAACAGTATCCCAGGCAATTTGCAGGTATATTGATAAACCTGACTTCAAAGGATTTATGGACTGGTGCACTAGGAACAGTCTTAGGAGTGGGTGTTTCCTACCCTGCTTTTCCCCAAAGGTATGGGTGGCCAGGATGTGGAAGGGCCAGGATGAGTGGGAGTGGGGTTAGAGGATGGGCCTTTTGCCTGCACACAGACCCTGGGAGCCCCACCCCACCCACCTTCCGCCTTTGTTCCTCCTCCTCCTGCATCTTCAGCTGCAGCTTTCGCACCATCACCTGGCGCTTCCACTCAGGGATGGGCCGGCCCTGCTCATCGTGTGTGGGGATGAGCGCCTCCACATCCAGCTGCACACCCGGCGCAGGAGTGGCAGGTGGCGCTGGGGCCAAGCTGCCATTAAGCAGTGGTTGGGGCCCAGCGGCTGGCGGGGTGGGGCTGCGGGCCCGTGATGGTGTGGGCGACACCAGTGGCAGTGGAGAGCTTGGCTGTGGGGAGAAGCAGGGAGGCTGAGTGTGGAGCGGTCAGGCAAGGGGCAGGAGAGTCGAGGTGGAGTGTCCATCTGGGCCGCCTACCTGGGAGGCCTGCTGTCCACTGCCTGAGAACACTGTGGTCAGCCCCTTGCTCTGCGGCGTTGGCTTCAGGCTCTTGCCCGCCTTGATTTCAGCCAGCAGCTCCGAGTTGTCGCCAGTTGGGGACATCATGTTGAAAGACTTGGTGCCTGCTCAGAGGTGGGAGAGAACGAGCTGGCCTAGGGGACTGGACCACATCTTTGCTGCCCCAACCCCCATCTCTTGTTCCCTCCCCTAAAGAGAATGGGGGCAGGGGCAGTTAGGGCAGCTCTCTAGATTCCAAGT
The DNA here is from genome assembly GCF_000296735.1 of Chrysochloris asiatica. Classification (NCBI taxonomy): domain Eukaryota; kingdom Metazoa; phylum Chordata; class Mammalia; order Afrosoricida; family Chrysochloridae; genus Chrysochloris; species Chrysochloris asiatica. The sequence goes on from NW_006408741.1 coordinate 4,990,964, forward strand.
CCAGCCCATGATCTACAGGGCCCCCAGAGGAGGGTCTTTGACTCTAGTCCATGGCGGCCCCACCATCCTTCTGCCCTACTCACGGGGTACGGGGCCCCCGCCTGGGGGCCCCAAGGAGTTCATAGTAGTTCTTGGGTCGATCCTGGGTACTCTAGGGAATGTCTCCGCCCAGCACACTGACTGCCCAGCTCAAAGGCATTACCTAAGACCAGCCCCTCGACCTTTGTCCAGGGCTCCCAGGTTCTGCCTGGCCAGGGTGGAGTCTCCTTTCGGCCCTGCATCAGCAAAGCCCAGCAGCGACCCTTGGACTGAGTTGCCTGGGGCCTCCATGACTGGAAGACGCAGGAACCTGGAGTACTAGCCTTCAGCCTGCCCCCCCCAAAACACACCTACACACAGATGGGTGCAGACACATGGGTTGCAAGCTTTGAGCACAGTTATGACAAAGCGCTGCCGGCTCTGGGGAACCCTGGAAAGTGGCTCTCTTACTAAAGATATGTGACAGGGCAGCTAGGAAGAAGGACCTCCAGATAACATGCAAATACCTGGCTCGGAGTTTGCATTTTCCCCACTCCACCAGCGGAGGTGACTGGGGGTATTTGGGGAGAATTGTGTTGAGAGCCTCAAGGAAGGTGCCACGTCTAGGTGGAGGAACAAAAAGGCCAACCCTCCTGGATTTGGGGTCTGAGGACTGCAGGGAAGGGAAAGGCAGCAGCAGGTGGTGGCCACTGGTGCTGGATCATTTCCTTAGGCAAACCCAAGAAGCATACAGCCTGCATGGGGGAGCAGATGAGTGTGCATACACATGGGTGTGGTGGGGTATGAGAGTGACCCCTGCCCACTGGTCTCTGGTCCTGCCCTTTGCTAGAAGCCCAGCCCTTTTGCCTTGATTCTTCTGGGAATGCTCCCGTCCCCTGCCCCCACACCTCAGCCCAAAGGCCCATGGAGCTACTCACTCTTCCTGTGTCTCAGGACTCTCACTTCTAGGAAGGAGAGAAGAGAGGTGACAGTGAAGTTAGGAGGGAGAAAGGGCTGAGGGGAGGCATGGACAGTGAGAGAGGGCCAAGTTCCAGGGAGGGTAGGAATGGGGAGAGGAGGAGGTTTCTGACCCATCAGACCCTGGCCCAGCCTCCTGGAGGCTCCACAGGGGTGGGGAGTAAGGGGGGAGGATCTGCCCAATTCCCCACACCAGGACTTCAGTTTTGGTGTAAGGCTGGGTTAGTGTACCCAAGCTCTGCTGGAAGGGATGTCTGGAGAAACCCAGAGCCGATTTTCTTCTCTTTTCAGCTTCTGCCAGGCTGCAGGGCACAGAGGGAAGCAGAAGCAGCTCACTCCCCTCCGCCCCCAACCGGACACGGACTGCAGGCCTTTCTGGAGGTTCAGCTGACTGAATACATGCTCTCAGGGCTCAGATCTACAGGGACTGGGCTCCATAGGAACCCCAGGGACCGGGACGTACATGGTTCTATTCTGAGGCTTTGAAATCCTGACTAGGAAGACAAAGCTTTGCAATGATGCAAAATGTGGTCCCTGTTCAGAGTGGCCGGAGTGAGGAAGCTGCAGTGTTTACAAAGTGCTCTCAACCAATCAACTCCTGGGCCTTCCAGAAACCCTGGTAGGCAGGATACTTACAGAAAAGACCTGGTGTTCTGACTACCAGTCTAGCTCTTAAAAGGATTCAAAGAGGACCGACCACTGGCCTTCTTCTCAAATCTAGGCTCTGACTGTCCCAGGACCACTGGGGAGGGGGCTGTGGCTCTGAAGAGTTCCTAATACATATGAGAATGGCTTAGGTCTGTCCTAGCTTGGAAAAGCAGAGAAAGAAATCAAAAGTGGAAGGGAGATTCAGGTTAGCTGGAGCAGGAAGGAGGGGACCAGCAGTCCTACCCCATGAAGCTACTTTCACTTCTAAGGGCTTCCTTCCAGCACCAGCTCATCAGAAACACCAGCCTCAAGAGTTGGAGGGCACTCCCTACAGGCTGGTCCAGAGAGGGTTGGGAACTTGCCCCAAGCCACACAGCCCTAGAGTAACTCAGAACTTTTCTTGGTTGGTTGGGGTCAAGTCCCCAAAGGGGTGGGGCATCGGGAAGAAGGAGGAGAGGACTAGGGCAGTTGCAGCTAGGGGATGGGGAAGAGCGGTGTCTACATCTCCCTCCCCCTCCAGGGCTGGCACCGCCCCACGGGCTCCTGCCCTCCCCACTCACTGCCAGTGGATGAGGAGGAGCGGCGTTGTCCGCAGGCGGGACCCACGCCCTCAAAGGGCAGAGGAGGCGCTGGAGGCGGCGAGCTCAGGGCCTCGGGCAGGGGTGGAGGTGGCGGTGGCGGCGGGGGCAACTCCCTGGACGCCTTGGGGTCGGCGATGCAGCCGTTATGCAAGTGGTTCCCGGAGAGTAGCGCCGCCTGCGGGGGAGCGGAGGGGCCGGCGAGTAAGCGTCGGGCGGCTTGGCCGGGCCCCGGGCGGTCGGCGGGCGCGGGCTGGCGAGCACGCACCTCCTCGCTGTGCGCCATGCCCGGGAGCGCGGCCAGCGGCTCCCCGAGGCAGCGGCCCAGCTGGCGGTAGTAGTCCCCCGTGCTGGGCTGCTTGCTGACGGCGCGGGGCTTGCGGCCGGAGTCCTGCCTCCGCAGCCCGTTGTCGCCGTCGCGGGAACTCAGCTGCGGGAAAACAGCGGGCAGGGTGGGCTTTGGGCACCTGCGCCCGGTCGCCCTTTGTGCCCCTCTCCCAGCTCTTCACCTCCCGAGCGCCTCGTTCCAAGGCCCTTCTGTTCTTAGAGCAGGCATGGGATGAGGGACACGGGGCCCTCAACCGCAGGACAGCCTCTGCTGGCCCTACAGGGAGAGGTTCTGGGCATGGGCCAAGGGGCATAGGAGCCCCCACGGAGGCTAGAAGGGGCGGGCCCAGGGGCGGGGTGACTCAGCCTAGACGTAGGGGGAGCCCGAGAAAAGCTAATTCCTAGTCTGTGCTGGGTCGACGCTAAGGCCTCAGTCGCAATCCACGCCCGGCAGCCAGAGCCGGGCGGAGGGCCGAAAACTTCTATGAACCTTCTCCTGCGGGGTCCCACCCCTAGAAGCACCTCCCGAACACCGGTTAGGTTCCCGCTTCCTCAGGGCCCCGGGTCGCCCAGCCCTGGGCTGGGGCTGCTCCTACCTGCGACTGTGCCTGCCGGTAGCCCCCGCTCTGCACCTGGCAGCGGGGGCGGCACGGATCCGACACCTGTGCTACCTGATCCCTCGTCTCAGGTTACAGCCGAGCCCTAGCCCGCCCGAGCGGCCGCCCTATGGGCTTGGTCGGCCTGACATCACCCAGGGCCCGCCAATCTCAGGCTAACCCCCCAGCAACTGGGGATGCCACAGGGGCCCAACTGCTGCATCACACCTGGCCACTGTCCTGCACCAGCCCCGCGGGCCAGAAGTGGCCTCGCCCTCCCTCACCCCTCGCCACTCTCCCTCTGGTAGGCACTAAGCACCCGCCTCTCATTCCCCATTCCTCCCCTACGCTGGCCTGAGACCAAAGACTGGCCAAGCACTGGCCAACGGAGCCCCCATCCTTGACCCCGACTGCGGGTCGAGCCCCCCGCCCTTCCTCTCTTGCATCTGGAAACCATTGCCATCCGCGTAAGTGACACCATCACCTCGAGTTTCAGAGGCAGCAAGGTGGGCTCGGGTGACAGTACTGTGGCCCGCCCCGTCGCGGTTGTCTCCCGCTAAGCCCAGCGCCAGGGAAATAGACAAGAGGCGGCTGGACCTGGGGCGAGTGACCAGGCAGGGGCTGTCCCTTTGCCCCACCCCCAGCCTGTGAGTCCCCGCTGTGGCCCCGACCCTCCGAGAGCCCCGCCCGCCTGGGCTCACGTTGCAGGAAACGCGACACCGCGAGATTTGTTTTCTGGGCCAGTCTACCCCTGTCGCCCCCTGCATCCCCAAGGCATGGATGTACTCTACGACCCCTGTCCCGCTCGCGGCCTGGGCACTGACTGGAGGGCGCGCCGGGTGCACAGAAGGCCCTTTGTGGAGTGGCCCCGGGGCCTGTGGCTCGGCATGCACACACCAGGGAGGGCTTTCGGGAACCGTGCAGCCCAGGGCTCAGGGGAGGGAAGGGGGCGCTGACTGGGCCACCTGTCCACCAGCTTTGAGCCCCCGGCGCACAAGCCCGGGAAAGTCTGCCGCCCCATACCCTGGCAGGCCCCTCCTCTATGGCGGAGATGAAAATGATAGCTTGGTCTGAGGTCTGCTCTTGGGGGTGAGGGTGATGTCTTTGTGGAGGCCTAGCAGCTCACACCCACCTGAGTCACCTGTGTGAGGTGGTTAGCCTTCTGCTTGAAAGAGAATGGCAAGGCCAGGGCTCTGCAAGACCCTAGAGGCCCTCACTCCAACCTTGGCCACCTTCGGGCTGCAAGCTGCCCTCCCACCACACCTCAGACTAGGTTGGCTGGCTCTTTGACTGGCTCCCCAGGTTTCACTTTAGGTCACTGTCTAGGATTCCAGACCAGCCCTCTGTCCTCTCTCCCCTCCCAGAAACTCAGCTGTAACCTTTAGGTCATGGCCACTGGGTACCTCACCCTCAACGTTCCCACGCTGGACTCAGTTTCTTCTCACAGCCTGCTTCTCCTTCAGGGCTCTTGTCTCTGCACTGACCTTTCATTCCCTTCCCTCAGCCCCAATGCCAGTGGGTTCCAAGTCCTGCCAGGATCCCCTACTTTTTCTTTCACTCTCTACCCACCTCAAACCCACTGCTGCCATTCCTCACTAAGCCCAGGGCTGTGGGCAGCTGTCATTCTCTGCCAGCTCCAAGACAGCATTGCCACTTGTCAAGGCCCTCAGTGAAAACATTCCATATCTTTTCATTCCTTTTGTCCATGAACCTTTTGAATCCCCTGCATATGTACCTACTGCCCCCAACTCTTCAGTGAAGGCAGAGGCTTTGTCTTACTCATCCTCTGTCTCCATTGCCCAGCCCTGAACCTGGTGAGGGGCAATACCCCATGGGACTGGCCAGAAGCTGCTGTGAGCCTCTAGAACAGGTCCTGTACCCACAAGCAGAACCAGTTTCTGGGCCTCCGCTGTCCACACCCTCCATCAGTTCAAGTCCAGTCCCACTGCTGGGAGGCAGGGTGAGGGCTCAGTACCTCCTTCTTGAGAGCTTCCGTCTCCACGTGGCGCAGTTTGTTCTTTGTCTGCACATAGATGTCAGCTGCTTGAAGCCCCACCGGAGGCTTGGGGGCTGGGTAGCCAGGTGGAGGTGGGGGCGGTGGGGGGAAGCTGGGTGGTGGTGGAGGTGTGGGTTGCCCCATCTTGCCCTGAGGCAGGCCCAGCTCGGGATTCAGCATGTCCATGTAGGCCTGTATGTCTGCAGCTCTTGTGCTAGGAAGCCCTGGGGACCGAGGGACAGAGGGAAAGAGGGTGGATTCAAGACTGTTTACTGCCTGAAAGCAATTCTGCAAAGGGGTCAGGTGGGCTCAGGAGCACTACTGGCAGTGATTCAACCCTGTTCTCTTTGGGGGAAGAGCAAGCACCCAGGTCTGGAGAAAGCTTTGTCTCCAGGGCGTGCCTGTGTGGCAGGAGATGGGAGGAGCAGTTCCTGCGGGCAGCTCTGGGTGGCAAGGAGTAGGGAAGTCCACACCCGACTATGGCTGCGGACCTCATACATACCCCCTCAACTGCCTCCCTTTCCGTATCTCCTCTGAAGGTCACCATCTGGTGGTGTGAAGCAGGTATTGCAGATGGACAGTCTGCCATGCCCAGGGTGTGGTCAGTGCGTGTGTGCATGAATGCCTGGGGCTTCTGCTCATGATTCTTTGTAGTAATGAGTGTGTTTGTGCTGGTGTGTGGGTATGAGGTGTGTATGCATGTGCACATCTGTAGTATGAGGAGAAAGGGTGGGTGTCTGTATATATCTGTCTGCATAGCTCCATAGGTGTGGGTGTAATGGATTGAATTGTGTTGTTGATTGGTTTCTGAATCATAGTGACCCTGTATATGGTTTCCCTAGCGATCCTATGCAGACTTTCAATATACAAGGGAGCAGAAAGCCTCATCTTTCTTTTGTGGAGCAGCTGGTTGACTCGAACCATGGACTTGGTTGTTCATATGGAAACATATGGAACCACCACACTCCCAGATTAAATTGCATCCCCCTCCAAAAAGACCAATTGAAATCCTAGCCACTGTACCTGTGAATGTGTCCTTGTTTGGGGAAATGAGGTCTTCCTTTAAAGATGTTACCCAATTAAATCAGAGAACAGTGGGGTGGTCTGAATCCTAATCCCTTCTGAGGGGGGAAAACAGACACCAAAGGCAAATGCAACTATAGATTGGAGCCACCAGAGCTAGGAGAGAGACAGGGAACAGCTCCTCTCTCCAGGCATGCAGAAGGGGTAGACTTGGCTGAAACCTTGATTTGGACTTCTAAACTTCTGTTCTTTAAAGCTACCCGCTTTGTGGCAAGCTGTTACGGCAGCCCCAGAACACTGAAACACTGGGTGTGAATTCCTATGTGTATATCCGTGTGTATACAAGTGTGAGTGGACTTGTATATGGTCTGCGTTAGTATATGTGAGGGTGAGGGTATGGAATTGTGTGTGGGAGGGTAGGGGAGGTTTTGTGGGGAAGAGATATGTGTGGTTGTATAACACACACATGTGTTTGCAATGGGTACAAACAAACATGAGCATCCCCTCCCAAGTGTTTGAGGCAGCAGGTGACTTGGGTGTCGCATGAGCAGTGAACTAGGGGCTGGATCTCAGTGCCCAGGGGTCCAGCTTCAGGCTACTCTTCCTCCTCCCAGGCTGGCCCACTCACCTCTGGAAGCGCGCCGACCCTTTATGCTGCAGCGGCTGGAGGGGCAGGAATCGTAGTTGGAGAGGGTACTATTGGGTGAGCTGAGGTCGAAATTCAGCGGCTGGACTGACATGGTGGTATTGGGTGAGGACATGCCCGAGTCGGGCTGCTTTGGCTCCAGCTCAGCGGATGGGTCCCTGGACAGCACTCGGTGCTCCACACTCTGGGGTCAGGGGTGCAGGGAAGGAAGAGGGGAGCGTAGGGTTACCTCTTTGAACCATTTCTTTCTCGTCTCTCTCTGAGCTCCTTTCCTCATCACTGGAAGGTTTCCCAGTTCCTTCTCAGGCTGATTCAAACCCAATATCTCCCCACTCCCTGGCCATAGCATCCCGGGAGTCTCCCATGTCCTGACTTCTCCCTGTTCAGAAGGTTGAGAGACTGCTGGGTTGGAAGGTACATGGGGCTGGGCCTTAAAGGGCAGAGGGCCTTGGCTCTGGAGTATCTGTGGAGAAGAGGCTCCGGAGCTATAGCTAGTGAGAATACTTGCAGTAGCTGAGGCTACGAAAGGGGTCCAGGGCCCCCACAATATGAAGGAGCCCAGACCCCCCATTGCCTGGCCAGTATTTCTTCTGTCTCCTTCCCACCTGGGGCAACCTCCCAATACTAGTCCAGCTGTGTCTCCTGGTAGAGCCCTTAGGGAAAGGATGGGGGACTAGGAGACCCAGCTGATTTATGCCCAAGCCTGCCCCCCCCCACGTGTCTGTGCCCCTGTCTGGAGGCCTGTCCCTCTCATTGTGGGGGCTGGCTGGGGGTGGGGGTCCTGCTTACATTGCCCATGGCGTCCCCGCTGCTTGCAAGTCTGCTCTCTGCCGTCTCCTGCCCAGGCCTGCTCTTCCTTGCCCTGCGCCCCCTCCCTGCCTGAGAAGTGTCACAGGCCCCCTGGGAATGGGAAGCAGGCCCGGCACCAGGTAACCGCGTGGCCACCACGCTCATTGGCCTCGTAATTAAGGGCTCTGTGGGAGTGTTTGCTTTTTCTGGGCCAGAATCCTTGGTGGCTTGGATCTGTCACTGCTGCAGCTGGGTCCGCCTGGGTGAGTGGGCCAGAGTGCCCCCACCCCAAACTCCACCCAGTTCATGGAGGCCAGGCCCTGCTGTCTACTCCATAGCCAAGGCACAGTCATAAAGCTGTGCCTTGGCTATGGTGGAGGGGCAACCCGTGGATGCTCTTTTTGTGGGCACCAGGGGCACCCAGTCCTGACCAGCTTGAGGCATTGGCTTTGAACTCCGCCTCCATCATTAACTAGCTGTTAAACTTTGGGCAAGTCACTTATCCCTTCTGTACCTCAGTTTCTCTATCTGTGAATGGGTATAATGCTAACTGCCCCAGTGGGTTGTGAAAATGATTTATAAACTTAATGAAGTGTCAGGTCATGGCACTCAGTAAATGTCCTTTATTCATTTATTTATTGTGAATTCAGTGATTGCTGATTATGGTGTTATTCTAGTAGGAGCCATCACAGTGAAGGTTGTTGGGAGGGGCTGGAAGTCCCTGGGGCTCTGGTGCCACCATGCCCTGCAACAGAACTGGCTGAAATATGCCACTTCTGGTATAGAAATGCCCTTCTCAATGTCTACACCTGCTTGGATACCCTGATCAAGAGACACTTACTGCCTCCCATGTCAACCACTGTTTTGGAGCCAACCCTTCTGGATGGAAGTTCTTCCTTGGGTCTTACAACAGTCTCTCACCCCTGGACCTTGCTGTTCCCAGAAGCAGGGCCATTCCCATGTGCTGACAGATGGGGCACAGCCATTCCATCTTTTTGTTTCCACACTAGATTTCCCAGCCCCTCTCATAACCAGGCTGTCTCTAGAGCTGGCCAGTTTTTTTTTTTAAAGGATTATGAGAGGCCACACTCAATCCCCTACTGCCCCAAAACAGACACTGTACCAGATGGGGTAGTAGCTATAGGCTTGGAAACAGCCACACAGGTCCCTGACTTCCCTGCTGTCTAACCACACTAAAACAATTTACAAGTAGTAACATGGGTTTCCAGTTACAAAGTAGCTATGAAATAAGCAAACTACAGTGTAGGGATTGAGACATGGCCCTGGTCAGGCACTGGAGACCTATCCAGGATGCACCACTTAAGAATGATGTGACTTTGGTCAAGGGGCTTCATCTCCTCATCTGCAGAATGAAGTTAGTAACACTACCCACCTCAGAGGGTGGGTGGCTTTGGGGTAAAATGAGCTAATCCGTATGGGTCAGTAGTGGGGCACTCCATGAGGGACCTGAAAAGGGACCTAGGCTGTCGCATTGGTATGTAAGTGCCAGGTGACTTCTCCAGCCCAACTCAGGTTATCAAGATGTGGATCGATCTTTCTCAAAATTTTGACTCCAAGTTTACAAAACTAAACTGGGCTGGGGTTGTAGTCAAGGTATTTTGTTAGTTGTGTAACCATGGGCAATGGGTTTCACTTCCTTGAGTCTCCTCTTCCTCCCCACCACTGGGGAAGAGATGTTGGCAGGGTGAGCGCCTAGGACGTACCAGGTTTTCCACCGTGCGCAGGTAGCGGGTGCAGTGGCTGTGGCCGTTGTAGTCCGAAAGGTCGGCGGCCGTGTACCCGTCACGGTCGCGAACATCTAGCTCCGCGCCGTTCACCACCAGGATCTGGCAGCACTGTGGGGGCACGTAGTGAGATCTCTAGTCTTCAGCCCGGGACCGCCAAGCCAGGACAGGGCCATGCTGAGAACGCGACGCCAGTAGAGGGCGCCCGTGCCCACCCTGAGATCCAACCCCGTTTCTCCCACGCCCAGTTCTAACCTCCAGCTCCCCGTTCTCGGCGGCATCGTGCAACGGGGTCCCGCCCCACAGATCGGGGGAGATCTCGCCACCGTGCAGAAGAAGCCAGCTGAGCACTTTGGCGTGGCCGCGGCTTGCCGCGAAGTGCATGGCCGTGGCGCCATCCTTGTCCTGCTCGGACAGGCTCACGTCTGTGCAGCTCACCTGAGCGAGAGTAGGAGAGGGGAGGAGGGACAGGGGCTGAGCCCCAGTCCCTTCTTGGCCCCGCCCCTGGACCTGCCCCTTCCCGGACCGGCTCCGCCCCTGCCCCGCCCCTCCCCGCCCGGTCTCCCGAGCTCACCAGCCACACGATGACGGGACTGTGACCCATTTGTGCCGCCGCGTGCAGCGGGGTCATGCCGTCTTGAGCGCGCGTGTGCGGATCCGCGCCGCACTCCTGCACCAGGTACTGCGTAACCTCCAGGTGGCCCTCCTGGCATGCCAGGTACAGGGGCGTGGCACCATTCTTGGTTTGGACATGCACTCCCCTGTAGAGACACGTGAACTCTCGACTCCCGCTCCTCCCACACAAGTCTCCCTACACCCCTCGGCCCCTTCTAGGGATCCCTGGAGGACTGACAGCATGCATGGGTTGGAGAGGGCCTGGTCACCGTCCCTCCTCCTCCAGGGGAACTCCTCAGTCTTGTCCCTTCCTTTCTAAAATGCAAATCTTTCTGAGTCATTTGCCTTTTTTAGCAAGGTCTGCAAGGACCCTGGTGACCTGACCTCTCCCTAACTTCTCAGTGACCCACTGTCATTGGCAAGTCTGAACATTTGGGACATTTAATGTTGTTAAGTTCCTACTCTTAGTGACCCTGTATAGGGTTTCCAAGGAGCAGCTGGTGAGCTTGAACCACCAACCTTGTGGTTCAAACCTAACTTGCGGTCCAGCACATTAACCCACAGAGGCACACTATTTGTTATTTATCTGAAAGTAAAATTTAATTGGCATCTCATTTTGTAAGTCTGGCAGCCTCGTGGGGAGGCTACCATTTTCTGAGCACTAGCTGTGGAGGGCAGTGCAATGAAGAAGAACATGGCATCAGGATTGGAGAAGACTCCTTGACAACCTGCCATATGCAGATGATGTGACCTTGCCTACTGACAGTGAAGAGGACTTAAAATACTTACTGATGAAGATCAAAGACCACAGCCTACAGTATGGGTTACACCTCAATATAAAGGAAACAAAAGTCCCTAAATAGAGATAAATAGATTATGATAAATAGAGAAAAGATTGAAGTTGCCAAGGACACCATTCTTCTTGGATCAACTATCAACACTCATGGAAGCAGCAGTGAAGAGATCAGACGACGTATTGCATTAGGCAAATCTGCTGCACCAGACCTCTTTAAAGTGTTCAAGAAGAAAGATGTCAGTTTGAGGACAAAGGTGCATCTGACCCAAGCCAGGGTATTTTCAATAACCTCATATGCATGTGAAACTGGACCGTGAATAAGGAAGACCCTAGAAGAATTGATGCTTTTGAGTTATGGTGTTGGAAGAGAATATTGAAAGTACCAAGGACTTCCAGAAGAACAACAAAGAAATCTGTGTTGGAAGAAATACAGCCAGAATGCTCTTTAGAATCCAGATGGCCAGACTTTGTTGCTTGTGCTTTGGACATGTTATCAGGAGTGACCACATCCTGAAAAGGACATCATGCTTGGTAAACTGGAGGGTCAGTGGAAAAGAAAGACACCCACCTACACAATGAGCTGGACTGGCACAGTGGCAGCAGCAATGGACTCAAGTGTAACAACAATTGTGAGATTGGTGCAGGACCAGCCAGTGTTCCATTCCCTGTGCACAGAGTTGCTATGAGTCAGAACTGACTCAACAGCACCTAACAATGAAAGCAACAAAGCCCTGGTAGGGCACTGTAGGATAAGCATTGGACTGCTAACTGAGGCAACCAGTTGGTAGTTCAAACCTACTAGCATCTCTAAGAAAATTTATATTGGGTAGTAAATGAGTCAGAGCCAACTGGACAACATGTTGTTGTTGTTGTCAGGTGCCATCGAGTCAGAACCAACTCATAGCGACCCCATGCACAGCAGAACGAAACAATGTCTGATCCTGGGCCAACCTCACTACCGCCGCCACACTTGATGCCATCAATGATGCCACCTGGCTGATTCCATCTCATTGGGGGTCTTCCTCTTTTTCTCTGACCCTCCATCTTACCCAGCATGATATCCTTCTCCAGCGACTGTTCCCTCAGGACAATATGTCCAAAGTATGAGAGACGAAGCTTAGCCTTCCTGGCCTCCAAGGAGCACACTGGCTGCACTTCTTCCAAAACAGATCTATTGGTTCTTTTGGCAGCCCATGGAACTTTTAGTATTCTCCTTCAACACCACAACTCAAAGGCATCAATTCTTCTACGATCTTCCTTACTCACTGTCCAGCTTTCGCATCCATATGAGGTTACTGAAAATACTATGGCTTGGGTCAGGCGCACCTTAGTCCTCAAGCTGACATCTCTGCTCTTCAATACTTTAAAAAGTTCCTGTGCAGCAGATTTGCCCAATGCAGTACGTCGTCTGATCTCTCGACTGCTGCTTCCGTGAGTGTTGATAGTTGATCCAAGAAGAATGAAGTCCTTGACAACTTCACTCGTGGACTTGTTTTCATTTTCTTAAGCTTCAAACTGGACAACATATACAAGGCTTAATAGGAATGGATTGCCCAGGGTGCAATTACCACAGATGGACACTAGGTGGAGCCATAATCTAGGTCTAAATCCCGAGGGGGCAGGTGTGTGATTGCATCAAATCAAAGACGCCATGGAAGGTGGGGTTGTAAATTGGGTACATCTTTTAGTGCTTGAATCAGCCCTCTCTGTCCCAGGAAGGCAACTTTTCATTCGACTTTACATCTTCTCACCTACCTGCCTTCCCCCACCATTGATCCAACTAGGGTATCAACCACTCTCCCAACCCCTCATCCATCAATACTCACTCAACCAAGTGCTCCCCTGCTTATCAACATCACACCAAGTCACTCACCCCATGACCTGTCTGTGTGAGCTCCTTGTTCTACCACAATTCTCCTTCTCCCCTCCTACACTCCAGGGGACTTCTTGTTTCTCCAACCCTGACCCCTGAGTCCCCTTGGCTCTCTTCTTTCCTGATGTGACAACAAAGTTGTCATTTGCTTGGCTGACGCTGAGCCTGGCCCTTCCTCCCATCTGGGCAGTGTAGGGGCCAGGCCTGACTGCCTTGCATTGCCCCATCACTGTCCAGAGCAGAGTGTTTTCCCCTCCCCAGAAGTACATAAAGCAGACCAAGCAGTCACCCACACACCTCTCCTCAGGAACACCCTGGCCCATGGCCAGTGGTCTCCATGCCCCAGTGCCTACATCGCCCCCGCACACAAACCCTCTGCTGGTGCGTTGGTAACAGCCTCTTCAATATTTAATGACGGACACTAAGAAGCCTAAATTATTCACCCTGTAACCAAGGCATAGTGAGAGCTAGGGTCCTGGGGATTGGAGGGGGCCACCACCCAGGGCCCTGGCTCTCTCTGGCTCCTAATGTAGACTCAAGGCAGTGTTTACAGTAAGCCCACTTTCCCTATACCCAGTAGGCCAGTGTCTGTGATCCAGGGTTGCCCAGCTTGTTTGGGTCCTAGGAGCTGGCACTGGGTAGGATCTGGGCCAGCAGGGGGCAGTGGTGGTCACAGCTTTCTGCCAGAACTGGCTGGCATTCCCAGCCTGTCTCTGTCCCCAAGCTGGTCCACAGCTAGTCCTCTGGAGTAACAGGATGGAGCATGGGTTCTAGAGATAGGGACGCCCTCTTTGTGCTTGCAATTAGGGTTCACTGGTCCATTCACTTGACAAATATTTACTGAGCGTCTGCTCTGGACCAGGCACTGTGGACAAAACACTCAGCAAAGAGGAGATGAGACTCCAGCTTCAAGAAGCAGACCATGAAGGAAAAACAAAACAAAACATCCAGGACTGAAGAAATATTGAATCAATAGCTGCATAAGAGTAGAAAAGAAAGGAAGAAATGCATCATGTGAGTGGCATGGAGAGGACTTAAGTGAGGACAGGAGGGAGGGGACACCAGAGGCTGGGGGTGATTCAAGGAGGGTCTTACTGTGAAGATGAGAAACAAGCTAACTTTAAATGGAGGCAGGAGACCTTGGGTAGTATAAACAGTTAACAAGCTGGTTCAAATTCACCCAGAGGTGCCTCAGTGATGCTGTCCTATGGAGCACAGTTCTACTCTGACACGTGTGTTTTCACCAGGAGTCAGGATCGACCCCACAGTAATGGGTAGTAGGTAAAGGAAGTGAGGAAGGAAGACCCGGGAATGGGGGGGTGGGGGGTAGAGAGCATTCTTGGCAAAGTGAACAGTAAGTCCCAAGGCCCGAGGTACGAGCACGTTCTCGGATCCGGAAGAGAAAGCGGTGCAGCGGCTGGAGTGGGGGCTGCTCATGCAGGGCCCTGGGCCCCTTGGAGGTCCTGCCTATACCTTGAAATGGGGGAGGGACAGGGCTTCTGAGCAGAGCAAATGGATTCAAACTCCAGTCCCACTGGCTGCTGCTGTGTTGAGAATAAACTGCAAAGGGGCAAAGACATAGCAGGGACACCAGGCAGGGGTGGCTGCAGTAACCCAGGGAAGATTAACAGGGGCCTCAGGGAGAGTGGGGCAGAAGTGATGGAATGTGGCCAGATTCTAGTTGACATGTGAATGAATGGGATGTCAGAACAACCGGAGACTGGAGTTGCTCCTTACAGTGATGGGAAGATCTTACTGTGGAATATTAAGAGTTTGACTTTGGGCTAGGGGAAGTGTGCCCTTTGGACATCTATGTGAGAAAGATGCCAGGCAGGTAGACAGTGGTTCGAGGATGAGACCAAGCCAAAAAAACCAAACCCATTGTTATCAAGTTGATCCCAACTCATGGTGATCCACATGTTACATAGTGGAACTGCTCCAATGGGCTTTCTTTATTGGCTGTAATCTTTGTTGTAACAGATCACCAGGCCATGCTTCCAAGGCACTGTTGGATGGTTCAAACCACACACCTTTAGGTTAACAGTTAAGAATGAAACCAGGGGGACCAAGAATGGAATTGCGAGTTGTTAGCCCAGCAGTGACATTGAACGCCGTGGGGTAGAGGGAGTGGATACCACCAGAACAGGAGCCAGGCCTGAGCCTCCATTACAGAGTGGCCAGAGAGAGGAGCAGGGTTTGCAAAGGAGACAGAGAAGCAGTAGTTGGAGAGGTGGGAGGATACCTAAAGAGGAGGCGTTCTGGAAACCAAGTGAAGGGAGAGCTTTGAGGAGGAGGGAGTGCTGAGTCCCAGGAGAGAGCCTGCTTAGCCCAGGGGTGCTGTGTGGCCAGTGAGTCAGTCTGGGGGAAGAGCTGGACAGCCTCTGGCCCGTAATAAATGGGCTGGACTCATCACTATTACTATTAGCATTTCTGCCCCTAAACTCGCGACCTCCAGGCTGGAAGGCTCCAGGACATGTGGCAGCTACGCTACTGGTAGTGAAGTAGGATCCAGCCTGGTTATGTTATCCTCTTCAACCTTGGTCTGGAAACAAGAAAGGTGGGCATCTCATGCTCACTGGGGAAAATGGTAACAATATGGATGAAAAAGAAAACTCTAGTCACCGGAGAGATGAATTAATAACAATAGTTGTTGTTGTGGAGTACCATCGAGGTGGTTCCAGCTCATAGTGACCCTGTATAGGGTTCCCAAGGAGCAGCTGGTGAGTTTGAACTGCCAACTTTGTGGTTCAAACCGACCTTGAGGTCAAGTGCTTATCCTACGGCACCACACCTGGAGTAATAGGAATCTGTGGGTGGTGCAAACTGCTAATACTCAGTGACTAACCAAAAGGTTGGTGGTTCAAATCTACCCAGAGATGCCTCAGGAGAAAGACTTGGTGATTACTTCCAAAATAATCAGCAGCTAAAAACCCAAAGGAGCTCTGGTAGCGTAGTGGTTACGAATCAGGCTGCGAACCTTAAGGTCAGCGGTTCGAAACTACCAGCCGCTCCGCGGG
>NW_006408741.1:5008304-5025398 GCF_000296735.1 Chrysochloris asiatica
ATATATTAAAAAAAAGAGCAGATTAGACACAGAGAGACATGCCAACGGGGAGATCACAGATGCACTTGAAGATTTCCAAAGAGTGAAAGAATGCTGGACCAACAGAGGCTGAAAGAGACAAGGCTCTTCCCCCAGACCCAACTGAGTGAGAGAGCCGGAGCCCTGAGTTCAGCCTCCTGAACTGTGAGAAAATAAATATGTTCTTTAAAATCACCTCCTTGTGATACTGGTGTTACAGCATCTGTAGGGAACTCAGACATATGCTGAAAGCAGATCTCTGAGATTTGCACCCTCAAACTCTCCCTCCTCACCATTTCCATCTCAGTAAAGGACTCCATGCCACTGCCTTCTTGAGTTCAAATCCTAGGGGTCACTGAAGATCATTAGCTAACACCCTCTTTCTCAGTCTGAAGCTACCTAGCACTGATTCTATCAATCATGACATTTTTTTCTCTTGGGAAAAAAAGCTGATCGGGACAGATTGTAACTATGAAGTCACACTCTGATTACATCAAAGCAATGTGGAACGTTTGTAATGGTTACTGGATGTCTCTGCCCAGGACTTGGGTCAAGTCACTCTTAATGTTGCCACAAAGAACAACGAGTTATCTGCCCACGGAACCTGACGTGCTCAGTGGTCCTCCTCACTGCCGATGATGCTGGCCCCAAGAGGCCAGCAAGTGCTGACACTGTGAGGATAGTATCTCATCATTGTGGTGTAAGACATCGATGATGAGAAACTTCCAGAGCCTCGGCCTGCTCTGGATCTCTCGACATCCTCCACTTCTCATATTTTCAAAGATCCAAATTAAGCCTGACTCAGGAAAAAAAGGCAACTTGGAATTCAGCAGGGTTCAAGAACAGTCAGGTGTCCCTGGGTGCCACAGAGAATTATGCACCTTACTAGTAGTTAAAAGGTTGGTGGTGCAAACACATCCAGAGGTACCTTGGAAGAAAGGCCTGGTTATCTGCTTCTGAAAGGTCACTGCCTTGAACACCTTATAGAGCACATAGTTCTGCTCTTCATACATGGCATCACCATGTCGGAATCAACTTGATGGTAATGAACAACAACTAAATCAGTCAGCCTTACTTTCCAAGTTATGAGCAAGCCTGGAATCTTTTCAGAAAGTCTCACTTCCTGCAATTCTTCCAGTCTTCTTTCTGGTGCTCGATGAAATCAAGCCTGAACCCACCTCAGATATCTCTGCCCACCAGATCCAGTTCCTCTCCTGCAATGGTCTCAGCTCTCACCACCTAAGAGAGGCTTTCTTGGACCCCTCCACTTAGGGAACATGCCCATCGCCTTCTATCAAACTACCCTGAGAAAAGAAGGGCCTGCTGGGATTGGGAACAAGAAAGCTAGATTGAATAAGCTACAGACTACATGATTCCAATATGACATTTCTGAAAGAGGCAACACTTTAGAGACAGGAAGAAGACCAGTTGTTGCCAGGGGGCAGGGAGGAAGAGAGAGGAGGGATGACTAGATGGATCATTTTTAGGACACTGAAACTATTCTTTGTATGCATTTATCAAAACAGATAAGCACTGGACTACGAACCACAAGGGTGGCAGTTCAAACCCACCAGCTATTCCTTGGAAGCTGCTATGAGTTGGAACCAACTCAACAGCACTTAACAACAACATGTTGTTGTTAGATGCTTTCAAGTCAGTTCTGTCTCATAGCAACCCAAGGTACAATAGAACCATCCTCACAATTGTTGCTAAGTCTGAACCCAGTGATGCAGCCATGTCTGAACCCAGTGATGCAGTCAGTCCATCTCATGAAGAAGCTTCTTTGTCACTGACTCTAATTACCAAGCATGATGTCTTTCTCTAGGAACTGGTCCCTCCTGATAACATGCCCAAAGAATGTGAAATAAAGTCTTGTCATCCTCGCTTCTACGGAGCATTCTGGTCATATTTCTCCCAAGACATATTTATTCATTCTCTTTCAAGACCCTGGTATATTCAGTGCTCTTCACCAACACCATAATTCCAATGTTCCAATGCTTCAATCCTCCTTATTCGCTCAGCTTTTTGTATGCACGTGAGGTGACTGAAGATACCATGGCTTGTGTGAGGCACCTTAGTCCTCAAAATGACATCTTTGTTTTTTTGACACTTTCAAGAGGTTTTTGTAACAGATTTTCCCAATGCAATGCATCATTTGATTTATCGAATGCTACTTCCAGGGGTATTGATTGTGGATCCAAGCAAAATGAAATCATTGGCAACTTCAATTCTTTCTTCATTTTTCATGATGTTGCTTATGTTAGGATTTTTCTTTCCTTTATGTTAAGGTGCAATTCATATTGAAGACTGTAGTCTCCGATCTTCATTGATAAGTACTTCAAGTCCTCTTTGTATTATATAATCCCATAGGATTATATAATACAAAGAGTGAACCTAACATAAACTAAGAACTTTAGTTTACTTAATAGAGTCCCTGGGTAGTGCAAAACATTAAGGTGCTTAGTTTCTAACCAAAATGTTGGGGGTTTGAGTCCACTCAGAGGTCCTTCAGGAAAAAAGTATGACAATCTACCTCGGAAAAATCAGCCATCGAAAACCCTATGAAATTCTGACTTTATTCGTGTCAACATGAGTTCACTAGCAACTGTTGTCTTTTTTTATTTTATTTTAAAGTTAATTATAATGTATCAATATTGCTTCATCAATTGTAACAAATGACTACAGGTATGCAAGTAGGGGAAACTGTGCAGGGGGTAGAGGGAAGATATGCGAACTCCATGTACTTTTTGGAGTCCTGGTGTGGCGCTTTGGGGTAATGCACCAGACTGCAAATTCATTTGAACTGCAAGGTCGGCGGTTCAAGCTCACCAGCTGCTCCTCAGAAACCCTAGACAGGGTTGCTATGGGTCGGAACCGACCCAACAGCATTTCATAACAACAACATGTACTTTTTGTGCATTTTTTTCTGCAAATGTAAAACTTCTCTACCTTTTATTGACTTTATTTCGTTTTGCATTATTTTGTAATGGTGTCTTGAATTCTCTAATGTCTCTTCAAGCTCTAGTCTGTAACTCCCACCAATCAATGTTTCTGCACTGCTGAGTCTGGGTAAGAGAAGGTGGGAGAAGATACTGATAGGATAACAGGATTCAGCTGTGGATGTCAGCAGAGATCATTTGTAAAAACTTGAAATGCTGGCATGGATGTAAAATCAGCCATCTTAGAAGTAGGAGGGGGGGATCTCAATACCATCAAAAAAGAAGAGCCAGGTGTGGAGCATGTACTTTGGACTCCAAGATCCCTGTTCATTGAACCTCCTCAACCCAGGGACAGAAAGCTGTGATACCAGAGGAGTGGCAGAGGAGCAACAGCAGAACCAAGAACCAGAGCCCCCAACGGAGCAGTGGGCCTCCCAGCCCACAGAGCGATAAAGCTGAGTGACTTGGGGCAGGAAGCTTGCTTGTAGAGTGGGCTGCCTCCAGGCACTTAAGCGGTGAGCTAGGTTTGCTGACCCACAGAGCTAGAGTCATGTACCTTCAGGCTGAGGCTTATGGTGGAGTACTGGGTCTTGAGGGCATTTATCAGCAGCTGACTGAAACAACTGTGTCCTGAGCGTTTTCTGATTCTATAGTGTAACCTGTTAACTCCCCTCATAAACCCAGTAACTGTTTAAAAAACAACAACGCTGTTCTAACAAACAAGGAAGACAGGGAATGAGTGTGTCATGGAGGGTGATTGGAATTTCTCTGGGCTCTGACAGGCAGGTCTTACTGAGAAGGTGAGGTAGGAACAAGAACTGGAAAGAGGGAGCTAAGGGAATCTCTCCAGATGAGTTCCAGGCAGAGGGACAAGTCAGTGCTAAGACTCTGGGATGCTGGTCTGTTGAAGGAACAGCAGAGGGGCCAGGAAAGAGGAGCAGAGTAAGTGATGGGGAGGGCACTCAGGGTGCAGTCAGGAAGGAAGGCTGGATGGAGGAGGGCCTTGAGGCCACTCAGGAAGTAGCCTTCCCTCCCTGATAATGAGTGGGGAGTGTCAACATTTTCAAAGGATTTGGGAAGAGGACAAAGGTAGAGGCAGGGAGACCAGTCTAGGGTAAGGGTGCTGCACTTTGTGAGATGCCAGGGTCTTGGACCAGGGAGGAAAAGCAATGGGAAGGGGAGGGCAAAGGGCACCTGCTCCCTCCCCAGAATGGCATTTTGGATGCTCCTTTCTCAGAGTGGTTCAGAGGGCAAGGGCCACTCTCCTACTCCATTGTGACCTGGCTACACAGGCTCCGCCCCCAGGCCCTGTTTCAGAAGTGACCTAGACAAACACCAAGGGTGGCCCTGGGCAGAGGTAATGAAGAATGGCTGAACCCCCCTGCCTGTGCAGGAACGAGGCCAGCAGGTACAGGGCAGGCTTGAACCCAGGCAGGACCCCAGCCTTCCAGCAGAACAGCTGAGTCATCTACCCAAAGGTTAGGAACCCTTCTCAGCCTGGGTTGGCCACGGGACCAGAGAGCTCAAGATACCAGATCTAGACCAGGAGTGGGGGACAGACCAGAGAAGAGTTGTGGTTTGCTGAGCCCACACAGAAGGTCAGTGATGGTCTCTGATATTGACTGGTCACAGAGCCTCCTCGAGACGCTGTTTCTGTTTCTGTCACGTCTACACAGTAGGGCAGTTTGTCTGGTTCAATTAGAGTACTGTCAGACATAGGTGTTTGATAAGTATGAGTTGATTTAGTCCATCTGTAAAATGGGCTGATTCTAGCACCTACCTCCTCAGGTGGCTGTGAGGCTCTAAGCAAGTAGATGCTGCTCCAGATTTAATTCTGACTCCTGGCCTCTGGGCCGGGGCAAGTCCCAGTCTACCCTGTCGTGGGGAGTGGGGAGGCCTTGGGGGAAGGAGACACCTTCGGGGAGTTGGAATTGATACAAATCTCTGGGCAGACTTGTATTCTAGCTTCCTACTGACTGGAAGTGCATGGGACCCAGAGGGAAGGGAGAGCCAGAACCTTCCCATCTCAGCCACGATTGGTGGCCCCATGGCTCCCTGTGGTTTGGGCTCCCTCCAGCCACTCAGGTCTCAGGGCAGCAGAAGCCGATTTAGAGAGGGTTGGTGAGTATGAGCCCAGATGTAACTGTGGGATAAACATTGGACTGCTAACCTCAAAGTTGGCAGTTCAAACCCACCAGCCACTTATTGGGAGAAAGATGAAGCTGTCTGCTCCTGTAAAGATTTAGTCAGTTGCTGAGTTGGAATTGCCTGGATGGCAGTAGGTTTGGTTTGTTGTTGTTAAATGCCGTCGAGTTGACTCCGACCCTAGTGACCCTGTATAGGGTTTCCGAGGAGCAGCTGGTGGGCTTGAACTGCCGATCTTGCAGTTCAAATGGCTTTGCAGTCTGGCGCATAAACCCACAGCGCCGCACCAGGTTAGGTTTGGTTTAGTTTTGGTTTAATGAGCATGAGGTTGTCGCTGGACCTGGATGGTGCTGGGAGGGTGGTCAGTGTTCTGAGGGTTCTCTGCCTCTCACCTTTTCTCCACCTGCCCCGGCTGGGCTCTGGACACCTCATCCCCTCTAACCCTAGCCACTACAGCTCCTGCCCAACAGACCCTGACTCCAGACCCTAAGTCCTCAGGGCTCAAGGCCAGAAACAGCCCCAGCTGTCTCTTGCCAGCCCTCAGGTTGCCCATTAAGGGCCCTTCCTTCCACGGGGAGCTCAGACGGCAGGGCCCCAGAGGGACAGTGGCCCTGAAATCAGTATGGCCATTCCTCTGCTTCTGGGAGAATGTCTGAGGTGAATGAGGTAGACTAAGGATGTGCTGGGTGGGTGCAGGGTCCTCCTCAAATCCCGAGGGTCTGCTCTTGCCAAGCAGCCTGGACAGCCCCCCACTTCCTCAGCTGCATGTCGCTGCCATGGCCATGGCCACCTACAGCCTCCCTGGGCTGGATCAAATTTCCACCTGTATTGAAGCGCTTCCTCCCTCACCCACTGCCACCAGGGAGAGAGTTGAGCCCTCGTGAATAATTCACAGCGATTCACAGAGGGCTGCAGGTGCAGGGGGGCAAGGAGCTGCAGCCTCAAGTCTGGCTGCCTAGGTCCCCTGAGTGGGCCCTGCTGTTGGGGCAGCCAGAGCCTCTGCCCTCCCCCAACCCCTACACTTGGGAGGGGGACTCTCTATCCCCATGGTGAAAGGCTACATGGGTCCACCAGCCCTTAGACCCCTTGTTCTGTAGGTCCCACCCCAACCCCCACCACACCCAACTGCTTGGCAACCACACAAAGGTGTCTCCTTATCAGCCAGGCCACACACCTCTGCAGAGACAAAGCCCTGTCCTCCTCCATGAGATTCATGGCCACTTCTGAGAGGCTGAAGGCCCACTGGCCCAAGCCATCTGGTCATAGAGTCAGGCCTAGGGCCCTATCACGTCCAGCACCTGGCATGACCTGGGTGGAGGCTAGGGTCCCCAGAACCCATAGCCCTCAAGGGTGCTCTAGAACATCTTCCAAAGGCCTGGGATCCCAGCCCAGGAAGAGCTCTGGTTCACCCTGTGTCCCAGGCTTCTCTGTGAGGAGGAGCTTAGGGGTCAGCCTAGGGCTCTTCCAATCCCACTCAGCAGCATTTTGTATTGCATTTCTAGGGCACAGGCCACCCCTTGCCTTTAGCTGTGGTTTCTGGGGTACATTCATTAGGTCTGACAGAGGGCTTACTTGCTGTGTGACCATGACCTTCCCCTCTCAGGACTTCAGTGTTCTCTGGTTTAAGTGAGGGGGTGGGAGAGGAGCCACAGTTCCTACCCATGTGTGCTTCAGAATCACCATGGTGGGGGTGGGACCTGTCACACTCACAGCTCCCACACGCCTACCTGCAAAGTTTACCTCAGGGGTAGAGCCCCTCGGGTACAGGTTGAGACCCTCCTTTACCTCCTGACTCGGATGTGAGTCAGCCGCCTGTTTTTTTCTGAGCAAGGATTCATGCCCAAGTGGCTCCTAAGGGGTGGCTGGGAAGACACCCCGGCCTGAGGGAGCACTTGGGTAGAGCAGCTCTCCCTGAACAAACCCAGAGCCCTTTTGCCTAGAGAGGACAGAAACGGCTGAGGGATACTGGAGCCTGGCCCCAGGGTTATGAGAGCCACTCTACGTCCAGGCCAGTGTGCTGTGGCTGTGCATTGGACAGGACTGCCAGTGGCCCTGAGGGTGTTCAAGAGTGGACCCTCTCACCCCATAGCTGCTCATATTCCTGAGCCTGGGATCTCTTTCACCATTTGTCTAACAAAGGATGCTGGTCAGAGCCCCCATCCCAGCTCAGGCCTCTGTGGCCCTGGGTTCCTGACTCCTTCCCCAGGATCCTCATGTGAGCCTGCAGGGCATAGGTGTGCATACTGACCCTCTAATGTGTTTCTGAGACTGTAAATCTTTATGAGGAGCAGACGGCCTTATCTTTTTTCCTAGGAGTAGCTGGTGGGTTTGAACTGCTGACCTTTCTATTAGCAGCCCAACACTTACCCTAGGGATTTTTTGAGTGACTGGGTGTTGTTAAGTGCCGTTGAGTTGGTTCTGACACACAGTAACCCTGTACTGGGTTTCCAAGGAGCAGCTAATAGGTTTGAACAGCTGACCTTGTGGTTTGCAGTCCAGTGCTGATCCACCTATGCAAATGTGAGGTGTTTGTGGTCCATCAAGGGGATTGGACAGCTTTCTAATAATAGAAATAAGGTTCATGGCACCTTGGTAATGGGCCATGTAAATGGGGATTGGTCAGTTTTGACATCCCAGTAAGTTTAAAATGAGCCATCTCAGAAGCAGAAAGGGAGATCTCACTGTTATCAAGAAAGAAGACAGGAGTGGCATGTACCCGTGGGATCTCTGTGCTGAATGTCTTCTATCCAGAAGAGAGAGTTGTGACACCAGAGACAGACAGCAGAGATACAGCAGCAGCAAAGGTAGCAGAATGAAGAACATGAGACAGAGTGTTGGGCTTCCCACCCCACTGAGAGAGTGTCTTCAGGCAGGAGACTTGTAAGCAGAGTGGGTTACCTCCAGGCACATGATGGGGACAGGGAGCTGCAGCTGAGCACCTTCAGGCTGCGGCTGACTGGTGGAATGGATATTTATCTATAGAGCTGTACTTGCCTAAGCAGGCCAGAGATCAAGGGGCCACAGGGCTGGGAGGTCAAGAGCTAAAAGAGCTTTATAATACTTGCCCAAGCAGGCTATGAGGTAGAGGGCCTAGGTGCCTGCAAGCAAGGCTGAGAGGCGGTGGGTGTGATAGAACTGCATCCCGAGTTGTAACTAGTTATTTCCCTAAAACCCCCATAAATCGTGAGTATGGTGTGTGAGTTCTGTGTGGTCACAGCAGTGAATTCTTGAACCCAGCAGAGGGTGCCGTGGGAGGAACAGTTGGTGACAGACTGGTAAAGAAAGTTGGTGGGTGGAGGCATGTCTGACCTCTGCCTCAAAGGAATCAGACATGCGCAGATGTTGAGTATGATTCTTCTCCCTCATGAAGTCTGAGGGGTCACACGCCACCCCCATACCATTTTATTGAGCCCCGTTCTCTGTATGCCCCCATCCTGCCCTGGGGAGCTGATTTCTCAGACTAGCCACTTAGACCAAAGATGTTGTGGGTCTGGGCAGTTGAGTACTGGGGATGGGCTGAGAGGGCCACAGGAAATGGCTAGCTGTTCTCTGGTAGGCCTATTCAGAGACCTCTGGGACTAGAAGAGGCAGAGGTGTGGGCAGGACTGCAGAAGTTGGATAGGGAGTTTGTAAACTAATGTGGCTCCTCCTCTTTCTACTTGATAGTGCCTAGAAGATACCCCCCCCCCCCCCCCCGCCCATTCCACTTAGAACAGCCTTGAAGATCAGCACAGGCCTGAGCTCAAGAGAGCCCCTCAAAGTGTGCTGGTCAGCGTCCTGAAGGGAGCAGTGTGAGGATGTTGGGTAGCACTGCCGGCATAGCTCTAGGGCAAGTGGCCATGGGGAGCCCCTGGAGGGATACCAAGGAGGAGAGAAAATACAGCTGGAAGAGATGGAACTCTGGCTTGCATCCCTGGCTACAGGAGCGGAGCGGTCATTTCCTGGAATGCTAGAGCCGCATGGCTTCCCCAACCCTGGGCCCGCCCCACCTGGGGCCCCCAAAGGTGTCCTTACTCAGGGTAGTATCTGACGAGCAGCCTCAGGGAGGGGAAGTCTCCTTTGGCGGCGGCATAGTGGACAGGCAAGGCGCCTGTGTCTGTGGCCACGGTGGGGTCCCCACCGCCATGATGCAGCAGCCAGTTTACCACCTCGGGGTGGCCGAAGCGGGCAGCCAGATGCAGGACTGTGGCACCAGAATTATCTTTGTCCTGTGGGAAGAGAGCAGTGAGTCCAAAAGCCTGGCCCTACCTCCTGTCTCCCAGCAGCCCCTGGGGCAGCCAGTCCTCTTTGTTTACCCCTAGTGGGGAAGTCAGGAGCTCTGGTAGCGTAGTGGTTACCAATCGGGCTGCGAACTGCAAGTTCAGCAGATCGAAACCAGCAGCTGCTCCACGGGAGAAAGATAAGGTTTTCTGCGCCTGTAAAGATTTACAGCCTCGGAAACCCTGTTCAGGGTTGGAACCAACTCCCACGGCACTTAACAACAACAGTGAGGAAGTCAGACCTTACTTAACCACTGTTTGGGGGTTGAGTTGATCCAGAGATTTTAATCCTTTTTGACCCTCAGTCTACAAATGGCCCACAGTGCCAAGCTTTTCCAAGGATAGCGGGTCACTCAGTGACATACCTGGTGGGTTCTCAAGACATGGGCTAGAGCCGTAGTCCCTGATACTCAGGTGCTCGAAAGTATGCACCTGCGCTTACGTCCGTGGTCCCTGGTCTACCCCTCACAGTTGCCTCAGCCCCTCCCCATCCCTGCCACCTCTCTGTTGGCCCAGGTGCTTGATGCTAAGAGCTTATTCTGTTCCAGAACTGGTGCTCACTCTCCCAAAGCCTTGCAGCCAGGTGCAAGCATCTGAACGAGTGAGTGGAGGTTGCTGGGCTGAGCAGGACCAGGAAGGGTGGGTTACTGGGGTTACTACTCCAGGCTGGCACCAGCATGGTGACGAGCACCCTTGTGTCCCTCCTCCCCAGCATGTCACATGGGAATAGAGACCTCTGTTCTATGAATAGCATCCCCAAGTACCCAACCTCAGGGCAGAAAATAACTCTCCCAGCAGACCCCCATGCTCCCAGCAGACCCCCATTCTCCCTGTGGAGAAGTAAGCTTCTGGTAGTAGTGGTGGGCAGACCAGTGGTGTAGGTGAGAGGCAGCCCCTGAGAGGGTCTTGGCCAAGACCTCCTAAGTTACCTTAAGGGGTGGGACCGATGGTCTGGGCCCAGAATACTGAAAGCATAGTCTTCTGTGAGCTTCCAGATGTAGAAGGGAATTGGTATTGCAAGTTACCTAAGTTAAGAATGTGAATTGCCAAACACCTGGAAGTCTGTGCCCAAAGGCTGGTGTGTTTGAGAGAGTGGGCACCAATTCTTGAACAGAACAAGCTCTAGTGCCAAGCACGTGAGCTGGCATAGAGGTGGCAAGGATGTGGGGGGGGGGACTGAGGCATCCATGAAGGGGTGGGCATCATGTGATGAGAAACAGGGCATGGAACCCCAAGAGAGGGCAAGGTGGAGACAAAGGAGGCTGAGGCAGCCAGAACTTGGAGACCTTGAGCCAAGCTCCTTGGGAAAAGCAGCTCTGAGCCTTCTGAAAGAAATGGGGGTCATGGTACCGAGGACTGGGACCTAGTCAGTGAAGCTGAGGGAGACCAAATAGATGGGGCTGACTGATAGGAAGAGACAGGGAGGAAGACAAGATTGGGCACCAATGACCCACATGAGGCCTGCTAGGCCTGTGCTGGGCAGCCTGTGTATGATCAGAAGAGGGCTCAGGCTATCCCCCTAAGCCCTGGGGTTGGGGCTGGGGCTGGCTTGAGGTGACTAGAGCAAGACTAGGGTGACTGAGCCCCAGCTCTTGAAAAAGCCCTTCCTTCCTCCTGGCCTCAGGGACTGTGGGTCTGAGCTTCAGCTGTGTAGGCCCCAGGAGCCGGCATGCTGTCCCCCGGATCTAAAGCTGCTTATCTCTCCAGGCTGGACTGGACAAGAAATCAAGGTCAACACCTCCACACTCACACATACACATCCGCCTCTAGTACCCATGCCCACTGGGGCTGGAGGGAGGGGGACGTGATAAGCTGGGCACAAGGCCACCTGCTTCTTCCCACCTCCTCTGCAGCGGCAAGGGAGGCTTCCGGGCAAAGCTGAACACTGGGTCTAGGGAGGAGAGGGAGGCTTCCCGCCAAGGCTGAACTCAGGGAGAAGCATGCCAACCCCACCTCCAAGAGTGGGCAAGGCTCACAAGGCCAGAAGCCATTGATAGCAGGGCCAGGCAGGAGAGAAAAAGCCATCTCCCGGAAGTGGGAGGGGGTCTGGAGTACAGCAACCAGCTCAGAATCATTCTGGCCTCCTCCCCTTCTAAAATAATCAGTTGCCAAGAAATCAACTTTGACTGTAGAGACCTCTTGTGTGTCAGGGCAGAACTGTGCTCCATAGCGTTTTCAGTGACTGATTTTTCAGAAACAGATCACCACCCCTTTCGGTCAAGGCTTCTTTGGGTGGGCTTGACCTGCTAACTCTTCAGTTAGCAGCTGAACATGTTAACCACTAGCACCCCCAGGGACTCCTCCCCTTTAACCTGGTGGCCTTCCCACCATTGGCTTCCCCCAGCAGCTGTCTATCCTTCAGAATCTTTAGTTTCCTAGTCCCTGCAGAACCTGCCCTCACTCCACTCCAATCATACTTGCCTCCTTGCTGTCTGTCCCTCCAACAGGGCAAGAGTCTGCAAGCCTCAGGGATTTGCACCTATTGTTCCCCTTGCTCAGAACTCTGCCTGTCACCTGGCCATCTCCTTCTCAGCAGTCAGGACTACCCTCCAGGGGCCTTCTCTAGCCACCTAGCTCAAGCAGCACCTGCCACTCTGCTGTCCCTATGGGCTGGCAGCTCCAGATAAGCAGGGGTTTCATTGCACCTGTTGCATGTTCTGTTTCCAACAGGTACCTGGCAGGATTATGAGTTGAGCCTGAGCTGCCTCCTCCTCCAGCTCAGGTGGGGTCAGTCTTGCACAGCCTGGGGACAGGAAGACAGGCTGGGATTGTGGAGAAGGAACTCAAAGCTGGGAGGCCTGAAGGCACTGAGGTCAGGAGTCAGTCTAGGTCCTGGAGGACCCACTATCAGTCCCATGCTCTGGCCTTCTTCATCTGAACCTAGGCTGAAGTGTGGGATTTTGGTCACTCCCCTTCAGACCTGATCCTGCAGGACAAGGGTTCAGGGCACCAGGAACCCTATAGGAATTTGGGGATTCACTTGTCCCCTCCCTGAGCGCTTTGTAAATATCAGCCCAATTCCCTCCTGGTTCCCCATCACCCAGTTCCCATCCGGTAGCAGGCAGGGCTTCTGCCAGAGTACTTTCAGCTACAGAGTCCAACGCACGCAAGGAACTCCATTGGGGTGGGTGGGTGGGCTCAGTTGGGTTTAGGAGGGACTCAACCAAATCCACCCTTGGGCTCCCACCCAGAGAGCGCCCGTGAAAGGCGCAGACTCACCTGCACTCCACAGCTACCCTGCCAGAGCAACCACTGCAGGCAGGCGAGGTGACCTGTGGCGGCAGCGTCATGGGCCGGTGTGGCGCCGTTGCGCGCTCTGGCCGCAGCGGGCAGGGCGGCCTCCTCCACCAGGAAGCGCAGGCAGTGCAGCTTGCCTGCGCGGGCCGCGTGGTGCACTGGCAGCGCGTCCAGAGGGTCACGCATCGAGGGTCCCAGCTGGCCAGTGGCCTGTAAGGCTTTGAGCACGTCCAGTTCGCCCTGCCGCGCCGCCTGCAGAGCCTGCTCCAGGGCCATAGTGCCGCCTGCGGTGATGCCACCTCGCGCTCAGCGCAGCTCTAGGGGTGCCATGCACTAGTCCTCGGGCCCGGAGGCGCCGGCTGCGCGGCCTTCGAGGCTCTGCGCTTCAGGGAGGCGGACCGGCTCCGTCTCTCCCGGCCTCTACTCAGCTGTCCGCTCTGCTCTGCCTTCGCCGCTCTCTGTGGCCCCGCCGCCGCGGCCTCGGGACTTAAGCCTCGGGTCCGCCCCCTGGCCGCCTCCGCCCCGCCCTGTATCTCTGTGAGGGAGGACACCAGACTTCCCTGTGAGGGATGTCCGGCGTCAGGGAACCTTTGGTCCGAGGGTTGTTTGAGGGTATTTGGCACTTAGGGTGCTGGAGGAACTGGGGAGAACTGGGGGCACCAATCGGGTAAGGGTCTCTGTCGAACGAGGCAGGCGCTTCAAGTCTCTGAGATAATTCTCTTTTAATTTGGTACAAGTAAAAATTGAGACCCTCCCCCCACAAGAGCTGCAAAATCGGACTAGAATTTGAGACCTGTATAGGCACAGGGGAATGGAGTTTTAGACAAATTCATTCAAGAATTGCCTACTTGAAATGAAACAGAAAACAGAAAAACAATAGAAAGAATCAACAAGACAAGAAGTTGGTTCTTTGAAAGGATTAATAAAATCAACCACTGGCAAATCTAACAAAGGGAAGGAAGGAGAAGATGCAAATAAGAAACGAAATGGGTGGTCACAATAGAACCAGCATAAATTAAAAGGAAAATAACAGAATACTATGAAAAATATGTACTCCAATAAATTTGAAAACCTAGAAGAAATGGACAAATTTCTAGAAATATGTGACCTACCTAAACTAACATGGTCTGGAGTAGAAAATTCGAACAGACTGGTTACAAAAGAAGAAATTGATCAGGTCATTTAAAAAACTCCCAACCAAGAAAAGTCTAGGCACAGATAGCTTGACCAGTGAATTTTACTGAACATTCAGAAAAGAGCAGACACCAATTCTATACAGACTGTTCCAGAGAAAAGATAGAAACCTCCCAAATTTCAGAGAGAAAATTATTAGAACTTATTGAAAGATTCAGCAAGTGGCAGGGTACAAGATCAACGTGCAAAAATCATTTGGATTCCTTTATACTAATAAAGTGAGCTCTGGAAGAAAGTAAGGAAAGCTGTCATTTACAATATCTGCCCAAATCATGAAATACTTAGGAATAAATCTAACCAGAGAAACAAAATACCTACACAAAGAAAACTACCAAACACTCCTTCAAGAAACCAAAAGAGACTTACATAAATGAAAGACTATACCATGCTCATAGATAGGAAGACATAACATTGTAAAAATGCCAACTCTACCAAACAATCTACAGTTATAATATAATCTCAACCCAGAGTCCAACTTTAATCTTTTAAGAGATGGAGAAAATCATCATCAACTTTATATGGAAAAGAAAGAAGAAAACAAAGTAGAAAGTCTTTCACTTTCCAATCTCAAAACCTACTACACAGCCACAGATTGGTTACTTGTACAAGGAAAGACACATAGACCAATGGAACAGAATTGAGAAAACAGTAGTAAATCCATCTACCTACAGTCAGCTGATTTTGACAAAGGGCCAAAACACATTAAATGAGGAAGAGATAGTCAAAATCTTTAACAAACTGTGCTAGCAAAACTGGATATTCATTTGCAGAAGAATGAAGCGAGACTCATATCTCACATCACACACAAAAGCAAACTCAAGATGAATGAAAGACCTGAATGTAGAACCTAGAACTATAAAGATCATCAATGAGAAAAATAGGGACAAATTAGGAGTTCTGATAGATGGCATAAACATACTATGAATCATAACAGAAAATGCACAAACAGCAGAAGACAAACTAGATGGCTGATTCCTCCTAATAATTAGACAATAAGTGCATCAAAAGAGTAAAAAGAGAACCAACAGACTGGGGGGAAATTGCCAATGTCATATCAGAAAAAAGGACTAATCTCTAAGATTTCTAGACAGCTTCAACACCTCAAAAAGAGAAAGACAAATAATTCAATTTAAAAATGGACAGAAGACATGAACAGGCATTTCACCAAAAAAGACATTAAGTAGCCGACAAACATGAAGAAATACTTGTGATCATTAGCTGTTATTGTTAAGTGCGGGCAAGTCAGTTCTGACTTATAGTGATCCTGTATAAGGTTTCTGAAGAATGACTGGCGGGTTTGAACCACTGATCTGGTGGTTAGCTGTTCAGAGCTTATCCTACAGCACCACATTAGCTATATTGTTGTTGTTGTTAAATGCCGTCGAGTCGGTTCCGACTCATAGCAACCCTATACAGGGTTTCTGAGGCTGTAAATCTTTACGGGAGCAGAAAGTCTCATCTTTCTCCCACGGAGCTGCTGGTAGTTTCGAACTGCTGACCTTGCGGTTTGCAGCCTGATTCGTAACCACTACGTTACCAGAGCTCCTTATTAGCTTTATTAGATAGATGCAAATCAAAATAGACTGGTTACTTGTACAAATTAAGATATCATCTCAATCCAGCATTAA
Source organism: Chrysochloris asiatica (assembly GCF_000296735.1). Taxonomy (NCBI): domain Eukaryota; kingdom Metazoa; phylum Chordata; class Mammalia; order Afrosoricida; family Chrysochloridae; genus Chrysochloris; species Chrysochloris asiatica. The sequence goes on from NW_006408741.1 coordinate 5,023,725, forward strand.
CAGCAAAGTTCAACAGCAAAAAACGTCTGTCTCCTGGCCGCCAGCACACAACCTTTCTTTTTCCATGAGTCTAGAGTCCTCAGCTGCTCTATCTTTCCATGTCATCATCTCTGCCTCCATCTCTGGTGTCATTGCCTCTCTGGTTAGGGTCCCACATTCCGCTCATGCTCTTCTCCCTTGGTGGTTCTAGGATCCCCTATTCCTGGAATGTAAGATTTAACTACTTCCCCCTTCCCTTTATATTACAAAACTTCTACCTTTACAGTTGTGATCATCACAATTAGTCATGATAACAATTACTGTTGAATCAAAAGAATCCTATCCCCAACTCCATTCACCAGAGCCATCTAGACAAGATGAAAATTATTCAGTGGGGATTCTACCTTCCCCCCCACACTCTGAAACTAAACTCCTTCTTGAAAACTTGTAAGCCAGCCACTTTGTGCCTTTATAGTGCCCCTCCCCCCCATTTTAGATAGCCAATGCCTAAGTTGCTCATCCCTATCAATCCTGTGTACTGAGGGGATAGACTTGATCCTTGATGTGAAGACTCTTTACTTCTTGGTTGGTATTTTGAGCTACTACATCCATAAGTATATGTCAAATTAATCAGATTGTAGCAATTTACACTTGCTTCCTTTATCAACTTTCTTTATCTTCCCCTAGTTGAGCTCTGGTCATCAAGCCATTGAAGCTAGGTCAAATGGGTACTAGCTGCAAGTTTGGACATTTGTGTGCTTCTTCCTCCACTTCATATCAGCTGGACTCTTCACTCTCAGCTCTAGCCCTCTGTGGCTAGGTCAATGTCCATGGGCTCAGGCGTTCCCAAGTCTCACCAAACTTCAAACCAACCAGCTGTTCCTCTTCTCTCTCACATCTCGAGGTTGACAGAAGTCTATGGAACTTGGTTGAATTCAGCCCATATCTTTATTAATGACTTTTCCCCACTTTCACTCAAATGTAGACCAACATGGTCACCAGTGAGCTTATCTGACTACTTGTGTGTTCCCTTTGAGTTTCAGTCTTGGAGGGGGAGTTTGTCCTGAAGGGACTTGATTGCTTGCCTTGATCACTCCCTGGCAAACAACATGCTTTTTCTTGTAATAGCCAAACAGACTGCTGTTTTTATTTTTCCTGCTGGTCTTTCTTTCAGGAAGTATCTTCTGTTCCTCTAGTCACTCTGGACTGATCTGCATGTCCTTTCAAGAGGGAATGTCCCACTTTAGAAGGTTTGGAATGGGGCTCAGAATTCCACCTAAGGTCCTATACACTACAAAGGCTCCACAAGAAGCCTGTTTCACTGGGCAAGTTTTAGAACCCCTTTTAGGTATTCCAATCAGTTTGGACAAACAGACCACCCACCACTTGTCTGTCAGTTTGTTGTACGGTGGTGGCTTGTGAGTTGCTGTGATTCTGAAAACTATGCCACCGGTATTTTAAATGCCAGCATGGTCACCCATGGTGGACAGGTTTCAGACTAGGAAGAAGGAGTGACGAACTACTTCTAAATATTTAGTCACTGAAAACCTTATGGATAGCAGAGAAACACTGTCAGATATAGTGCAGGAAAATGAACCCCTCAGGTTGGAAGGCACTCAAAATGTGACTGGGGAAGAGCTGCCTCCTCAAAGTAGAGCTGACCATGATGACATGAATGGAGTAAAGCTTGTGGGA
>NW_006408741.1:5034253-5037912 GCF_000296735.1 Chrysochloris asiatica
CATTGTAGGGCTTAGCTTGCCGCTTCATTGCTGCTTTTACCCCACTTCCCCCCATAGGTGATGTGTGTATTTTTTCATTTTTGTAAGTCTCTTTTGGTTTCTTATAGTAGTGTTTTGTAGTTTTCTCTGTATGGATCTTTTGTTTCTCTGGTTAGATTTATTCCTAAATATTTCAAGCTTTGGACAGCTACTGTAAATGGTATTGCTTTCCTAATTCACTTTTCAGTGCTGTCATTGTTAGTATAGAGGAATCCGACTGACTTTTTATGTTGATCTTGTACCCTGTCACTTTGCTGAATCTTCCAAAGAGTTCTAGTAGTAGTTTGGAGTTTTTTTGCTGAGTCTTGGATTTTCTATGTAAGGTGGAGTTGCAGAGAAAAAGAGGAAGACCCCCAGCAAGATGGATTGGCAAAGTGGCAGCATTAATGGGCTCAAGCGTGGCAACAGTTGTGAGGTTTGCCCAGGACTGGGCAGTGTTTCGTTCTATTGTGCATAGGGTCACTATGAGTCGGTACTGAATCAATGGCACCTAACAACAACAACATATAGAGGATCATATCATCTGCAAATAGAGAGAATTTTACTCCCTCTTTGCCAATTTGTTGGTGGCTTTTATGTGCTGTGGAGTCAGTTCCATCTCATAGTGACCCTGTACAGGGTCTCCGAGGCTGTAAATCTTTATGGGAGCAGAAAGCCTCATCTTTCTCCGGCGGAACAGCTGGTAGTTTCAAACTGCTCACTTTGCAGTTTGCAGCCTGATTCGTAACCACTACACTACCAGAGCTCCTTTAATTTCCCTATCTTGCCTTATAGCTCTGGCTAAGGCTTTCAACGCAATAGTGAATAGGAATGATGACAAAAGACATCCTTGGTCAGAAAGGAAAAGTCAAAGCTTAGTTTTATTGATTCTCCTTTATAGGTAACTTTTCATTTTTCCTGAGCTACCCTCAGGATTCTTTCCTTGTCTCTGATTTTAAAAAGTTTGATTATAATATATCTTGGTTATTTTCTTTTGGTATATATCTTGTTTGGAGTTTCTTCAGCTTCTTGTATGTTTATCTCCTCATTTTTCATGTTAGGTAGTTTTCTTCCAACAACCCTTTCAACAATTTCTCCATGCTTCTCTCCTTCTGTTCTGGAATTCTGATCACCCATAATTTGTTCCTCTTCATGGTATCCTATATAACTCTTAGGATTTCTTCAGATTTTTTCATTTTGTTATCTGATTGTTCTTCTAGCATGCTAGTATTGAGAGACTTATCTTCAAGCTCACTAACTTGGTATTCCATTGCTTCGTATCAACTCCTTTACCTTTTCAATTTACTGTCCATTTCTGAGATCTTGGTATTAATCTTAGGGATTTTGAATCACAGGTTTTGTGCTATTTCAAAATTTGCTTTAATTTTGTCTGTTTTTGTAGTGTTTTTCTGAATTCTTATAAAGTTTTTATTGTGGTCTCCTTGCTTTTCTCTATCTTTCTATCAATCCTTTAAAGGTATCTAATTATCATTCTCTTGAATTCTTTTTCAGTTAGTTCTATTACCTTTTCTTCCTTTAAAACACTTTCTGGCTCTGCATCCCGATTATTTGTTTGAGCCATTTTATCTTGTTTGTTTATGTGAGCTAAAATTGTCTGCTGTCTCTGGGGCACTGTGGAGTTGTCATATTTGTAAAAATAATGCAATTGGTTGGACCCAGAGGGGAGAAATCTCAGGGGGAGGGGTACTCCTGTATTCAAGTTGCTCATGAGGGGTTGTGGAAGGGATGTGACATCAGAGTTCCTGACCCTAGATGGAGTCCCTATGGATCCTGTTGTTTCCTATGTTCAGGGCATTCAATCCAGAAGTAGTTCATGGGGGGTCCTTGATGGAGCTGGTTTTAGTGTTTGTTAGGGCCACAATGAAACTCTGGACAGGATGACTGGTTAAATGTTGGTCTGGTGGTTCTGTGGGGTTTTGCACACCTAGAGCTGAACCCACTTGAATCTAGGCACCACAGTTGCACACCAAAGCAGTACAGCCAGCGCTCCCCTCAAGCTGACCTGGTTCCCAACAGGGTCTGTGAAGGGGTGGATGAGAGTGGATGTTGGTCACACCTCTGGTCACCAGGGGAGCATGGGGAAAAAGAAGAAATTACACCTTTTCTGTTGCCGGAGCGAATCTGCTTTGCTAAGCCTCCCTCAGCTGCCAAAATTGCTCACAAGATGACAGAGTCTCTTCAGGCCAGCTGTTCACCAGTCAGTCTCCCTTTCTCACCATCCCTGCTCAACTTCTCCTCCCTTCAAGTACTCCATCCACTTCTCTTCTGAAGTTCAGGGTGAGACAACATGTCTGCAGCCAACTACTGATTGAAGGAAGAGACATGTTTAAACATGCTTGGTTTGAAATAAACCCAGACATGTATGAGTTGGAAAATAAACAAACAAACAAAAACTGCTGTCCTGGTGCTGGGGACACAAGCCAGCAAACTGCCACAATTCCAGTGGGTGACGAATGTCACAAGAATAGAAAATCAGGGTGATAGTGATTTGTAGGGAATACGGGGGCAGGCAGAGGAAGGGGTCCTGGGGCTGGATTCTGAATGGTAAAAAGGGACATTCATTCCAGGCAGAGAGACTGTAAGGACAAGACTCTGAAGCAGGAATAAGTCTAACATATCCTCAGGAGTTATGGGTCTATGTTCCCAATTGAGTGCAATGGATCCATCTCTTGGGTCCCACCAGAACCTGGCCTCTAAGGGAGGAAGGAAGGAATGGCAGGGAAGGGACCCCTGTGTGCTCTCAACTCTGGGTTCAGACATCACTAGCTGGGAGAGGCCTGGGTAGGGGAACTCAGTCACGTGCTTCAGCACCTGGTGCTAGAAGCCAGGAAAGGTAAAAGGAGGGGCAGGAGGCAGTGAGGATATTGCCAGAGCTGGTGTCTGAGGAGCACAGGAAGGGAGTGGGTTGATGAGCACGCATGAGCCAAGGCAGCCTGCATGCAGTCAGGGCCACAAGCCCATTGTGGGAACTGGAGAGAGGCGCAGTCCAAGTAACAACCAGAGGTGGGGGCTGCGGAGTCCTGGCAGCGCAGTCAGCACATGGGGTGACCTTGAAACCGCCTGTGTTCTCTTTTCTCAAATCCCACCCACCCACTGGAGTCTAGGGAGGGCTCAGCCCAGATTGATTGGTTCACCAAGTGCCTAGTCAGCTCCAGCAGAAGAAGGTGGGTACAGGAAGTGCTGTGAAATGAACTTACAGGAACTGGGGGAGAACTGGTGCTGGATTCTGAGGGCAGCTGAGGACACCCTTCCCTTGGGCCACCACCTGGTGGCGCTGTTTGCAATGGTGACCCACATTCCCTGTTGTTAGTTCTGTGGAATTGGTTTGTGGGTTAATGCCTCAGACAGCAAAGTCCTTTGAACTGCAAGGTCAGTGGTTCAAGCTTACCAGCTGCTCCTTGCAAACCCTATATAGGGTTGCTATGGGTCAGAATCAACTCAACAGCACTTACCAACAACAACATAGCCACCCTGTATAGGATTTTCAAAGGAGCTCTGGTAGCATAGTGGCTACGAAATGGGCTGCTAACATCAGGGTTAGCAGTTCGAAACTACCAGCTGTTCCACGGGAGGAAGATGAGGCTTTCTGCTCCTGTAAAGATTTATAGCCTCGGAAACCC
>NW_006408741.1:5038012-5040024 GCF_000296735.1 Chrysochloris asiatica
AAAGATTTATAGCCTCGGAAACCCTGTACAGGGTCACTATGAGTTGGAACTGACTCCATGGCACATAAGCACCACAATAGGGTTTGACTGGTGGTTTTGAACCGACAACCTTGTTGTTAACAGTCCAGTGCTTACACCAGGACTACACCAGGACTCCCCAGTATTCCCTGGTGCCCTCATAATCTAACCAGAACCGTGGTGCTCCTGCAAGGCCAGGTGGGTTTCCAGCAACCTTCACCCTGCTCAACCAGCCTCACTGCCTGATAGGATCAGTGGCCACTGGGGTCTGGGAACCCTGCCCAGTAGTTTGTGGACAGGAAGAGATTTTTCCTGGCAGCCTCAGTGTGGCATGGCGTAAGAGAAGGTGTTCACTGCTCATCTGAGCTGACCTCCTTCAGCGCATTCAACAGCACACAGCAGGTGCACCAGCAGGTGAACAAGTGGTAGGAAGGCTACAGAATGAAAAGCTAAGGGCACTACCAAAACTCTCTGAATTGCATTCTCCACCCAAAAGGTGGTGCTCCAGCTCTGTTGTTATTGTTGTTGTTAAGTACCTTGGAATCAAATCCAACTCATGGTGAGCCTGTATAGGGTTTGCAAAAGAGCAGCTGGTGTGTTTGAAGTTCTGACCTTGTGGTTAGCAGTCCAGTGCTGATCATCCTACAGCCTTATCCCAGGAGTCCTGGCTCTGGACATCCTTATCTATTTCAGTTTCACTTTGCTAGTCAGGTCCTGCTGATGCCTAGCTACTTCCATTATGGCTAAGACAAAGCCTCTGAGCCCCTCTGGAAGCTGCCAAGGATATCGCCATTAAAGTCATGTGTGAGCACCCATCGCTGCTGACCGTTCTCTCAGACTCAGGCTGGGAGTCAGGCCCCTCCTGCTAGGCACTTCCTGCCAAGCCAGAGCTCCTGTCCTGTCTGGGCCCTCCCATGTACACCCTGTTCCTAGGACCTCCACATGTAGACACCAGCAACAGCAACATTTATGGAGCTGCACTGGTTAAAAGCAATGCTCCAGGAATAGATGGAATACCAACTGAGATGTTTCAACAAGCATAGGTGCAATGTTGAAGCACTCACTCATCTGTGCCAAGAAATTTGGAAGGCAGTTAGCTACCTGGCTAAATGACTGGAAGAGATCTATCTATACATCTGCCCATTCCCAAGAAAGGAGATCCAATAGAATGTGGAGGTAATCTAATCATATTATTGTTATCACATGCAAGTATACTTTTGTTAAAGATAATTCAAAATCAGTTGCAGCATTACACTGACAGGGAACTGCTTGAAATGCAAATCAAATTCAGAGGAGGATGTGGACCGAGGGATATCATTGCTGACGTCAGATGGATCTTGTCTGAAAGCAGACAACACCAGAAAGATGTTTACTCTGTTTTATTGACTATGCAAAAACATTTGAATGTGTATCACAAAAAATTATGGATAACACTGGGAAAAATAGGAATCCCAGAACTTTTAATTGTGCTCATGGGAAATCTGTACACAGACAAATAAAACAGTCATTTAAACAGAACAAGTGGATACTAAAAAGAAAACAAAACCAGCCAACCAACCAAACCAAAAACCCTCACTGCCATTAAGTTCATTTCAACTCATAGAAACCTTATAGAAGCCCTGGTGGCACAGAGGTCAGAGTGGTTCAACCAAAAAATCAGTGGTTCACATCCACCAGCCACTCCACAGAAGAAAGATGAGGCAGTCAACGGCTGTAAAGTTTTACTGCTTCAGAAACCCTACTCTGTCCTATCGTGTTAACATGACTCAAATGAAGGGATACCTGTTGTTGTTGTTAGGTGCCATCAAGTTTGTACCAACTTATAGTGACCTTACACACAACAGAATGAAACACTGTCCAGTCCTGCACCAACCTCACAATCATTGCCTTGTGTTTGAGCCAATTGCTGCTGCCACTGTGGCAATCCATCTCATTTGGGGGTCTTCCTATTTTTCTCTGACCCTCTGCTTACCAAACATGATATCCTTCTCCAG
>NW_006408741.1:5070156-5087643 GCF_000296735.1 Chrysochloris asiatica
GGTCTTCGGTCTTTAGTGTTTAATGTATCAAATCTGTTCTTCAGATGATCTCTAAATTCAGGTGGGATAAATTCAAGGTCATATTTTGGTTCTCGTGGACTTGTTTTCATTTTCTTCAGCTTCAGTTTGAATTTGCATATCAGTAATTGATGGTCTGTTCCACAGTCTGCCCCTGGCGTGCTTTCTTTATCATTCATCAATTTGCCTATGTTCTTGTTGTTGTTAAGTACCATCGAGTCGGTTCCCACCCATAGCGAATCCATGGGGTTTCTGAGTGGTTGATGAGCTTGAACCACTGACCTTGCAGTTCAAATGGCTTTGCAGTCTGGCTCATTAATCCACAGCGCCACATAGTATCCTTCAATATGGCAAATCTAGGCTTTTTTTCTTTTTCTTCATTTATTTCAGCTTGAGAAATGGTGAGCATGTTCTTACCTTTTGGTTTTCCAATTACAGATCTTTGCACATTTTGTTATAATACTTGACTTTGTCTTCTCAAGCTGATCTTTGAGATTTTCTGTTCAGTTCTTTTATCTCATTTCTCCTATTTGCTTTAGCATCTCTACATTGGAAAGCAAGTTTCAGAGTCTCTTCTGACATCCGTTTTGTCTTTTCCTTCTTTCTTGTCTCCTTAGTGATCTTTTGCTTTCTTCCTGTATGATGTTCTTGGTGTCACCCCACACCTCTTCTGGGCTTCGGTCATTAGTATCCAATGCATCAAATCTGTTCTTGAGATGATCTCTAAATTTAGGTGAGATATGTTCAAGGTCATATTTTGGTTGTCATGGACTTGTTTCAATTTCAGCTTCAGCCTGAGCAATTGGTGGTCTGTACCACAGTCTGCCCCATGGCCTGGTTTTTCCTGATGATATGGAACTTTCACACTGTCTCTTTCCATAGATATAGTCAATTTAATTTTGGTTTATTCTATCTGGTGAATTTCATGTGTATAGTCAATCATGTGATTTCCTTCATTTCTGTCACCAAGGCCATATTTTCCAACTACTGATCCTTCCTCTTTGTTTCCAACCTTTGCATTCCAATCACCAGTAATTATCAATAATCTTAATTGCATGTTTATCAATTTCAGACTGAAGAAGTTGGTAGAATTCTTCAATTTCATTATCACTGACTTTAGTAGATTTGAATAATAGTGTGTGATAGTTACAGTTTTGTGTCACCTTGACTGGACCAGGATCCCCAATGTTTTGACAGTTGAGATGTGGTTATCCCCTAAAACAGGCACACTTCAGTCTATGATGATTAGCTATGAGCAGGCATAGTTAACTCTATGATGATTGGCTATGAGCAGCCAATCAATTGAAAGGATGTTTCCTTGAGGATATGGTCTGCTCCCAATATAATGAACACATAAGGAAGGCTCACTCACCTTTCTGCTGGGGACCTGGAACTCTATAATTGTAAGCCATTTTCTTTCTTTCTTTTTTTTTTTTTTAAAGTTTTTATTGTGAACTGAGTGATAGTTTACATGGGAGAACATCATTTCATTTCGGTTAATACAATCTCTTCCGTGCATCATCATTCAACAGTAGTATTTGCTTCCATTCCCTCTGGGGGTTTTTTGGTTTTTATTTTGGTGGTGGTGGTGGGGGGGTGTACACAAAAACACTCAGTAATATATAATAATTTAAATAACCAAAGGGCACATTCTCCTGGCCTCCAGCACCCGTCCTCTCTTTCCATGAGTCCAGAGTCCTCAGCTGCTCCCTCTCTACATGTCCTCATCTCTGGTTTCGCTGTTTGTTTGGATAGGGTCCCACATTCTGCCCGTTCTCTTCTCCATTGACGGTCCTAGGGTCCTCTTGTAAGCCATTTTCTTGATATAAACTTCTCTTTATATATATAGTTATATAAGTTTCATTGGCTTTGCTTTTCTAGAAAACCCAGTTTAAGATATGTGTCGTACTGACAGAGTGGGGTTCTAGAGAAAAAAATCACAGGAGTTTTCTAAATTGGTTCTCAAGTCTGAGTAATTTTGCAGGTGTTGATCACTCTGCCTTCACTAGTAAAGAAGGTTGTAGGGTGGAGGCATGTCTGACCTCTATTTCACAGAAATCAGTTTTGGGGCTGATTTTGAGTTTGGTTCTCTTTCCTTCTTGTCAAGTCAGAAGAAGTCAGACATGGCCTCCACTTGGTTTAAGCAGTTGGTGTCAGAAATGGAATTCATTGCAATGTCTCCAAACTCATGGAACTATGAAGTTTTGGAAGAGAAGAAATGAAGGGACATGGTAAGTGAAACTTGATACTTAGATGGTTATTTTATTTTTTGTTACCTTTAATGGCTGTAAGGACTGTCAAAGGTAAAAGGCTTCAGCTGAGGGGAGAAAAGTAGCTTCTGGAGTTGCCTCAAGCAGATGTCACAGTGACTAAACTAGGTGTCTGATAAGGGGCCAAGGCCTACTAGATCCATCCTGCCAGTGGCTCAAGGCCATATGCATATGGATGGGGTTAGTTTAAGGGTGAAGAAAAGATTGAACTTGAGTGTATGTAAAAGATTTATGTATTTGATTGCCTTTGGATATTGATTTATCCTGGCTATTATTGTAAAATAGACAGACGTGTGATGGAAATGCATATTGGAAATTATTATTATAGAGAGCTTGCAAGTCCACCTTCAGCCTATACTTGATTGGATTTTCTAAAAGGGGAGTTGGAAATTGCCCAGAACCTTCAAAACTGGGACATTTGCATTTGAAAAGTCATGTGTACTAACCCAGAATTACTGGGAGAAAAGGAGATTCATGCAGAAAATACACAGACTGTTTGTCTTAGAGGCATCAAGGTAAGAAAGTCTGTGCCCATCAGAGAAAACCCCCTTCTAGGACTGAAAGCTGAAGCTGGTGAGCAGCAGCTAGTATGCTCACTAGTGACCACCTGGGGCTTCTTGTGAGTGGAAGTGGGGGAAATGCAGCAATGAAGATACGGCATGAATTTGGATGTATTTTATTGGCACCTGTTGAACTTGAGATTAGAGAGAAAAGAGAAAGGACTGACTGATTTAAGTTTAGGGAGTTGTATGAACTAGCCCCTGAGGCCTAAGACTGAGAGTGAAGGGGCCAGCTGGTCTGACATGCAGACAGGTGTGTGTGAACTCCCAAACTTGCAGTTGGTACTCATTTGACGTAGCTTGAATGTCTAGGGCTTAGCTGACCAGAACTGACCAGATGAATATAAAGATGTTTGATACCGTGAGCAAGTGTAAATTGCTACCATTTGATGGACTGGACTTTGGCTTATGGATGGATTCGTACTTCTTACATTCCATGTTCTGATTATAAATGGATGTTTACAGCTGTTTCTTTTCATTTTGAGTTGTGCCCCATCAAGAAATGAAGGTCCCAAAGGCTTTACTCCATTTGTGTCATCATGGTCAACTTATTCTGAGGAAGCAGTGGTTCCCCATGTTGTATTTTGAGTGACTTCCAACCATAGGGGCTCACTTTCCGGCACTATATCTGACAATACTCTGGTGTTCTTCATCATGTTTCAATATTCAGTATTCTGGTGCTATATGATTATGTTTCACTGCTATTCATAGGTTTTTCAGTGACTAAGTATTCAGCAGTAGTCTGTCTCTCCTTCTTCCTAGTCTGTCTTAGTCTGGAAGCTCAGCTGAAACCTGTCTACCATGAATGGCCTTGCTGATATTTAAATAACAGTGTCATAGCTTCCAGCATCACAGCAACACTAAAGCTACCACATACAGTATGACAAATGTACAGAAGAGTGGTGGGTGACCATCTCATTTTATTACCTGACCTCCACGATGTCCCCATTCCAAGAGAGACTCATGATAGCACTTTGAATCTTTGAGAATCAGCGTAAACTCAGACCTATGTTTACCCATCCTGGAAATGTTTGAGCATACTATTTTCCCTAGTGTACAATTATCCAATTAAATAATGTAGATCCCTTTGGGGAAAGCCTAGGGGAGTTATTATCTTATGCATTTGTTAAGTATTGTAAGGTCATTCTCCTGGGGACCCAGCCTCTCTCTTGTGGGGAGAAAAAAAAAAAAAAAATATATATATATATATATAATAATCCTGTTTATTGTATTCAGGTAACTTTTTTTTATTTCCTGAAGTAAAGACTTTATGATCTCTCTCTTTTTCTCTTTGACTACTTCCTGAAGTGAGTAAAGAATTTATAATCACTCTCTTTTCCTTTTAACAACTTCCTGCAGTAAAGAATTTATGATAGCTCTCTTTTTCTTTTCCTAAAATAGGAATACGCACCTTAAAAATTTGAACTAGCCAACCAGGTAAGGGAAAAGATTGTGCGGTCAAATGAGGTCAATGGGGTGAGACACAGCCTTGAGACTCGTGTCAGGGATTAAAAACCCAAGTGGACTGCCCACTCGGTGTGCTCGCTGGCCTGTCTTGTATATATGGCTATGCGCACGCACCCTCTTGCAGGAGTAAATTTTGCTTTGCCAAGGTAATTTAGTCTCACCGAGTATCTTTTATGCGACATCAGGATTCATTTCTAACACTATGACAGTAGGTTCTGGATCCAAAAACTGTCTCAGGTATGGGGTCATCCATCCTTTGTCATTGTTGGTGTTGTTAGGTGCTGTCGAGTCAGTTCTGACTCATAGTGACTAATGAACAACAGAAGGAAACACTGCCACATCCTGTGCCAGTCTCCCAATCATTGTTACCATGAGCCCATTGTTGATGCCACTGTGCTGATCCATCTCATTGGGGGGCTTCCTCTTTTTCACTGGTCCTCCACTTTACATAGCATGATGTCCTTCTCCAGGGACTGTTCCCTCCTGACAACATGTCCAAAGTATAAGCGACAAAGTCTGACCATCCTGGCTTCTAAGGTACATTCTGACTGTACTTCTTCCAACACATATTTATTTGTCTTCAACACAGATTCGTGAGAAATGTTGATACCCCAGATATTGCCTCAGTTCCTCTTGGTTATGTGGTCACTGATGAGTTATCACAAATGCTTACTGACAAATGCTCAAGAAATCCAATCTGTACCTATTTTAGCAAGAGTGAGGTTTTCTTTATTTGACTTTGTAAAATTGGGTGCCCAATCCAGTAGACACAGGCAGATGATACTCCACAAGGCTGGCTCGCAAAAAGTTTTATTTACCTGTCTTGTGAAAGCTCCTCCCCAGTTTCTCTTTTACTGAGTAATATGGAGTTTACAATCCACCTACTCATCTTGGCTGGTATCATTCTCATTTTAAAGTTAGTTTCCCTGCTCCCCATGAACTTCCCCAATTTCCTTGATGGATTTATTTTTATTTCAACATTTCTATAGATCAAACTAGTTCTTCCCCTCCCCTGAGCTCCTTTTGCTATGCTAGCCTATTACCCACAAGACTCCCCTCAGTCCTGAAGGTGGACCACCCCAAGAGTTATTTCTCACAAAACTTACATGTGTTCTCTTGAACGCCTTAAAGAAATATTGTGCAGCAGATTTGCTGTGATACATCACTTGTGTGATACATCATATGCTTTCTTGACTGCTGCTTCAATAAGTGTTGATGGCAGATCCAAGCAAAGTGAAGTCATTGACCGCTTACATTTTTTCTCTACTTATCATGAATTTATTTATCGGTCCAGTGGTGAGGATTTTTGTTTTCTTTACATTGAGGTGCAACCCATAATGAAGGCTATGGTCTTTGATCTACACCAGTAAGTATTTTAAGTTCTCATCATTTTCAATAAACAAGTTGTATCATCTGTGTATTATAGGTTGTTGATGAGACTTTCTCCAACCTTAATGCCATATTCTTCTTCATATAATTCAGTTTCTTGGATTATTTGCTCAGCATACAGACTGAATAAGCATAGTGAAAGAATACAACCTTTTCTGATGCACACCTTTTCTGATTTTAAACCACTTGGTGTCCTCTAGTCCTCTTTGAACCACTGCATCTTAGTCTATGTATAGGTTCCTTATGAGCACAGTTAAGTGTTCTGAAATACTCATTCTCTGAAATATTGTCCCTAGCTTGTCATTACCTACATAGTCAAAAGCTTTTGTGTAATCAATAAAGCACAGATACATATCTTTCTGGTATTCTCTGCTTTCAGCCAAGATCCTTCTGACCTCAGAAATGATATCCCTTATTCCATGTCCATCTTGTTGGGGGGTATTCCTCTTTTTAGCTGACCCTCTACTTTGCTAAGCATGATGTCCTTCCCTGAAGACTGGTCTTTCCTGACAACATGTACGAAGCATGAGATTCAAAGTCTGGCTATCCTGGCATCTAAAGAAGATTCTGATTGTACTTTTTCCAAAACAGATTTGTTTGTTCTTCTGGCAGTCTGTGGTATTCCAACACCATAACACAAATGAATTAGTTCTACAGTTTGAGGGGCGTCAAAAGTAGCTTAATTTGGGGAAGCTGAAAATTGTATAGGATTTTTGACTGAGCAGCGATTGTTATAAATGAACCCCAATGTCGCACAAAAAGACACTCGGTAAGACTAAATTACCTCGGCAAGGCAAAATTTACTTCTGCAGAAGGGTGCACGTAGCTATACAGGAACAGGCTAGTGAGCACACTGGGCAGGTAGTCTGCTCGGGTTTTTATCCCTGCTGTGAGTCTTAAAGGCTGTGTCTCACCCCACTGGCTAAGGCTTCAACAACACAGTCTTGTCCTTACCCAGTTAGCTAATTCAAATTGCTAAGACACACATTCTTGTCCTTACTTGGTTGGTGATTTCAAATTACTAAGGGAGCTTAGGAAGTTGGAAAGTTCCTACTCACTTCAAGAAGTAGTGAAAATGGAAAAAAGGAAAGGTCATTCAAATACAATAAACAGGATTACAGTGATTTTGAAGAAAAGACACTCATTCCCACAATTCCCCCTTTTTCTTCTTGTTAGACTTCTGCATACTTTTCTTCAAGCCCTGCAAGAAAATGTTGACTTTGGTGTTCATATGTTTCTAAGTAAAAAAAGGTTATTTTGGTATGGAGGTGGGGGTTGTTTGGATAAGGTTGTTACTCTAAGTTTGAGAACTAAGCCTCTTATACAGGCTATAATATAATTAGTGTTAATATGCCAAATACGATAATTAAGAGAGGTGAGGACTGAAGTCATAAGCCCCTTCCATTTTCCAAACCATTGTTCCATGAGACTAGATAAGGGGTCATCTATGCCTGAATTTTCAGTGAGTTCATTAGCTAAGGTGGTCAGCCCTTATAATACTTTGGTAATAGTAGCATCAGGAGCTGTGTTGTTGCGAATGAAAGTACAACATTGGGCTCCAATCATATCTAGGGCTAACCTGTTTTCCAAGGTCATTTTACTAGTAGTTCTTAATTGCTCTGCTAGTCCTTTTATGGCGTCCCTGGTATAATTTATGAATCTTTATTGGTTGTAATAGATGTAATTAATCCAGTCCACATTTTTGTTAATGGTTGACCATCAAAATAATGCAGATTCAAATCCTGCTGCTATTTGGCTTCTAGCTTTAACTCATCCGGCACTTCCCTGGGTACCCCAATGGCATCAATATAAACAGGAGGGTCAAAGAAACCTTGGGGAGTAGCTACACTCCTCTGGGTTCAGTGTTTTTCTACTGAGCTTGTAGCTGGTCTGAATGCCAAGGTGAAAGGGATGGCCAATTGTACTAGGGCACAAGTGCCGCTCCACTTTGCCAGTAAAACTTCAAATAGTTGCTTCCCACAGTATCAGCACACATCTGCTTGTTGAAAGACAAGGGTGGATTGATTCTGGAGCTTCTCAAAAGGCTGATACTCACTGCATCCTGTTAGGTTTCCCAGGAACGTCAAATTCTCTCCGAACCTAGAGAGGCATGAGGTGAAATTGTCATTCAAGGTTGGCCGTCCTCAGGGGCTGACCCTCAGGACCCCTAACTTTAGGGAACGATAGTGACAATGATTGGCAAGTGTCTTTGCTCTCTACTGTGGGGTCTTGGAAGAGAGTGATCATACAGTCTTAGGATAAGACGACCATCCTAGTGAAAAGGGAACAATCTGGGCTTCCAGTCTTCCTATTGCACATGCGTCACTTTTATTTAGGGTGCGAACAGAATATTTCATCCATTCCAGCCCGGCATTCGCATGTTTATATCCTGTTTCTATTGCTACAGTTTGTTTCAGGTCTTTTACCTCAATCACTTTGATTCTTTTAGGGTCATTTTTAGGCCATAGGTCCTGTCTAGAGATGTGGGCACCCATTCCATAGACCTAGATGCTACTCTTGGCTCCCTATCACTGACACTGGGGACATTAATTGAGATCAGCACTGGGTCCTCCAATTTCCTGCAGGATAGAACTTAGCAAACACCTAATTTGATGATTTGAGGGAAAGATGCCATAGTTACATCTACTATCAACCTGACTGGCTGGTCATAGGTAAAAGCCCTTTGTACCTCCCCCATGGTAATGATACGTTTTAGCCATATTGGCTTCTACACCCACCCTATCTTGTCGGGAGCAGGTTAGAACCCCTGAGCCCTACGCCTCTCTTATCTGACTTTATATCCACCCCTTTACCCTGAGTTCTCGTCTACTAAACAGGGATCAAGGAAGTGGGTAGGACATTTCTAGTCCAACAAGAATAGTAATACTGAGAAGAACAGCCTCAAGACAAAGACAAGGGTATCAAGACCTGAAACCCTAATAGAAGCAGCTGGCCACAGGCAGACAACCCATGAAGATAGTGCCTAGAGCTAACAACTGCAAAAGGCACTCCATTTCCAAGAAGCCTTTGCCCCTTTACTAAAAACTGATGAATATTCAACGTACCACTCCTCCTAACCAGTATGTATTAGCTCACTCTTAGAGGAAGACACCCCATTCCTTTATAAGCCCCCATGCACCCCAATCCCAAAGGGTCTTTTTCATTCGGGAGACAGACCCGCTTCTCTCTTTGAAGTGTACTTTCGCTTTGACTTAATCTATGCTCCCCAATACTACCAGGTCTTCTGAGAAGCAGTGACTGGGTGGGACTAATTCTTTAGACCCCTGGGTGAGTGAGATGGACCAGGGGAAAATGTGACAATCTGGCAGAGGTATGGCAAGGCAGCCTCTCAGGTTCTTTTCAGGGTCACTTTGAGAGGCTCCCTAGGAGAGGGATGTGCTGTTCACCATTAACTACTTTTCCCTTGGGTAGAGTCTCTTTTCACCTGTCCCTTTACTTAAGTATAGTTAGTCCATTCCTTCTCCACGGTCCGGACAGCTGTCTCAGTAGTCAACCGCTCCTGGTAAGGACCCTCCCAGTCTGGCTGGAGTCTGCCCTCTTTCCAGGTCTTTATCAGTACCACATCTCCTGGTCGGAAGAGATGAATGGTGAATTTGAAGTCATGGGTTTGGATCAAAAGTCCTCTTAACATCCATAGCACAATATCCTTTTCCTTCTCTTAACAAGATGAAATGCATACATACAAGGTGGCCCAAATTTTGACCAAAAAAAAAAAAAATGTTTTGAATTCAGAAAGAGTATTGGTATACCAAATATCTTTTAAAACAGTATTCTCAGAGGATCTGAAACATTAATACAAAAAATAAAACACACACAAATAAAGTCTTGAGCAATGTAAAAATTTTTAAATTGCTATCACACTAGCCAAACAAATCCTTAACAACCTTTTAAATGGATTAATTTATGCCATTTACTGCAGAAAGAATATCAGAGAGATTAAAACAGAACAAAGCAACTTCTCAGTACCCGATTCACATTTAAGCTTCACCTTGCATGTGCAAACTCAGAATTTTGCATTATAGGCTCAAATAGCCTATGTCTACATTTACCTAAAGAATTATATTTGAAAAATTACCATAGTGGTTGAAGACCCTTTCTCCCTACAATGGGGATAGGGTATTGTCTTCTGTGGACCACATCCCCTGGTTTGTTTGTTTTTTTGGCTCTACCCACAAGGGTGGAATTTTCAGTGCTTGATTAATACGTAATCGCCAGGGTGATGATGCACCAGGAACTCTAGAGGCAGTTTCTGCACCAGAAGACTTTTTTTCCTAAGAGAAAGTAGAGTGGAGGACAAGCCAAGTACATAGTTTTTGAGAAATTGATCCTTTGTCTCAAAAGTGGGAAGGTCAGTGGTGGTGTACCGTGGAGTTGGTTCTGACTCATAGCAATCCTATATAGGGTTTCCAAGGAGCAACTGGTGAGCTTGAACCGCTGACCTTGCGGTTCAAACGGTTTTGCAGTCTGCCGCATTAACCCACAGCACCACACCAGGACTCCTTGGGAAGGCCAGTAGTAGGGATTAAGTAGGGTAATCCATAAAGCATCTCATTTCATATGAGGATAGGCCAATGTCTTTTTAAGGGGCCATTCAGATTCTTAAAGGGCTATTTTTGTTAAGTACCGTGGAGGTGGCTCCGATTCATAGTGACCCTGCACAGGGTTTCTGAGACTGTAAATCTTTATGGGAGCAGAACGCCTCATCTTTCTCCCACAGAACCGCTGGTAGTTTTGAACTGCTGGCCTTGAGGTTGGCAGCCCAACTCGTAACCACTACTCTACCAGAGCTCCTTTATTTAGTCCAAGGTATCCTTCCTCTTCCATCCTCGAGATTAGGAATTCCTCAGGTGTGTAGAGGAGACCAGAGGGCTGACTGCAAAGGGGGAGATCTGGAGGCCCCAAGTCAACTAAAAAGGTCACAATTTCCTTATGTGGCCCCACTTCTAAATTTACTAGAGGATCCTTGTGGGACCCATCAATATAAAAGAGCCTGACCCTCCCCGTTCCTCATCAAAGGTCAAAAGGGGGATAAATCTTCTTTCTTTTTCCCACTCTGGGCATTCCCTCTTAAAATGTCCTACTTTTCTACATCTAAGTACCTGTTTTCTCCTCTGGCTGTCTTTGGGTTCCTCTCCCCTCCTGTTTTGTCCTGACTATGGGGGTCAGGATCCTGAGGGGCACTGGTTAATTGTCCTCCCCTGAGTTGGCTGCTGGAAGGTAGACAACACAATTTTGGCCTTCTGTTTCTGTTTTTCTTTATCCCTCCTTATATACACCGTTTGAGCATCCCTTAACAGTTCTTCCATAGATCTGTCTTTCCAGTTTTCTATCTTTTTGTAAACTTTTACAGATATCAAGCCAACTATTAGGGACAAAATGGAACTTTAACACTTCCTGGCCCAAAGGATCTTCTGGGTCTAACCCAGCATATTTTCTCATTTGCCTTTTAAGTCTGTCGGAAAAACTCTGCAAGTCTTTCGTGTTTCCCCCCACTGTGTGTCAAAGGCCTTAGAGACATTTTGGGACTGGAGAACTGATTCTTGCATTCCTTTCATTATTATCTCCCTCAAGAGCTCTGGTAGCATAGTGGTTATGAATCAGGCTGTGATTCTCAAGGTCAGCAGTTTGAAACTACCAGCTGCTCCACAGGAGAAAAGTGAGGCTTTCTGCTCCCATAAAGATTTACAGCCTTGGAAACCCTATGTGGGGTCACTATGAGTCGGAACTGACTCCATGGCACACGACCACCACCAAGGTCTCACATGTGGCCCCGAAGGGCGGTTACATGATTGTCCCATTGGGGGTCTTGGTTAGGAAACTTACCGTCAGCTGCAGGGATGCCTGGTCCAGCGGGAACTTCATGTTCCCACGCAGCCACTGCTGCCCTACGAATCATGACCCTTTCTTTTCCTGAGATTAGGATCCCTAATATTAACATAAGCTTTGCCCAGGTGTATTTTTTGGGGGCTAGGAATTGGCCTACCTGGTTAACAACCCCATAGGGATCATCAAAGAGTGGTTTTAGTCCCTTTTTTCCTTTGGTCCCTTGAACTTGTTGTTGTTGTCAGGTGCCATCGAGTCGGAACCGACTCATAGCGACCCCATGCACAGCAGAACGAAACAATGCCCGATCCTGGGCCAACCTCACTACCGCTGCCACACTTGACGCCATCAATGATGCCACCTGGCTGATCCATCTCGTTGGGGATCTTCCTCTTTTTCTCTGACCCTCCACCTTACCCAGCATGACATCTTTCTCCAGCGATTGTTCTCTCCGAACAATGTGTCCAAAGTATGAGAGACGAAGAGCGTAGCCATCTTGGCCTCCAAGGAGCACTCTGGTTGTACTTCTTCCAAAACAGATCTATTGGTTCTTTTGGCAGTCCATGGCACTTTCAGTATTCTCCTCCAACACTACAACTCAACTAGTTAAGGGTATATTGACGAACCCAATTTCCCCTCCTCCTAAAGGGACTTTTCTATAAGAGGAAAAAGTGGTTCAAGCTGATTCTTGGGGCAAGAGGGAGAGGGAAGGTTTTGTATATCTTTTTGGCACTGTGTGATTTCTTTTCTAAGCCTCTGCAGGGGAAAATTGAGCTCTGCAAGGGGAGGAGGGCTTAGGGGAGGAGGAGGGCTCAGGTTGTGAGTCTGGGGCATGGGAGGAAGGGTGGGATTGTAAGGCAAGGGTCCCAAGGGGAAGAACTTCTTTCTGTGCCTTGTTATCCCTTGTCTTAAGTACAAATAGGACAACAGGACCCTATCTCCAGCAGAGGGCATAATCTATTCCCCTTGAGAGACAAGACTTTTGTCATGAGCATATCCAATGAGAAGTTGGCAGACCCAGTCCTCATCTGAGCCAAAATTTAGGCCAAAAGACAGCTAGTTTAAGAATTGGTTCCTGTGTCCAAATGAAACAGCACTATCTTATAATTTGCTATTTCTTTTCCCCTTTAGTTTGTACACTATCATTCCAATACTTTAGCATTAATCCTAATAGACTGTTAGGGGGAATTTTGTCTTTGGTTTCATTTTCTCTAGAGCTTCTTTTACTGGTGTTATTTCCCATCCTGGCTACCTGGCTGTGTCTTCTTACTAAGAGATTCAACACCCCCTTCTATACTTGCAGGTTTCTTATGCTCTTGTGTCTTCTTACAGAGGATCAACCCCCTCCCCTTCTATATTTGGAGGGTTCTTACGCTCTTTTACTTTTGCTTTGTCAGTCTCTGGCTGCTTCCCTCACGGAACATTGGACACCTCTTAGCATTGGCATGTTGGAATAAACCCCCAATTCGAATTGAGTCTTCAACTCGATACTGCCCTAAGCCATATGAGGTTGCCATGGAACCGCAGATCAGGACTCCACACTCACTTAGTGCCCAGGGCAATTCTCATTCATACACACACAACCACTGGAATGTCCTAACCACCAAGGAAGCACTAGCCACCCCTGTGGTTTTTCTTACCTTGGCCTGTGCCACGTGGTGGTGCTCATGTAGGCCTTTTACCTGCATTGCTGAGAAGTGTTGAAGAGCAAAGATGTCAGCTTGAGGACTAAGGTGTGCCTGACCAAAGTCATGGTATTTTCAATAACTTCATATGTATGTGAAAGTTGGACAGTAAATAAGGAAGATCATGGAAGAACTGATGCATTTGAATTATGGTATTGGAGGAACATACTAAAAGCGTCAAAAGAACAAACAAACCTATGTTGGAAGAAGTACAGCAAGAATGCTTCTTAGAAGCCAGGAGAGCCAGACTTTATCGCTCATACTTCTGACATATTATCAGGAAGGACCAGTCCCTGGAGAAGGGTATCATGTCTACTAAAGTGAAGGGTGAGTGAAAAAGAGGAAGACCTCCAATGAGATGTATTTATACAGTGGCAGCAGCAATGGGCTCAAGCATAGCAATGATTGTGAGATTGATCTAGGACCAAGCAGTGTTTCATTCTGTTGTGCATAAGGTCGCAATGAGCTGGTATCAAACTGATGGCACCTAACAACAACAAAACAACAATGACTTAATCTAGTTATTGACCTACTGTCTAGGAGAGAAGTGAGCAGATCCTGAGGTGAGACATGCTGTCTTGCAGTGGACAGAGTGCTGTATGACCTTTAAGCAAATGAGGGTGATGCTTTACTTCTGACATGCTTTACTTCTTCTGCACATACCAGTCCCTATCAAGCCAGTATTCTGAGGAGAAAACCTGTTCCTTTGTCTGAAGAGTCTTCTATTTCAGTCAGACTTTGAGCATCTGCATTATGCAAAGTCCATTTCAGAGCAAACCTTCAAATTGCAGCAATCTCCATCAACTCATGGTGTCAAATATCTCTCTCTTCATTTGGACTGCGTCTGGTCAACTCATCCTTAGCCCCTTGGGCTAGATCACAGGTACCAGACATAGGCTCAGGAGTCCACATACCTCCCTGTACTTCAGACCAGCCATTGCTCACTCCCATTGGTAGTTCCCCATGGGTTAGGTAAATGGGTGCCAATGGCACAAGTCCAAAACTCAGCCCATCTCTTCATTACTTCACCTCCTTCACTGACACTAATCTAATGGACCCAGGTGGTCTCAACCAAGATACTTAGCTGTCTACTGGCTGGCCCCCTTTAACTCCCAGTCCTAGGAAGGGTTCTTCTGATGGGCACTGACCTTTCCTGATTCCATGCACACAATAATAAATCACTTGCTGGTAGTTCAAAAAGCAAAAGTCATCAAATTTTTTTGCTTTCCTGGAAGTTCTTCACTCAAATGCAAATTTCCTGCTCTCCCTGAGGGACTTGGCATGTCTTTTCAAATGCAGATTTTCTGACTGCAAAGGTTCTGGAAGGGGTTCAGGCTTTTTACCCAAAACATCAATACACCATACACAAGACTACTGCCTTACATTGAGAAGCCTATGTTTCTTCAGGTAAATCTTAATTCCTTGTTTTAGGATATAAGATCAAATATTGGCTGAAGGAGGGATTACATGTTCTCTGTAACTATATTTTCACTGTATGCTTGTTATTAGGTGCCATCGAGTGAGTACCGACTCATGGCTACCTTATGCACAGCAGAATGAAACACTGCCCAATTCTGGGCCAACCTCACTATTGTTGCCACGCTTGAGTCCATTGATGCTGCCACTTGGCCAATCCATCTCATTGGAGGTCTTCCTCTTTTTCTCTGACCCTCTACCTTACCAAATATGATATCCTTCTTCAGCAATGGGTCCCTCCTGACAATATGTTCGAAGTATGAGAGACGAAGTTTGGCCATCCTGACCTCCAAGGAGCACTCTGGCTGCACTTCTTTCAACACAGATCTGTTGGTTCTTTTGGCAGCCCATGGCACTTTCAATATTCTCCTCCAACACCATACCTCAAATGCATCAATTCTTCTGTGGTCTTCCCCATTCACTGTAGAGCATTTGCATGCATATTAGGTTATTGAAAATACCATGGCTTGGGTTAGGTGCACCTTAGTCCTCAAGCTGACATCTTTGCTCTTCAACACTTTAAAAAGATCTTGTGCCACAGATTTGCCTAATGCAATACGTCGTTTGATTTCTTGACTGCTGCTTCAATGAGTATTGATATGAAGTCCTTGACAACTTCAATCTTGTTTCCGTTGATAAGAATGTTGTTTATTGGTCCAGTGGTGAGAATTTTTGTTTTCTTTACATTGAGATGCAATCCATACTGAAGGCTGTGCTCTTTGATCTTCATCAGTAAATATTTTAAGTCTTCTTCACTTTCAGCAAGCAAGGTTGTATCATCTGCATATCACAGGTTGTTAATGAGTCTTTCTCCAATCCTGACACCACGTTTTTCTTCACATAACCCAGTTTCTTGGATTATTTGCTCAGCATACAAGTTGAATAAGTATGGTGAAAGAATACAACCCTATCACACAACTTTCTTAATTTTAAAACCATTCAGTGTTTCCATGTTCTGTTCGAACAACTGCCTCTTGGTCCATGTACAGATTCCTCATGAGCACAATTAAGTGTTCCAGAATACTCATACTTCACAATGTAGTCCATATCTTGTCATGATCCACACAATTGAAAGTCTTTGTGTAGTCAATAAAGCACAGGTAAACATCTTTCTGATATTCTCTGCTTTCAGCCAAGATCCATCAGACACCAGCAATGATAGCTCTCGTTACACGGCCTCTTCTGAATCCAGTTTGAACCTCTGGAAGTTCTCTGTCAATGTATGCTTGCAGCCAGGGAGTAGTTTCCCTGAAGCGTGTTCTTCACAATTCACACATTCATGTGGACCCCAACTTGAGTGTCTCTAGCAAATAAGGGAAACCCTGGTAGCATAGCTGGTTACACTGGCCTGCTAACTGTAAGGTCAGCAGTTCAACCTACCAGTAGAGAAAGAAGACACTTTCTGTTCCCCTAAAGATTGACAACCTCTATCATCCCAGGGAGCTATTCTCCTCTGCCTGTAAGGTTGCTATGAAACAGAATTGCCTCCATGGCAGTGCAAAGTGAAAAAGCAAATAGAGGCCCTTTGACTCTGCAAACAGCAATTACCTGATGCATGAAACCGACATCATTTTTCTTCTGGGCCCTTGAGAAACATGTAATTATACCTTGGCTTTTTATTATCATATGTCATGTGTGGGAAAAACAGAATTACTCTGGACTCCACCTGGTTTTTTTTTTTTTGATTGCGGGTCTTCAGGTTTACTTAAGTAAGGGAACGTTTATTCTGATTTTTAGCAATATCTCGGGCTGGATGGAGGCCGGCAGGGGTCTGGGTTTAGTGAAGGGTCCGGTCAAATGTTTGAGAACTCACTCAGCCCCTAAGTGGCGCCAGAGACCAAGCGCCCTGCCGCCATACAAGCAGGGAAGCAGAAAACTTCAGACAGACACTTTAAAGAGCTCCTCTTACTAACCCCATTAATTTGCAAGCATCAGGGCATGGCGATAATTCTAGGTTTAATATATGACCTACTTAAAATCAAAGAGATGACTTTGAAATGCCTCTTTTAGAAATTGCATCTAAGTCTATTCTAAACTCCTGGGCGTTTTTTTTTTTTTTTTTCCCCTCTCCATGTAATGGCCTATTTACTCTTGGCTTTCTTTCTTTGATTATAGGTCCTGCTTTCTGATGGGTCATTGATCAGTTGTAGGTTTCATTCTGGGGTTGAAGCATCAGGACTTGACTTTAAAGGGGTCAGGAGCAGGGTACAGATGGAGCCTTGGGGCTGTTCTCTAAGGAGCCTTTTCTGTTGGTCATTTAGGTGTTTGGATGTTTGTCATCCCTTAGAGACTGGAAGACTCCTCAGTATTCACATTCGTTCCAGAGGCATAAACTTCAAGTGTCCATCATTTCTCTCTTTTAAAAATATTTTATTTCATTTTTGGTAAAAATTTGATTATCTTCTTCACATGGTATCAATGTTCTTATTATTTTATTTTTGTCCTATTCCCATTAACTTGGTCTCACTGCCCCTCTACACTCCTCCACCTCCAGTCCCGAGTCTTATCCATGCTTTAAGGTAATTGATGTTCATTAGGTCTCATATAAGTTTTTAAAAAGAGTATAGTACTCAAATGTGACCTACTTTACTTTTTGACTAATATGCTATTTAGTTAAAAGGTAACTTCAAGGGATAGTTTTAATTTAAAGAGTGTCTCAGGGCAGTGTTGTTTGGTGCCTTCATGTTGGTTCTGATTCACTGAGACACTATGTTGTTGTTGTTAAATGCCATCAAGCTGGTTCATAGTGATCCTGTATAGGATTTCCTAGGAGCAGGT
>NW_006408741.1:5088208-5089745 GCF_000296735.1 Chrysochloris asiatica
ATCTTTTCTCTGTTTATTATGATGTGGCTTATTGCTCTAGTTGTGAGGAATTTTGTTTCTTTATGTTGAGGTATAATCCATACTATAGTCTTTGATCTTCATTAGTAAATGCTTCAAGTCCTCTTCACTTTCAGCAAGAAGGTTACATCATCTGCATATTGTAGGTTGCTAATCAGTCTTACTTGAATCTTCATGTCCAGTTCTTTTTCATACAATCCAATTTCTTGGATTATTTGCTCAGCATACAGATTGAATAAGTACAGTGAGAGGATACAACCCTGACTCACACTGCACACTTTTTCTGATTTAAATCACATAGGACCCCCTTGTCTTGGAGTCTTGGAGATTCCTCTGGACGCAATGAGTTAAAAAAAACTCTGGATTCTTTGAGATTTTAAAATTGTGTTGCATATTTTTCTCCCTTTCTATCAGGATTCATCTATTATGACCCAGATCAGCATCATCTCTTAAAAAGAAAACCACAGTAGATCTTTATAAAACAGCCCAAAGCTACTAGCCCTAAAAGAAATAGACAAGCTATGCAAGCTGAGAGCCAGGTGTGCCCTCCAGCTACATCCTAGAACCACCCATCCTAGAGGATGTTGCAATGTCCTTCTCTTGTTTGAATCCCAGCTTGAGCTAGCTTCAGTCTTCTTCCTGGGCCATTATTACAGTGCTCTGCTTCCATAAAGTCTGCATCCATCTGGTGAAACCCGTCCCTGCAGTCCTCCCCTCTGCAGCCCCCCTCCTGCCCCCTCCACACCACCCAAGGCATCAGGAGTTCTGTCACAATGTCTTACTCTACCTTTTCTTTGTGCCAGGCACTGTTTCAAGTGCTTTACAATATCACCTGTTTACTCCTTACAACAACCGAGGAGGCAAGTATTCCCTACTCATTTCCCTAGTTTTCCTTTGAGGGGTCTGAGGCCTGGATGATTGGATGGCCCTGGAGCGGGGTTTATGAAGTAGGGTATGCTTGTTCTCCCGTACTCCATGCTACCTCTCTCTCTGACTGGCATACCTCATCTGTCTGCAGCTCTTCTACAGCTCAGTCCCCAAATGTCCCTTGACTCTGCCAGTTAGTCAAGGTCCCCAAAGGGATGGCCTTAACATGACTTTAGGATACAGGCTAACCAGGAGGCCCCTGCTGTTTACTCAGATGCCCTATTCTCCTATGTGAAAGAAGCAGCAGGAAGAGCTAGTCATGAAACATGGGTACTCTGCACATACCTCCTGGGATTCCTTCTCTCTAGACCCACCCCTGGTCCTTTCCCTGGCTTTCTGCCCCATCCAGGAACGGGACAGATGAAGAATGCACACCCATACACCTTTGTCCTGTGTTCACAGCTCAGAGTTATAAACTCACATACACACAAGATCCCAACTTTCGGTTTTAAAAAGGATACATTATATTGGGATTTTTGCTGTTTGTGTTGTTAAGTGCCATCGAGTCAGTTCCGACCAATAGTGACCCCTGTATAGGGTTTCCAAGAAGTAACTGGTGAGCTTGAACCACCAACCTTGTGGATCAAACCAA
>NW_006408741.1:5091811-5118382 GCF_000296735.1 Chrysochloris asiatica
TGTGTGTGTGTGTGTGTGTGTGTATACACACACACACATACGTATATAGAAGTTTATTAACAAGGAAAGGGCTTACAATTACAGAGTCCCAGGTCCCCAGCAGAAGAAAGACAGAGTCCCTCTCACATGTTCATTATATTGGAAGGCGACCACACCCTCAATGAAACATCCCTTCAATCAATTGGCTACTCAGAGCTGCTCATCATAGAGTTAACTCTGCCTGTATTAGATGTCATCGCCATGGGAATAAGCACATCCCAATTGCTAAACTTCTGGAAATCCTGGTCTAATCAAGTGAGCACAAAACCCTAACCATTACCGTTAATAGTTTAGAAAGCTTAACTACTTTCCATCCCATGTCTTATCTTTAATGTTCGCAATACTGTGGTCTTATTACTGATGAACCAGTTGGGGCACAGAGGGGTTAGGTGACTTACCCAATGCTGTAATTCTAATAAAGAACCCTAGTGACACTACAGAACAGTGCTTGGATGCTCACCAAAAGGTTAGCAGTTTGAACCCACCACTGGCTCTATAGGCAAAAAGACCTGGTGATCTGTTTCCATAGAGGTTACAGCCTACTCTGACGTATAGGGTCACTACGGGTCAGCATCAACTCTACTACACATAACAACATCATTGCTAGTTAGTAGTAAAGCTGTAATATAAATCCAGGACTTGACTTAACTAGTGAGCTCACTTGTTGTTTTTATTATTAATTGTCATTGAGTTGGTTCTGACTCATAGCAACCTTGTATAGGGTTTTGATAGCAGCTGGTGGGTTTGAACTGCTGACTTTGTGGTTTGCAGTTCAGTTTTAATCCTACAGTGCCACATGAGGACTCCTGTCCCTAAAAAATAAGAAAACAAAAAAGGCTCATAATTCCACTTCCCGAATGCCTGATAAATTGAAAAAATTGTGATGTATAACGGAAAAATCAATGCAACTTGTATGGATAATTATAAACTTGTTTAAAAAACAAAGTATAAACTTGTACATCATCCACATCAAGAGAGGAAACATTAATATGCTTCAAAAAATCCACCCCCATGTGACCCTCATGACAACAACTTAATCCTTCCTACTGAGAGGGACCCACTAGTCTGAATTTTATGTGAATATTTCTTGTTTTTCATTATAGATTTATCACTTCCATATGCTTTCCTAACAAAAAATTTTAGAGGTTTGCATGCATGACTTTGTCTCATCGTCTCATTCGTTGCTCAGCTTTGAGATTCTTTCCTGTTAAGTAAAATTGTTGTAGTTAATTGGTTCTGTATTTGGAACTCCATTGATCGACTACAATTTAATGATCCAATCTACCACCTATAAACATTTCAGTTGTTTCAGTTTGAAATTATTACAAAGAGTGGTTCTAGGAGACCTCTGTTAGCATAGCCTGGTGTACTCAATACGTAGGGTATATTGTAGTAGTAGACTTGCTGGGTCAATAGATAATAGCTACTCTCAACTTTAGTTAATTATTTTCAACTGTTTTCCAAAGAGTATACAATTTATATTCTCACCATCAGTGTACAAGAATTCTAGCCGCTTCCTGTATAATACCCCTAGTTAGAATAAAGGAGTCCAGCTGTGGCTCTGTGGGTTAACGCGCTGGACTACAAAGTTGGTTTGAACTACAAGATTGGTGGTTCAAGCTCACCAGCTGCTCCTCGGAAATCCTATACAGGCTCCTTATGAGTTGAAATTGTCTTGAAGGCACTTAACAACAACAATAAGTTAAAATAAAAATTTTTAAACGTCAATGATCAGGAGGTGGTAACAGTAATAGTAACAAAAATACATATAATAAAAATAGTCCTTTTCCTTAAAGGTTACTACCATCAACAGTTTAAACAATCTTTCATAAATATTAGAAGACAGTTATTTAAATAATATATTTAAAGGGTTTTATTTGAAAATTGACAATTTGTGGATATTTCTGTCCAATGAAAGTGTGTGTGCAAATTAAATATTTAAATATAATAAATACTTACTGTTGGCAAAGCAGTCACCTCGACTGATTCCCTCATCTAAATATCAATTATTCTTCTTGGATCAACTATCAACACTCATGGAAGCCGCAGTCAAGAAATCAAATGACGTATTGCATTAGGCAAATCTTTTAAAGACCTTTTAAAAGTGTTGATGCACAAGATCTTTTAAAAGTGTTGAAGAGCAAAGATATCAGCTTGAGGACTAAGGTGCACCTGACCCAAGCCGTGGTATTTTCAATAACCTCATATGCATGTGAAAGCTGGACAGTGAATAACGAAGGCCGTAGAAGAATTGATGCTTTTGAGTTATGGTGTTGGAGGAGAATATTGAAAGTGCCATGGGCTGCCAAAAGAACCAATAGATCCGTTTTGGAAGAAGCACAGACAGAGTGCTCCTTGGAGGCCAGGATGGCTAAGCTTCGTCTCTCATACTTCGGACACATTTTCAGGAGGGAGCAGTCGCTGGAGAAGGATATCATGTTTGGTAAGGTGGAGGGTCAAAGAAAAAGAGGAAGACCCCCAACGAGATGGATTGGCAAAGTGGCAGCATCGATGGACTCATGTGTGGCAACAGTAGTGAGGTTGGCCCAGGATCCAGCAGTGTTTCATTCTGCTGTGCATAGGGTCGCTATGAGTCGGTACCGACTCGATGGCACCTAACAACAACAACAACATTGTGTACTAAGCCCTCTTTTGGGGATACGACAGTGAACCATACAGTGGAAAATCTAGGCTTCATGGAACATATATTCTAGTTAGGAGAGACTGATAATAAATACATGAATAAAATGCATGTTAAATGATGCTAAGGGAAACAATGAAGCCTAGAGGAAAATAGAAAGTGTTGGAGGAGGATGTTGTTGTTAAGTGCTGTCAAGTCAGTTCCAACTCATAGTGACCCTTTATAGGGTTTCCAGGGAGCAGTTGGTGAGTTTGAATAGCCGACCTTGTGGTTCACAGCCCAGTGCTGATCCTACAACACCACACTAGGAGGATGGAGAATTGCGATTTTAGATAAGGTGGTTTGGGAGGACATTATTGAGGTGATATTTGAGTAAAGAGCTGGAGAAAGGGAACAGGTGAACCATGTGGGTGCCTGGGGGAAGTAGTGGTCCAGGTACAAAGGCCTTGAGACAAGTCTGGTATATTTAAGTATGATCAGAGAAATCAAAGTGGCTGGGGTTATGTGAGCAGAGGAGAGAGTGGTGGGGTGAGGCCAGAAGTACAGGAGTAGGGTGGGGCAAGCCCTTGATGCCAAGGTGGGAAGTGATTAAACACTAGATTGCTTTCAAATGCAGAGCCTGCAGGATTTGCTGTTAGGTTGCAAGAAAGGTGTGAGAAATAAGAGGAAAGGGTAATTCTTAAACTTGAGCAACTGAAGAAAGGGATTGAAATTTCAGAAGACAGGCAAAAATGTGTGAGGACTCAGTTCTGAGGGAGGTTCGGGACCAGGTGAGATGGAGACAATTATTATACTTGTATAACCAGAAGGAGCTCTGGTAGCACGTAGTGGTTACGAATCAGGCTGCAAACCGCAAGGTCAGCAGTTCGAAACTACCAGCTGTTCTGCAGGAGAAAGATGAGGGTTTCTGCTCCTGTAAAGATTTACAGCCTCGGAAACCCTGTACAGGGTCGCTATGTGTCGGAACCGATTCCAGAGCAACTAACAACCACATAACCAGAGTGAGGCTTAGAGTAGGCAAGAGGAATTGAGGTCAGGGGAGCAGTCTGGGTCAGAGTTATAAATGTGGTCATTGGAGTAGAGATGGAGTTTAGAACCACGAATCAGGGGGAAATCTTGAGTCCAGACACTGCTTGGGCTTTTCCAAAGTTCTGAGATGAAAGAGGTAAGGTGGAGCAGCCACAGAGTGGCCAGCAAGGAGGTGGAAAAGCAGGAGTGTGTGGTGTTCTGGAAGGCCAGAAGAGAAGATCTCATCCACGATGTGATTCGGACAGGTCAACTTGGACACAATGAGTGACCTTGATAATTGAGTGAGAGAGATAAAAGCTGGAATGGAACGGGTTCCAAAGAAAATGAGAGGAAAGGAAGGAGGAGAGAGGATACATTATGAGAGGGCTTCAGAAAGTTCATTGAATACTGAATGAAAAGATAATGGACATTAGTGAGCAATAACTCTTGTGGGTGTGGTCCATCTTCAATGAAGGAATAAGGGAAGTCTTGAGGGTAGCAGGCTAAGATAACAAAAAGAGGTGAAGAGCTAGTTTGACCAGCTAGGAACTTTAAAATAAGAATATAACCAACAAGGAAATAGGGGAAAGGGGGAAATTATCTTTAAATGAGAATGCTCCCAGTAAGGACTAGTAGGTGACCTTGGAAGGAGAATGCAACCTTGTAATACCCAGTGGAAGGAGAAGTAGAGGAGGGGCTTTGTAGGGACGGGAATCAAATTGTTTGCAGGCTGGCCATGCACTGCATCTGCCTGTGTCTACTGGATTGGGCACCTGATTTTGCAAAATTGAGTAAAGAAAACCTCACTCTAGCTAAAATGAGTACAGATTGTATTATTTGAGCATTTGTCCATATGGACAACATTTCTCACAAAATTTCCACAAACTTTTTGAAGCCTCCTCATATAGACAGCTCTTTTGAGACATTTTGCTGAAAAGGAAGAATAAATGGCTTAGAAGTTTAAGGGAGGGGTGGGGAGCGGGAACCACACACACACACACAAAACTAAGTAAGGCAAATGACAATATCTCCCATGCCCTGGTGTGGTGCTGTAAGATAAGCGCTGGACTGCTAACCCCAAAGTTGGTAGTTCAAACTCACCAGCTACTCCTCAGAAACCCTATACAAGGTAGCTATGAGTCGAATTAACTCAATGACACTTAACAACAACAACAATAGGAGTCCCTGGGTGGTACAAACTGTTAAATGCTTGACTGCCAGCTGAAAGGTTGGTAGTTTGAATCCACCTAGAAGCACCTTGGAAGATTGTTGTTGTTGTTGTTGTTAAGTGCTGTCGAGTCAATTCCAACCCATAGCGACCCTGTATAGGGTTTCCGAGGTTGTAAATCTTTACAGGAACGGAAAGTCTCATCTTTCTCCTGAGGAACAGCTGGTAGTTTTGAACTGCTGACCTTGAGGTTTGCAGCCCGATTCGTAACCACTATACTCCCAGAGCTCCTTACCTTGGAAGATAGGACTGGTGATTTGCTTCTGAAAGGCCACAGCCTTGAAACCCCTATGGAGCACAGTTCTATTCTGCACACATGAGGTTGGTGTGATTTGGAAGCAACTTGAAGACAGCTAACAGCATAGCCGGAATAATTCTTCATGTTTTTTTATAAGGGACCGGGTTTCCCATTGTCATCCTGGAAAACAGGGCAGCGTCATAGACAAGTGGTGAGCTATACAGCAATTAAACCATGTTCTCTTCATAGAATATCACTTACCCACTGATGTAGAGTCCAGTTCTACTCATAGTGAGGCTGTAAATCTTTATGGGAGCAGACAGTCTCATTTTTCTCTCATGGAGCTTCTGATGGATTTGAATTTGCTGACTGTTACAATTACGTTTCTGTGCCATCTTGACTACACCAGGATTTTCAGAGGTTTAGCAGCTGGTATGTGCTTATTCCCATGGTGCTGAAACCTAACATAGTTAACTCTGATGAATGGCTACAAGCAACCAGTCATTTAAAGGAATGCTTCCTTGGGGGTGTGGCCCTCCCAATATAGTGGACACATGGGAGGGACTCGCTCTCTTCCACTGGGGACCTGGGACTCTACAATTGTAAGATAAACTTCTCTATCTATGTATCTATCTATCTATCCATCCATCTATCTATCTATGGAGCTCTGGTAGCGTAGTGGTTACGAATCAGGCTGCTAACCTCAAGGTCGGCAGTTCAAAACTACCAGCGGCTCTGCAGGAGAAAGATGAGGCGGTCTGCTCCTGTAAAGATTTACAGCCTTGGAAACCCTGTGTAGGGTCGCTATGAGTCGGAACCGACTCCATGGTACTTAACAACAACAACTATATATATATATACACACACACACACACACACACACACACACACACACACACACACACACATCTGGTTTTGCTTCTCTAGAACATTTGACCTAAGACATGTGGTACCAATAGATGTGGTTTCTAAAGAAACAAAATCACAAGGATGAGTTTTCAAGCACTGATATAGTGTGGAGCCATGTCTAACCTCCACTCATAGGAATCAGTCTTAGGATGATTTTAAGTTTGATCCTCTTTTCCCCTTATGGAGTAGAGAAAATTAGACATGGTCCCTACTTAGTTTAAGCAGTTGGTATTATGAGCAGGATTCATTACAATGGTTCCAGGTTTATGAAATTGTGAGGTTTTGTGGGAGAAAGACTGAAGGGGCATGGGAAAAATCATTTCAGCAAAGGGGAGAGATGGCTTCTGGAGTTGCCTGGAGCAGATGTCAGGCTGGTTAAAAAGGATGGATGATCTGGGACCTGGACCTATTGGTATCTATCTTGCCAGAGATCTTAGGCCATATACATATGAATGGGGTTTGTCCAAGGTACAAGTAAAGATTGAACTTGAATGTTTTAAAAGGTTTATATGTTTGACTGCCTTATTGGTTTCTCCTGCCTATTATTGTAAAATAGATACATGTGTGACAGGAATATTGGGATTTATGATTACAGAGAGCTTGTAAGCCTGCCTTCAGCCTATACTTGATTGGATTTCCTAAAAGGGGAGCTAGAAGTTGCCTGGAAAAGGTAGGCTTTTTGCTTTAAACCTTTGTAGAATATGGGGCTTTAGGAATCCTGAACACCACACAGAACCTTCTGAGTTGGGACATTATCATTTGAAAAGACATACAGACCAACCCAGAACTTCTGGGAAAACAGATGATTCAAGTTGAGAAAGAAGTGGCCAGTTTGGTGTTTTGAGTTTTGGAGGCATCAAGGCAAGGAAAGTCAGTCCATCAGCGAAAACCCTCTTCTAGAACTAAAAAGCAAGTTGTAGGCTCACTGATGACTACCTGGATCTCCGTGCCAGGGGAAATGCAGCAATGAAGACAGGCACTGAATTTGGACCTGTTCGATTGGTATGTATTGACCTTGAGATAAAAGGAACTAACTGGAAGGCTGACTGACTAGTAGAAAGTTTAGGGAGTTGTGTGAACTTCTGAGCCCACAGGCACTGACCTAGCCCATAGGGGCTAGGGCTGAGAGTGAGAGTGAGCGTGCCAGCTGGTTTGAAGTACAGGGAGGTGTATGTGAACTCCCAAACTTGTAGCTGGTACCCATCTGACCTAGCTTGGATAGCTAGGGTTGAGCTGACTGGAATCTGACAAGATGATGATAAAGATGTTTGATACTGTGAGCAAGAGTCAATTACTACAGTTTGTTGGAGTGGACTTTTGATTATGGATGCAGTTGCTCAAACTTCCAATCAGAATGGAAGATGCTTCATATCAAGGAACATGCTTGTTTCTTCAGTGTACTGGGTTGATAGAGATGGGCAATTTGGACATTGGCTATAAAGAATGGATGGGTTACAAAGGCAGAAAGTAGCTGGCTTACACACTTTCATAGGTGTACTTAGTTTTAGAATGAGGGGACAAAGGAGGAATCCCCACTGACTAATTTTCTTCTTTTCCACATGGCTCTGGAGAAAGGGGGGTAGGGGATGATGCTGGTAGGATTTTATTATTTCAGTAGTAATTGTTAGTTGATTAATTATGATCGTCAACACTGTAATTA
The DNA here is from genome assembly GCF_000296735.1 of Chrysochloris asiatica. Lineage (NCBI taxonomy): Eukaryota > Metazoa > Chordata > Mammalia > Afrosoricida > Chrysochloridae > Chrysochloris > Chrysochloris asiatica. The sequence goes on from NW_006408741.1 coordinate 5,099,535, forward strand.
TAGAAGATGTATAACTAAAAGGAGAAAGTAGTTATCTTTCATTTCAGGAACAGACGATCCCAGTACCATCATTAAGGAAGAGCACAAGCGGAGCGTGGGATTTCTGCCTAGAAAACTGGCTACAGAAGAGATGGTGGCAGAGGTGGTGGCATGGAAAGACAGAGGAGCTCTGAACTATAGGCCCATGGACTGAGTAAAGCTGTGTGATGAGGCTGGCTTGCAGAATGTGCCCTTTGGGCATTTAAATGAATATATATTTTTAATTTTGTTTTGCATGCGTGCATAAAATATTTTTGCTTTATTGATTTGTGACATTTACTACATGGAGTCAGTGCATTTTCGGTTGTACACGTTTTAGTTATATCATGATAGGAGCACGAATGACTTTACAATTTTCTCTTTTTAGTGATTATGCATACAGTTTATAGTTTTGAGTTGACAAGGGTAGACTGTAATGGTTAGTTTTCTGTGTCAACTTGAATAGGCCAGAATTTCCAGAGGTTTAGCATTTGGTGTGTGCTTATTCCCATGGTGATGAAACGTAATACAGGCATAGTTAACGCTGATGAGTGGCTATGTTGTTGTTGTTTAGTACCGTGGCGTTGGTTCTGACTCAGAATGACCCAGCATGGGGTTTCCGAGGCTATAAATCTTTATGGGAGCAGAAAACCTCATCTTTCTCCACAGAACGGCTGGTAGTTTTGAACTGCCGACCTTGACGTTAGCAGCCCAATTCGTAACCACTATGCTACCAGACTCCAATTATTTGAAGGGGTGCTTCCTTGTAGATGTGGCCTGCTCCCAATATAATGGATACATGGGAGGGACTCTCTCTCTCTCTTTCACTGGAGACCTGAGACTCTACAGTTGTAAATAATAAACTTCTATCTATCTATCTCTATAGATATATGTTTCACTGGTTTTGCTTCTCTAGAAGATACGGCCCAAGACACTGACCTTGGAGTTATCAGTCTAGTGCTATCCTACGGCACCACGCCACAAAATATAGGACCTAGTAATATCTAAGGCTGATGCATTGTCTTCCTTGGGTCTCTGCCACTGCAGTGCTGTTTCATAGCATTTGGAAGGCATAAATGTTGTTCCAAGTTACTTTTTTTGAGGGGGGACCAGGCAGTTTACCCTAAACCATTCAGTCCATCTCTCCAGTCTAGGAAATTTTCTAGTCCAGTATGAGGCCTGAGTCAGGCTTTTAGTGTTCTATTTGTCTCCCAATCAGATTTGAGCTTTTTAAAGAATGAAACATTTCCAATGCCCACAGGGATGGAAAATGTGGGCCCTCAAAACCCAGTTGCTATTGGGTCAATCCCAACTCCTGGAGACCTTCTATATGTCAGAATAGAATTGTGTGCCATAGAGTTTTCAGTGGCAGGGTTTTCTGAGGTAGGTCACCATGCCTTTCTTCTGGGTGAGTTTGAACCCAAACCTGTTAGTTAGTTCAAGTATTTAACAAGGTCAGCCATTTGAATCTGCTAGCCACTCCATGAGTGAAAGATGAAGATTTCTCCTTCCTTAAAAATTTATAGCCTCAATGGAAACAAGTATAAATTCCTGCAGTTTGATGAACTTGACTTATACTTAGGAATGTAGTAGCTCAAAATACTGAGCGGGAAGGAGTCTTCACATTAAGTATCAATCCTATCCCCTCCATACGCAGGGTTGTTTGGGACAGACAACCTAGACATTTGCTACCTAAAATGGGGCAGCTATAAAGGCACAAAGTGACTGGCTTACAAGTTTTCAAGAGGGAATTTAGTTTCAGAGTGTGCGGGGGAAGGTAGAATCCCCACTGAATAGTTTTCATCCTTTCTAGATGGGTCTGGTGAAAGGAGATGGGGATAAGGTTCTTATGATTTAATAGTGAATAATTATTATCATGACTAATTGTGACTGTCACAAGTATAAAGGCAGAAATTTTGTAACAAAATGGGGGGGTAGTTAATCTTACATTTCAGGAAGAGAGGCCTCTAGGACCATCAAGGGAGAAGAGCATGAGTGTAATGTGGGACCCTAACCAGAGAAACAGAGACACCAGAGATGGAGGCAGAGATGAGGACATGGAGAGAGAGAGCAGCTGAAGACTCTAGACTCATGGAAAGAGAAAGGCTATGCGCTGGCAGCTAGGAGGCAGTCTTGCAGAATGTGCCCTTTGGTTGTTTAAATGATTATATGTTCCTGAATGTTTTTGTGTACATCCAAATAACAACCCCAACAACAGAGGCAATAGAAGCAAATACTGTTGAATGATGATACACGGAGATTATAATCATTGCAATGAAATGATGAGGGTAAAACCGATGTTCTCTAAACATCGGTTTTGTTTAGAGAACAATTTAGAGAAATGATGAATGTAAAACCATGTAAACTATCACTCAATTCACAATTATTATTGTTAAGTGCCATAGAGTCGATTCTGACCCATAGCGACCCTGTATAGGGTTTCCAAGGAGCAGCTGGTGAGCTTAAACCACCGACTTTGCAGTTCTAATGACTGCAGTCTGGCCCACAGCGCCACACCAGGACTTCCAATTCACAATAAATACTTTAAAATAAAAAAAAGATTTACAGCCTCAGAAATAGGGTTGCTATGAGTTGGAACCAACTTGATGACTCACAGCCACCACCATCACCAAATATTTAACCATTGCACTACCAAGGACTTCTTACAGATATGGCAGAGCCTTGTCAGATTACACTGACTCTCAGGAAAGCACTGCTTAGACAGAAAAATAGAACATTAAAGTAGGGAAGACAAGAACAAAGAGGGGGACTGTAAAATCCAAACCCACTGCTATTGAGTAGATTTCAACTCATAGCCACCCCGGAGGACGGAGTAGAACTGCTCCCTGGGATTTCCAAGATTGTAAATCTTTATGGAAGCTGACTGCCTTATCTTTCTCTTGTGGAGCAGCCGGTGGATTTGAATAGATGATCTTTAGGTTAGCAGTCCATATTTACCCCACTGCACCACTAGGGTTCCAAGGCCTTAACTAATTCATGTGCTAGGCTCTTTTTTTTTTTTTCAGCACACACATTTCCAACAGATTTATTATTTGTTTTGAAAGGAATGAATTGTGAGGAAATAAAAATGAGGCAGGGAAAAAGTATGAAATAGTAAATAAATACAAATGTAAGCCGTTTTGCTAATTGTTTATACCCACAACTAACTAGTACAGAGAAGACCCTGTACAAACCAACTCAATGAAGGGTCAAAGATGGAGGGGTTCCCTTAGCAAGGCTGAAGATTTCAGTCTCTGGTATTAGGAACGGAGGTTGCAGTCCTTGGGTTTGGATGATCCACTGGATGTGTGGGCACAGTCGCTGCTGTAAGCAAATTCGTACAGAAGAATGGCCACTTGGCCCAGGTAGAAGCAGATGAAGTGATTATTTTCATGTGTCACATAACTATCAGTTTCTCCTCCTGATTCAGTGCCAGGTGGGGATTGTTGTTGTTGTTAAGTACCGTGGAGTCGAGTCGGTTCTGACTCATAGTAAGCCTGCACAGAGTTCCCAGGGCTGTAAATCTTTACGGGAGCAGAAAGCCTCATCTTTCTCCCGTGGAACGGCTGGTAATTTTGAACTGCCGACCTTGAGGTTAGCCCAATTCGTAACCACTACGCTACCAGAACTCCTTAGGTGGGATTGTACTTCTTATCAAACTCCTTGTTGATGTAGGCCGTGATGTCCTTCTTGATGTTGTATTTCTCCAGCGCCTGCGCAGTGCACTCCACTGAGTCTTGTTGCGTCTCCTCCGACATGTAGCTATTTTTGATCACACCTGGTTCCCTTGGAGCATAGATGGGCCGACTGCAGCGGTCTCCTTGGGGAGGGGTTAGAGCGCTTAAGCCGGGCAAGAGGAGAGGTGCGGTTACTAGTGAAACCATGGTGCATATCTGCTAGCCTTCTTACAAGGAACGCTGGTAGCATAGTTGATTACGTGTTGGTCTGTGGACCTTGTGGCCAGCAGATAGAATCCACCGGAGGAAGATGAGGCTTTTCTGCTCCTGTAAAGATTGTTGTTGTTATTATGTGCCGTGGAGTCGGTTCCGACTCATAGCAACCCTGTACTGGGTTTCCAAGGCTGTAAATCTTTACAGGAGCAGAAAGCCTCATCTTTCTCCCACTAGACAGCTGGTAGTTTCGAATTGCTGACCTTGCAGTTCGTAGCCCGAATCGTAACCACTACGCTACAGCCTTGGAAACCCTGTATGGGGTGGTTATGAATTGGAACTGACTTGATCACACACAACCACCACTACCACCAGGCCCTTTACAGTTATGAATTACAGGTATCTCTCAAGATGAGGCTTTCTGCTGCCGTAAAGATTTACAAGCCTCGGAAACCCTGTGCAGGGTCCCTATGAGTCGGAAGTGACTCCACGGCACTTAACAACAACAACAACAACTCCAAGATATTGAGGGTTCAACAACAGGAGTTTCACAATAAAGTGAGTCACAGAAATTTGTTGGCTTCCCAGTGCATCTGAATGTAATGTTTACATGGTGGGACAAAATGGTTAAGAATTTGAGTGCTAACGAGAAGGTTGGAGATTTGAACCTATCAGTCTTCAGGAGAAAGATGTCACAATTCTAACCTGACAAACTTGGGTTGAGGCAATGCATTTTGGCTTTTAACAGATCTTATCTTTGACTTGCTTAAGACTTGACAGCTGGTGTCCTGGGTTGCATCCTTAGAAATTCCTCTATGGGCCTCTACTGGGAAGGTGTTGCTGTTGTTGACTTGCAGTGACCATGTATGTGTGTGTGTGTGTGTGTGTGTGTAGGTAGGTAGAAGTGCTTCATAGGGTTTTTAAGGCTATTGTGGTGCTGTAGGGTAAGCACTGGACTGCTAACCACAAGGTTGGCAGTTTATACCCTTCAGACTGCTCCCTGGAAACCAAATACAGGGTCACTATGAGTTGGATCTGACTGCATAACACTGAACAACCACTACCTTTTAGAAGGAGATTACCAAGCCTGTTTTCCCAGAGGACTCTGGGAGGGTTCAATGAGCTGGTTTGACTTCCTTCCAATAATTCGATTAAAATGCAGATTCAGATTCAGTATCCCTGGGATTGTTATTTTTGTTAAGTGCCCTTGAGTTGGTTCTAATTCATAATGACCCTGTACAGGGTTTTCACCCAGGATGGCCAAACTTTGTCTCTCATACTTCGGACATATTATCAGGAGGGACCAGTCGCTGGAGATGGTTATCATGTTTGGTAAGATGGAGGGTCGGAGAAAAAGAGGAAGATCCCCAGTGAAATGGATTGGCAAAGTGGCAGCATCAATGGGCTCAAGCGTGGCAACAATTGTGAGGTTGACACAGGATTGGGCAAGTGTTTCATTCGGTTATGCATAGGGTCGCTATGAATCGGGACTAACTTGATGGCACCTAACAACAACAGTGGGTTTGAACCTCCAACCTTGTGATTAGCAGTCCAGTTCTTGTCCTACAGAGCCTCTTATCTGGGGTGGAAATGTGAATTCTCCACAGGGCGTCAAACAGGAATGAAGTGGTATGAACTTTTTGTTTGGTTGTTGTGGTTGTTAAGTGCCTTTGAGTTGGTTCCCACTCATAGTGACCCAGTATAGGCAGTTACCAACTCAGTACTCATTCTGCAGTGTCACTAGCCCTTAACCATTTAAGGAACTCTGATTGGGATGAGGGTTGTTAAGTAAGCTTGGCGGCTCCTGATGCTTGCTTCAACTTAATGTACCCTAAAAAAACAATTTTGTGTCTGTAATCATCTGGAAAGCATAAATAGATCTGAAGATGTGAGCACCCAGCCCCCTCTGAACATGCTGTGGGCTGCCCCATGGTCACTAAGGCAGGAAGGATCTGAAGCAGGCCTGTGCTTGAGTTCTGGAGTTGATAATTCTTATTTTTGTAATCTGACTACAAAACCAATTATTGTTCATTGTAGAAAACTTGGAAAATACCCAAATGTATGTTGTTTGTTGTTGTGAAATGCCAGTGAGTCAGTTCCAACTCATAGTGACCCTGTATAGGGTCTCAGAGGGGCAGTTGGTGGGTTAGCAACCCAGTATTTACCCCACAGTACCATACCAGGATTCCCAAATGTATTGCTGTTGTTGTTGTTAAGTGCTGTTGAGTTGTACGGACTCATAGCGACCCTGTATGGAGTTTCCAAGACTGTACGTCTTTGCGGGAGCAGAAAGCCTCATCTTTCTCCAGAGGAGCAGCTGGTGCGTTCAAACTGCTGACCTTGTGGTTTCAGTCCAGTGCTTATCATACAGAGCTACCATGATCCTTCCCAAATGTATGTTTTTGTCAAGTGCCATTTAGTCATTTCTGACTCAGAGATCCTGTATAGGGTTTTCAATGAACAGCTAGTGGGTTTGAATCACTGACCTTGCGGTTAGCAGTTCAGTGCTTATTCTACAGTATCACACCAGGACAAATGTATACAAAATGTATACAAAAACCCCGCCTCTGAATTTCTGGCACAAGAAGTTTTTAATAGTTGGGGGTAGGTTTTGTGCCATAGATGGCCTGTTGTTGTTGTTAGGTGCCATCTAGTTGGTACCAACTCATCCACCGAAACACTGCCCGATCCTGGGCCAATCTCACAATTGTTGCCATGCTTGAGCTCATTGATGCTGCCACTGGCACAATCCATCTCACTGGGGGTCTTCCTCTTGTTCTATGACCCTCCACCTTACCAAACATGATATCCTTCTCCAGCGACGGGTCCCTGCTGACAATATGTCCAAAGTAAGAGAGACGGAAGTTTAGTCATCCTGGCCTCCAAGAAGCACTCTGGCTGCACTTCTTCCAAAACAGATCTATTGGTTCTTTTGGCAGTCCATGGCACTTTCAGTATTCTCCTCCAACACCACAATTCAAAGGCATCAATTCTTCTACAATCTTCCTTATTCACTGTCCAGCTTTTGCATGCATATGAGGCTATTGAAAACACCATGGCCTGGGTCAGGTGCACCTTAGTCCTCAAGCTGACATCTTTGCTCTTCAACACTTTAAAGAGGTCTTGTGCAGCAGATTTGCCTAACGCAGTATGTCCTATGATTTCTTGACTGCTGCTTCCATGAGTGTTGATAGTTGATCCAAGAAGAATGAAGTCCTTGACAACTTCAATCTTTTCTCAGTTGATAAGAATGTTGTTTATTGGTTTTATGGTTGGCCTAGACTCCATTTAAAAGTCCATGTGGCACTGTAGGATATGGACAGGACCACAAGGTCAGTTTGAACTGGAAGGTCGGCAGTTCAAGCTCACCAATCAATCTTCTGGAACCCTATACAGGGTCGCTATGAGTTGGAACTGATTTGATGGCACTTAACAACAACCGTATGAAATAACACAGATTATCTCCAGGGCTAGCCTAGCCCCTCTGCAGCACTTTTCGTCCCCAGGAAATGCTCAGCTGACCCAGGAAGTCTTTTCGGAAGAACCGGCCCAGAGGAGGGGCACGACGGTTTGTGGCAAGCAGTGTAGACAAGCGCTTCCTAATGGTTTGTGTCGATGCCGCTGTCGCTTCCTGAAGTCAGAGCGAGCCCATTATTTCCGTTTTTCGTACCCACAAGCTTCCTCGTGGGACGGTGACACAGCAGTTCTGCAATAAATACTTGTTCTGGGCGTATAGTCTTCAGTTTTCTTTTATGGTAGAAGTAGGATGAGGGATAATGGGCAGGAGAGTCTAGAGCGCGCTACGTGCACTTCACGTTTCTGCCGGCAAAGCCTATCCAGGCGCCCGGAGACCTTCCGCTTTTGACCCCAGAGGCATTTTTTGCACGAGGTGCCCAGAACTGGCGTCTCCACCCACGGCGGCCGGGACCGCCCAAAGTAAATATTAACCGCGCAAGGATGAGGTAGAATCCAGGCGCCGCCTTAGCGCACTCGCGGCGACACGGATCTGGACCCTGACGGTCGGTTTCTTCAGGGTCAAGGTTCGGCAGTGGACGGGTGGGGGCCAAGCTCGCAGCGGCCCGAGGGCCTGGCCCGGCGTCGGCGCCCCGCAACGGCTGCCGAATCTTCTGGAAGCGGCGACATGCCGCAACAGTCGCCACCGCTCGAGCTGGGCGCCCGCAGGAGCCAGCTACGGCCTTGGCGGCCCGGGGGGCGGGGCCTTCATGGAGCTGGCCAGGGCAGGGAGTGGGGCTTGAGGAGCGAGGCGGAGCCTGATTCGCCCGCGGCACGCAGGCCCCGCCTTGACGACGCTATGACTCCGCCCCCTCCCTCCCCCTCCATGGCGCCGCCTGGGCTCATTCATTCTGTGCGAGGCTTGCCAGACACCTGCACTCTCCCGCAGTCTCCAGCCGCCACCACTGCTGTTGCTGCCAGCATGTCGGGTTCTGTCGCAGAGACCCCATCCGCCATCCAGATCTGCCGGTAAGAGAGTGGGGAGGGGGTGGCGCGGAGCAGTGGCAGAGGGCTCCAAGTCACCAACCCGGCCTGTTTCGTCTGAGCCGGCCGAATCCCGGGTCCTCACTGCCTGCCCCGCTGGATCCACCCCAACTCCGTTGGCCTTGCTTGTCCCCCTCTACTCGGCAAATGGCGGGTGGGGCCTTGCTTCAGGGTCCAGGTCCCCGCGCTAGACTGGACTCAGTTCCTTCCCCTCCCCGCGATACCCACTCGTGCGCTGGAGCCGGCGTTAACCAAAAGTGCTGCAGGAGCCGGCAGCCTCGCAGTGCATGGCTTCCTGCGGCCTCAGTCTGCATCCGGAGGGCGGCGGCACGGCGGCGGTGGCCGTGCAGGCCTCTTCAGTGAGCAATCAGAGGATCGCTACTCATCCGGCCCCTTCCCTTGGCAGTGGTCGGAGGGCACATCCCCAGGCACTCTCCTAGCGTCTCTATGCACTGGATGCCCTAGTGCTTTGGCGCCTCACCCCAGGGATCCCGTTGGTCTTCTTCATTCAGGATTGTTGTCTCTGGGCTGTCGTGCAAAGCAAAACAAATTCATTTAAAAGCGGTGACCTGCTTGCTGAGTGACCGCGACTGGAGACGTTAGAGCCGATTGGTTTTCCTTAGTGGGTGCTTGCATATATCCATTCCTGTTCAGGGCCTCCCTTTCTTTTAGAATAAAGTATTAAACAGAAGAAGAGATAATATCCTCCTCTGCTCAGTTTGCTGCTAAGAAAGGGGACGGTCCATTTGTGTCTAGGAGCGTCTTACACAATAGGGGCAGAGGGTTGTGTTTCCAGTGCCTCCCCTTCTACCAGCGGGTGAGTGGATATGGCACCCCAGGGGAAGCTGGAAATCATAAGCTAGCTCATTTCCCCAGAGAAAGTGGAGAGGACAACTTCAAGGTTGTCTGTCGGTGGAATTGGAAGCGGAGGCAAGTCTGTCATTTGAGTGTGAGCTTAAGTAAGGCAAGGAGAGCGGTCTTGTCACCTCTGTGTGCACATGCAGTTGTAGGCCTGCAATAGTGTCTCTCTTGTGCAACATCTTCCATGTGAAATTCCTTGAAACGTTGCACTACAGATTTAGTAAATAAGCACAAGTCAGCCGATGCTTACCTTGTTTATTGGGTAATCCACCCCTGGTTGTGACGGACCACTCCCAGGAGTGCTGTTTCACTGATCTGAAAGAGTGAACAGGCTAGGCAGATAGTGTTGGCTAAATGGGATGACTAGGCTTCTGGCTTGGTCTAGTACCTTTCCTGACATGAAGGTCAGTTTTGACTTTTCTAGAGAGAGGCAATCTTTGAGGGAGCCTTCCTCCAAAGCTTTGTTTTGTTATGGGCTATGTGGTTGTACTGACTCCACCCTCTCCAGGGACTCCAGGCCAAGGGACTGGAAAGGACTGATATTTGGAGTCAGGTCCTCTCATAGTGCTTGCTGTATTGGCTGGTTGACCTTGGGCTCCCTCTTGTTTCTTTGGGATCCACATTTGATGCTGTGCTGTGGAGGAAGTGGGCATTGAGTAACTCAATTAGAACATCTGGTTCCTGAGGGCCCGAGAGTCAATCTCTGACCAGCTCTTTTGGCTTCTGATCCTGTGTTTTTCCACCACTCTTCCCAATAAAATAAAATATTTATCTTTGTAAGGCTGGGCTTTGATTTACTTCATCAGGATGATGAATAGATTTGTTGTTGTTGTCTGGTCACTTCCGACTCATAGTGACCCCCATGTGCCGAGTAGAACTACACCGTAGGGTTTTCATGGCAAATTGCCGAGTCTGGTTTCTGAGGCACCTCTGGGTAGTTAAGTTAGTAGTTGAGCACTTTTAACCGGGACTCCATTGTTTAAAACCTAAACTCATTGCTATCAAGTTCATTCCAACTCAGTGACCTGATAAGACTGTAGAACTGCATCATATGGTTTCCAAGAGTATAATCTTTACAGAAGCAGATGGTCACATCTTTCTCCCGAGGAGCAGCTGGTAGGTTCAAACTGTTGATCTTTCCATCAGTGATGGTGTTCTTCACCACTGCGCCACCAGGGCTCCTTTTCCCAATAGTCTCTAGATTGTCCCTTTAAAACCAGCTTCTTAGAGTTAATGGGAGAGTGCTTCCAAAAGTTCATGGAAAAATGCCATTATCTTTTCATCCTATTCACAAATTTTTGAAGCTCTTTTGTAGATCTCCAGATTTCTGAATAGCTTTAGATATTTCCATGTGAACACAGGTTGTGTGTGTGTGTGTGTGTGTGTGTGTGGTGTCAGCTTTTTAAGGCTGCCTCTTACCGTGTTCATTTCATAATTGCCTGTTGTTTCGCAGTGGCTGACTTGGCCAAGGAACCTATGAAGCAGGATACCTGGCTGGGGTGGAGAAACCTAGGACCCTGGTGAATGGATGCACCAAAGTGAGAGCCCTTTAAGGACATTTGAGCCAACACCCTGAGTTGAAAGAAGAGCTTCCTTCCCCTGGACAGCCAAACCTATGAATTTAACAAGGCTTCACTGGATACCTCTATCACAGAGCACCCAGGAAGGAAATCAGCCTGTGGAAAATTCAGGCACTCGAACTAAGGAGCTCTGGTAGCTTAGTGGTTACAAATCAGGCTGTTAACCTCAGGGTCAGCAGTTCTAAACTACCAGCTGTTCACGGGAGAAAGGAGGCTTTCTGCTCCCGTAAAGATTTACAGCCTTGGAAACCCTGTACAGGGTCACTATGAGTTGGAACCAACTCCACGGCACATAACAATAACAACAGCAAGGAGAGGATGCTAAAATTGCCACCATCCTAGACAATTAAGAGTGACCCCATGCTATCTATGAGAACGTAAATCTTTACCGAAGTAGAAACATTCATCTTTCTTCTGCAGAATGACCGGTAGTTTTGAACTGCTGATCTTTCTCCTGCAGAATGACCGGTAGTTTTGAACTGCTGACCTTGAGGTTAACAGCCTGACTCGTAGCCCTTCTACTACCAGAACTCCTTTGTTGAAGGACCAGGTGGTTTAAAGGTAGGGGAGGGTGGTGGTGACAGCCCCAACTCTGCAGTCCTGGGTCTGGGTGTGAATTCAGCCACTGCTACTTAGTAGCTGTGTAACATGAAGCATGCTGCTTACCTCTTCTGTGTCTGCCCTTTTTCCTGGGTGGTTGGGAGGTTTTACAAAAATAACAGGTTTTCTAGTGCTTGGCAGGATGACTGACCCATTAAAAATAAATAGTAGCTCTTTTATCTGCAAAGTGTAACTTGGGATCAGGAGGTGACTGTCAGGGTTTTAGATCCTAGCTTCGCCTTTAGGCAAGTTATTTAGCCTTGCTCTACCTGTTATCTGTAAATTGGGAAGAATAATAGTGCCCATTTGAGGGTTATTGTGAGGATTCCTCCCTTTAGTACAGTCCCTGGCGCATACAAACTTGAGCTCACAAGGGAAGTTTTGCTTTTCAGAACCCAAACTTTGAACAGCCAGGCCACTGTGGGGCGCCATCTCTTCTTTCATTTGGTCTCTACCAAAGAGAGACAAATTCTGTGATAACATTTAAGGTCTTAAAAGGGCATTTTCTCTGTGATTTATTTTGGGTAGTATTAGTGAATGTTTAGTTAGTGAGTTACTATTTTTCTTATTGGACTCCGAGTTCTAAAATCAGGTCTAGAAATACCTTTAGAGGTCTCTGAGCCCACTTCTATTACTTTGCAGATGAGAAAACGAGACTCTCATTTAAAGCATTTGTCCTAGGTCAGCCTTGACCTCGATTTTGACTTGGCTTCATGAATCACTTCCTACCAGATATTCTTGCTGTTGTGTTTCCCAATGCTCAGCCTGGTTTAGTTTTTTGCTTGGTTGGGGTCTTAAACATGGCACCTCTGAGTCCTCCGCCCCCTCCTCATTAGACGCTCCCTGAGTGCCTGTCAAATTAAAGTTGAAGAACATCTCCTCTAACAGGTTGTCTCTCAGAGTATGACGCTGTAGAGTAGTAGTGTCTACTAGAACTTTCTGCAATGATGGAAATGTTCCGTAGCTGTACTGTCCAATATGGCAGCCATTGTGGTACTGTAGGATAAGAACTCAAAGTGAATGGTTCAAACCAACCAGCTGCTCCTGGGAAACAAGGTCACTACGAGTCGGAACTGATTTGACTGCACTTGGTAGGAACAGCAACCACTGATGACTACTGAGTATTCAAAATATGGCCAGGAGATGGAGAACTGAATTTTTAATTGCCCTGCATTTAAATTAGTTTCAATGTCAATAACCACATGCAGCTGATGGCTACTTTATGGGACAGTGCAATATGTAGAGGGATTTAAAACTCAAAATTTACTGGTGGTTGTTGTTGTTATGTGCCATGGAGTCGGTTCCGACTCATAGCGACCCTGCACAGGGTTTCCGAGGCTGTTAATCTTCACGGGAGCAGAACGCCTCATCTTTCTCCTGCGGAGCAGCTGGTAGTTTCGAACTGCTGACCTTGCAGTTCGCAGCCCGATTCGTAACCACTATGCTACCAGAGCTCCATAAAATTTACTGGTAAGTGTTTGGAAAGGAAAAATTTCTGAAAGGAAGCTCCGGGGAACTATAGTCAGTTTCAGCCAACCATTTTGAAGGAGGGAGACTCTGATGTGGACAATGTCCAGGGGATAGATAACCTCAGAGTCCTTTGTTTGTAGGTAGGTGAGTGAGCTCTATGAGTGTTGTGTGGATTTTTTGCCATTTTTGCAATGCTCTTAGCTGCAAATCTACTAGAAATTTTCATGAGGTCAGGGCTTGCTTTGTTTATAGCTGTACCAGGAATGCCTAGGAAAGTTCCTGGCATCCAGTTGTTGGTAAGTGCCATAAAGTTAGTTCTGGCATCTGGTAGATACATCAATAAACATTAATTGATTAGGTGTGGATTTTAGTGTGTTAAGGAGCTCTGGTAGCGTAGTAGTTATGAATCAGGCTGCGAGCCTTAAGGTCAGCGGTTTAAAACTACCAGCCGCTCCGCGGAAGAAAGATGAGGCTTTCTACTCCCGTAAAGGTTTACACCCTCGGAAACCCTGTACAGGGTCGCTATGGGTTGGAACCGACTCGACGGCACTTAACAACAACAACAACAACATAGTGTCATAGCAGTTTCCCGTGGGAGCAATGCCTATAGTTTTACAGTGAAATTAAGGAAAACATGTTGTGTGCTGTCGAGTCATAGAGACTCTACATGACAGAGTAAAACTGTTCCATCCGGTTTCCTCCTGGTGTGATGCTGTAGCATAGGCACTAGATTGCTACCCACAAGATGTGGCGTTCAAACCTACAAGCCGCTCCTTGGAAATGCTATACAGTGTTGCTCGGAGTTGAAACCAACTTGATGGCATTTAACAACAACAACAACAATCTTTAGGGGAGCGGATCCTCTAGGTCTTTTCTCTTGTGGAGCCACTGGGTGGGTTTGAACTGCTGATGTTTGAGTTTACAGCTGAATGTTTAGCCATTGTGCTATCAGGACTCGTAAACACAGAATCTAATTTCTAGTAGTCATACCCAGAGCTAGTATTCCGGAAGATTCCATAAACTGAAACCCAGCGCTGGTTCCTTTCTTTAGTGATGTGGGGTCCCTTTGCCTTTCAGAGGATCCTGTGGTTGGGGAGGCTGACATTCACCTACTGGTCAGCCTCCTTGTCCCTGTAAGTGGGACAGGCAGCTTGTATCACATTCGACTTGGCACCTGCACCTGGCCAGCTCCTTACTGTCTATCAGGCCAGAAGTTACTTTGCCCTGTGGGACCTACCACCCTGTGCTCTGCTGAGTTCTTGAGGTGGGGCTTCTCTGGGTGGGGCCCGAGACTGGGGTAAACACACTTGTTCCTTGATATTCCTGGTGCCTCATTCAGCTGGTGCCTTTTTCACTCTCAGAGATGTCCTGCGAGGAGGACAAATTATGTGCCTCCCCCATATTCATGGACTAGCTGCATCTGAATAACTAGAGAAGCTTATTAAATATACAGATTTTCTGCATGTATCTCATATTTCAGAAGAAAGTCAGTAAATTGCAGCTTTCCCAAAAACATTTATGAGCTTATTGGAGATACTCAGACAGTCTCTTGTTAGTTAATGGTATTAAGGGATAATTAGGTGGGGTTTTTTTGTTTGTTGGTTGTTTGATTTTTACATTTTTGTTGTAAATTGAGTGATAGTTTATGTGGGAGAACATTGGTTTTATACCATTGTTTTATTACAGTGATCACAATCTTTTCCATGCATCATCATTCAACAGTATTTGCTTCCATTCCCTCTGTTTTTTTTTTTTTTGAGTTGGGGGGGCGATGTACACAAAAATACTCAGGAATATTTAATAATTTAACCAACCAAAGGGCACATTCTGCATATCTACCTCCTGGCTGCCAGCACTCAGTCTTTCTCTTTCCATGAGTCTAGAGTACTCAGCTGCTTTCTCTCTCCATGTCCTCATCTCTGCCTTCATCTCAGGCATTGCTGCTTCTCTGGATAGGGTCAGGTGTTTTTTTTTTAAAGTGGTAAAAATATATATAACAAAACACTTACCAACTCAATAATTTTGTACATGTACAATTAATTCACGGGCATCGCTTATGTTCCATCAGGCTGTACAACCATCACCAAATGGTTCTTTTCCAAATGATTCCACCACGATTTACAGAAACTCAGTACCCCCTAAGCAATGAGTCCCCTTTTCCCCCTTCCTCCCACCATCTCTGGTTAAGATGATAATCTTTGTTCTCTATACATTTGTTTCATGTAATTGGCATCATATAATATATGTCCTTTTGCAACTGACGCTGTGGGTTAATGCGCTGGGCTGTAAGGTCGGTTTGAACTGCAATGTCTGCGGATCAAGCTCGTGAGCTGCTCCTCAGAAACTCTATACAGGGTTGCTATGAGTCAGAACCGACTTGACGGCACTTAACACATTTCACTCAACATAGTGTTTTCAAGGTCCATGCATCTAGCAGGCATCAATAGTATTCCATTGTACAGACCACATTGTGTTTATCCACGCATCTGTTGATGGACAATGAAGTTGTTTCTACCTTGTGGCTACTGTTAATAGTACTGTATATCAGGTGTATGGTTTTCTGTGTATCTTCCCACTTTCACTTCTTTTGGGTGTGTTCTTAGAATTGGGATGGCTAAATCATATGGTAATTATTTGTTCAGTTTTTTGAGTAGCCACCAAATTAGCAATAACTGAGGGTTCCATAGCAGTGGGATTGGGTTTTTAAACTATTTACTGATGCCAAGCCATGATGTCTGAGATTTGCTTTAAAATAACCTGGTTCAGAGAGTGAGTGGGGACAGAGAGGAAACCAGATTATACCTGAGTTGCATGTTTTGAAGCTGCTTGATAGGCACCCGGAGATTCATTTCATTCTTGTCTCTATTCTTGAGAGGCCGGGTATATTCTACACTAAAGAATAAGAAGGAAAACAGGCTCCTAACTTCCACTCTGTACCAGCTCTCTCCGAATCTTAGGGCTGAAGTGGGGTGGGGTGGGAGGCAGGAATCTGCATTTTCCTCAGCTCTGCTGTAGCACTGGAGAGTCACTCTGTCTGAGGAGGGAAGGGGAAACCTTTATTCATAGCCTGCAGGCACACAGCCTACCCTGGACTTGTCTGTACCTGTGTAGCTTCCTCAGCCTTCCAGGGCTCCCAGCAGCCCTTGCAGGCTGCCGAGCTAAGTACATTTCATCTGGTGGAATGTGCCCTTCCCTAGCCAGCCCAGCAGTTGGTTGGATACAAGGTCCTTGAGAGGGTGTTGATCACAGCTCTCCAGACACACAGACTGTGGCCCTGTCTCATTTGCTGTGAGAAGCCGAAGCCGAAGCCGCGGCTTCTGGCATCACCTGGCTTCAGAGAAGCATCAGGGAGCACCGGAAGCAGAACACAGCCGGATGACTGGAGGCACAGGGAGGCGGGGCGGGCTCAGAAGATCTGAGGCCCCAGAGGGTTTGGCTCCAAGGGGGAGTGGTCAGGCATCCCCGCCCCACGGCAGGCTGTTTCCTTTCCAGGAGCTAAACAGTTTGGCTGACACAACCAGGATGAAGCTGCTCACCAGGGCTCTCCGCCTCAGTGGCCTGACCAAGCAGGCAGCCTCCGGGAAAGCAGTCACTACCCCGCAGTGGCTGGGGTGCTGGGGCTCTGAGGGGCTCCGGAAAAGAGGCTGGGCTTCCATTCTGGGAACCAGGATTGGTCTCCTTCCACCCAGCCATTGTATCGTCACTGTAAGGTAGGAGGACAGGAGCATATCCCTGCTTATAAGACAGCCCATTGGATGGGAGGAATTTTGGGGCATCATTTGGACTGGACGCCGGATGCTGGTTGTTCCATGAACTGTGTGATCTGTGAGGCTGAGTGTGCCCATGTTGATGCTAATCCTTTAGAAAGCTATCATGTTTTCCTTCACTGCACTGTTTGGTTCCACTGGGCTTTGTTAGGAGAAGTGGACTGCCCGGACAGAAGGAGTCTGGGACCTTTGAGGGTACAGACAGGTTTGGAGATCAAAGCACCCTAGCCTGAAGCTGTCTTAGCAAATTGCTCACTAAGCACATGCTGCCAAGCAGTCATTGGAGCTCGAGCCTGCCCATGTTGGATCTGTGCTTTCCACCCTGGAGGTCAAACTGAGATTTTGCATCAAAAGGCAGAACCAGAGGAGGCTCTTCTCCTAAGATTGTTAACCCATGATGTAGTGTTGAGCTTCTTACCAGAGGCTTTCATATATTTTATTTCTTCAAAACATTACTGGGGCTTTCTTGGATGTGTGTATGTGTATGTTCCATCGAGTCAATTCTGACTCTCAGTGACCCAGTAGAAGGTTTCTGAGGCTTTAAGTCTGTGTAGGAGCAAAAAGCCTCATCTCTCTCCCATAGAGCGGCTGGCAGGCTCGAACTGCATACCTTGTGGTTTGTAGTCCAGTGCTTATCGTATGGAACCACCATGCTCCCTGGATGGGCGTATACAACCCCCTTTTTATTTGTAACAGCTGTACTGAGATAGAATTCTACATCCCATAGGATTCACCGATTTAAAGTGCTGGTAGTGTAGTGGTTACGAATCGGGCTGCGAACCTTAAGGTCAGCAGTTCGAAACTACCAGCCGCTCCACGGGAGAAAGATGAGGCTTTCTACTCCCGTAAAGATTTACACCCTCAGAAACCCTGTACAGGGTCGCTATGGGTCGGAACCGCCTCGACGGCACTTAACAACAACAACAACAATGTTGTAGCAGAGTCATGGAGTTATACAGACACCATCTCAAACACCCCACAAAGAAACCCTGTCCCCTTTAGCTTTCCTCCCCATATCTGCTGCTGACCTACTTTTTAATCCATAGATTTGCCTATTTTAGACATTTGTTTTTAACTTTTTATTGCAGATTTTCTGAAGGTTTACAGAGAAAATTAGTCTTCCATTTAATTTGTACGTATTTTGTTTCATGTCACTGATTACATCATTACGTCACCTCCACCTTGTGTTTCCCATTTCCATTCCTCGGACTTTCCTAACCTATCCAGACTTGTCCTTGGGTAAAAGCTGCCCATTTAGATGTCAAATGCTTAATGAATCTAAGGGTGCATACCTCCTTAGAGTCACTGTTTGTTTTATAGACCTGTCTATTGTTTGCCTGAAAATTGAGCCTCAGAGGAGGCTGTTGGTGAGGGGGTCTGAGTTTAATTCCAGGCCCTGAAGGGTGACTAAGGACCATAGTGTCGGCGGTTCTTCCGGTCTCTATTCTGGCCAGTAAGCATGCTCTTTTTATTATTATTATTTTGAGTTTTGCTCGATATTTTTCTTTCATTCGATCTTGGACCTTCTAATGTGATCCCTTTCAGAGTGCTTGGTAGTGGTAGTTCTTCTGGTCTTAGGGTCATGGACACTGAGGTTCACATGATCCCTTAGTCCATCGGACTAGTTGTTTCCACGCGCTTTTGATTTCTTCACTCTTCTTTGTTCCACATGGGGAGAGACTAGTCGTTGCACCTTGGTGGCATAGAGGGTTATGCTTTGGGCTGCTAACTGCAGTGAGAACCCACCAACTGCTCCTCGGCTGGTGTTTCCGTAAAGACTGATCGCCTCAGAAACCGTACATGGGGTTGCTATGAGTCCGAATCGACTCACTGGCAGTGGGTTTTTTAAATTCAGACAGGGAGAGACCAAATAGCTGCATTTTAGATGGTGACTCATAAGCTTTTACCATCCCAGTTCACTTTGTTTATTTAGCGTATTATTTTTAAGGTCCATCTATGCTTTAGTATGTATCAATACTTTATTTCTTTTTTATTGCTAAATAGTATTTCATTCATCAGTTGATAAATTTTGGGTTTTTATTTTTGGGCTATTATGAATAAGGCTGCTATGAATATTATTTCTCGTGCAAGTTTTTGTGTGTACATGTGTTTTTATTTCTCTTGGGCATATACCCAAGTACATGTTGTTGTTTGTTGTTAAATGC
>NW_006408741.1:5118871-5121241 GCF_000296735.1 Chrysochloris asiatica
ATGCTTTTGAGTTATGGTGTTGGAGGAGAATATTGCAAGTGCCATGGGCTGCCAAAAGAACTAACAGATCTGTGTTGGAAGAAGTGCAGCCAGAGTTCTTGGAGGCCAAGATGGCCAAACTTTGTCTTTCATACTTCGGACATATTGTCTGGAGGGACCTGTCGCTGGAGAAAGATATCATATTTGGTAAGGTGGAAGGTCAGAGAAAAAGAGGAAGACCCCCAATGAGATTGATTGGCCAGGTGAGAGCACATTAACCCATAGCGCCACACCAGGACTACCTATTACAGTATGTTGTTGTTGTTGTGAAGTGTTGTCGAGTCTGTTTCGACCCATAGCGACCCTGTATAGGGTTTCTGAGGAGCAGCTGGTGAACTTGAACCTCCAACCTTGCAGTTCAAACTGCGTTTTGCAGTCTAGCACATTAACCCACAGCGCCACACCAGGACTCCCATTATAGTGTAGTCATTTATAAATAACATGATTTTATATGACCCTGTGAATACAGAAATAATGTTTTTCTAAAGGCGACGTCCCTGTGACTGATAGCCAGCTCTACAATGAAAGGTGTTTATACAGTCACCTTATAAGTGTGGTGCTGTTGTTGTTCAGTGTTGTCTAGTCAGTATGGACTCACAGCGACCCGTCGCACAACAGAACGAAACACTGCCTGGACCTAACGGTCATTGCTACTCTTGAGCCCATTGCTGCTGCCACTGTGAAAATCCATCTCGTTGGGGGTCTTCCTCTTTTTTGCTGACCTTCCACTTTACCAAACATGATGTCCTTCTCCAGAGAATGGTCCCTCCTGATAATATGTCTGAAGTATGTGAGATGTATCCTGGCTTCTAAGGAGCATTCTGGCTGTACTTAACTCCGACACAGATTTGGTTGTTCTATTGGCAGTCCGTGGTATTTTTAATAATTCTTCTCTAACACCATAACTCAAATGCATCGGTTCTTCTACAGTCTGCCTTAGACATTGTCCAACTTTCATATGAGGTAATTGAAAATACTATGGCTTGGGTCCAGGTACACCTAAGTCCTTAAACTGACATCTTTGCTCTTAAACACTTTATAGAGATCTTGTGCAGCAGATTTGCCTAATGCAACATGTTGTTTTATTTCTTGACTGCTGCTTCCATGAATAGTGAAGGTTTATCTGAGCAAAATGAAGTCTTTGACAACTTCTATCTTTTCTCCACTTCATCATGATGTTATTTATTGGTCTATTAGTGAACAATATTGTTTTCTTTACAGTGAGGTACAAACCATATTGAAGGCTGTGGTCTTTAATCATTATCAGTAAGTACATTAAGTCCTCTTCCCTTTCAGCATGCAAGCTTGTATCATCTGCATATCATAGGTTGTTAATGAGTCTTCCTTCAATCCTGATGCCATGTTCTCCTTCATATAATCCAGCTTCTCAGATTATTTGCTCAGGATACAGATTGAATAAGTGTGGTGAAAGAATACAACCCTGGCACACATTAATTTTACTAATTTAAAATCATTTAGTGTTCCTTGTTCAGTTTGAACAACTGCCTCTTGATCTGTGTACAGGTTCCTCATGAGCACAATTAAGTGTTCCAAAATACTCATTCTCCACAATGTTGTACATAGATTGTCATGATCCATACAAATGAAAGCCTTTGTGTGGTCAATAAAGCACAGGTGAACATCTTTCTGCTAGTCTGCTTTCAGTCAAGATCCATGTGACATCAGCAATGATATCCGTCATCTGAATTTGGCTTGGACCTCTGGGAGTTCCATGTGAATGTTTTTTTTGTTTTGTTTTCTGTTTAAGTTTTTATTATGAGGTTTACATGGGAGAACATCAGCTTTACAGTCATCCTATCGTATTTCATTTCATTGCAATGATTACAATCCCCTCCATGCATCATCAAATAACCAAAGGGTACACTGCACAGGCCCGCCCTCCGGCCTCCAGCACACAGCCCTTCTCCCTCCCTGAGTCCAGTGTCCCCAGCCGCTCCATCTGTCCATGTCATCTTCTCTGTCTCCATCCCTGGCATCACTGCCTCTCGGGGTAGGGTCCCGCTCTCCCTTCTGCTCACTTGATGGTCCCAGTGACCTCCACTCCTGGGCTGCAAAATCAATCCTCTCCTCCTTTTGTCAAAAAACATCTACCTCTCTATTTCCTACCCTCACAGTCAGTCATGATGGCAATTATTCACTATTGTACCACGAGAGTCTTATCCCCATTTCCTTTCGCCAGCCCAGTCTCAACAGATAGGAAATCATTCAGTGGAGGGTCTGCCTACCCCTACCCTGTCTGGAACTAGGCTCCCTCTTGAAAGCTTGTAAGACAGTCACTTCTTGCCTTTATGTTGTTGTTATTAAGTACCG
>NW_006408741.1:5122221-5134414 GCF_000296735.1 Chrysochloris asiatica
GGTACAATGACACTGTGTATTCCTTCCATCTTCTTTTTTTTTTAAGTTTTTATTGTGACTTGAGTGGTAGTTTACATGGAAGAACATTGGCTTTATAGGCATCCTATTGTATTTCAGTTCATTGTAATGATTACAATCCTCTCCTTACATCATCATTCAACAGCATTTGCTTCCATTCCCCCTGTTGTTTTTTTATGTACATAAAATAAAAACACTCAAAAATATATAATCATTTAAACAACAAAGGACATATTCTGCAAGCTTGCCTCCTGGCTGCCAGCACACAGCCTTTCTCTTTCTGTGAGTCTGGAGTCCTCAGCTGCTCTATCTCTCCATTTCATCATCTCTGCCTCTATCTCTGGAGTTGCAGCTTCTCTGGGTAGGGCCCTTCCATCTTCTTTTGATGCTTTCTGCATCATTCAGTATTTTGTCCATGTTGTTGTTAGGTGCCATCGAGTTATCAGTAACTCATAGCGACCTTTTACACAACAGAACGAAACACTGCCCGATACTGGGCCGACCTCACAATTGTTGCCACACTTGAGCCCATTGATGCTGCCACTTTACCAGTCCATCTCACTGGGGGTCTTCCTCTTTTCCTCTGATCCTCTACTTTACCAAATATGATATCTTCTTTTGCCCATAGAGTCGCTCAATATTTCAAGTCAAGGGTTGAATTTTTCTTCAGTTCCTGCAGCTTGAGAAATGCTGAGCATGTCCTTCTGGTTTTCTAATTCCAGGTCTTTTCGCATTTCATTATAATATTTGACTTGTCTGTCCAGCTCTTTTACCTCCTCATTTCTTCCATTTGCTCTCTATGCTGGAGAGCAAGTTTCATAGTCTTTTCTGACCTCTATGTTGGTCTTTTCCTTCCTTCTTTTCTTCTTAATGACCTTTTACTTTCTTCCTATATGCTGTTCTTGATGTCATCCCACAGCTCTTCTGGTCTTCTATCATTAGAGTCTAATTCAATAAATCTGTTCTTGAAATTATCTCTAAATTTCAGGTGGGATATGTTCAAGGTCATATTTTGGCTCTCCTAGACTTGTTTAAATTTTCTTTAGCTTCAGCCTGAACTTGGTGAATAATGCACAATTGACATTCTCTTCCACAGTCTGCCCCAGGCTTGTTTTGGCTTTTCCACCGTCTCTTACCACAGATGTAGTAAATTTGATTTTTGTATATTCCGTCTTGTGAGGTCCATGTGTATAGTCATCTTTTATGTTGTTTAAAATAGATATTTGCAATGAATAAGTCTTTGGTCTTGCAAAATTCTGTCATGCGATCTCCAGCATCATTTTTGTCACCAAAGCCCAACTTTGGTTGTTCTGTCACCATATTTCCCAACTACTGATCATTCCCTTTGTTTCCAACCTTTGTGTTTCAATCGCCAGTAATTACGAATACATCTTGATTACATGTTTGATCAATTTCAGAATAAAAAGTTGGTGGAATTCTTCAATTTCATCATCACTGGCTTTAGTGTTTGGTGCATAAATTTGAATAATTGTGGTATTAACTGGTCTTCCTTGTAGTCGTATAGATATCCTATCACAGACAGCAGTATACTTCAAAATACATTGTGAAATGTTCTTTTGGATGATGAATGTGATGCCATTCCTCTTCAATTTGGCATTCCCAGTGTACTATGTCAGTACCAGTCCATTTTAGCTCACTAAAGCCTAGGACATTGTAGACATTCCATTTCCTTTATGACAGCTTCCAATTTTCCTTGATTACTATTTTGTACATTCCATGTTCTGATTATTTATGGAAGTTTAGAGCTGTTTCTCCTCATTTTGAGTTGTGTCCCATCAGCAATGGTGGTGGTGGTTATGTGCCTTGGAGTAGTCGGTTCCGACTCATAGTGACCCTATACAGGGTTTCTGAGACTGTAAATCTTTACGGGAGCAGTATCTTATATTGTTGTTGTTCTGACTCATAGCAACCCTGTAGGTAAGAGAACGAAACACTGCTTGGTCTTGCATTATTCTCACAATTGTTTTGTGTGAACTCATTGTTGAAGCCACTTTATCAATCTATTTTGTTGAGGGTCTTCCTGTTTTTCACAGATTGTCTGCTTAACCAAGCATGATGTTTTTCTCCACATACTGGTCCCTTTTCATAGTGTATCCAAAGTACATGAGAGGAAGTATTCTAACTGTGCTTTTTCCAAGAGAGTGTTTGTTTTGGCAGTCCGTGATACTTTGAGTATTCTTCTCCAATTGTTGTTGTTGTTAAGTGCCATTGAGTCGGTTCCGACCCATAGCGACCCTGTACAGGGTTTCCGAGGGTGTAAATCTTTACAGGAGTAGAAAGCCTCATCTTTCTCCCGTGGAGCAGCTGGTAGTTTCGAACCGCTGACCTTAAGGTTCACAGCCCAATTCGTAACCACTACGCTACCAGAGTTCCTTATTCTTCTCCAATACTGTAACTCATATACTGCATCGATTCTTCTCAGATCTTCCTTATCCATTGCCCAGCTTTTATATGCACATGGGGCAATTGAAAATACCTCATTGAAAAGTTGCTTAGGTCAGGCACACCTCAGTTCACTGCTCTGTAGCACTTTAAAGAGTCCTGGGGCGGCGCTGTAGGTTAATGCGCCAGACTGCAAAGCCATTTGAACGGCAAAGTCTGCTGTTCAAGCTCACCAGCTGCTCCTTGGAAATCCTACACAGGGTCGCTATGGGTCAGAACTGACTCCACGGCACTAACAACAACATCACAACAATGCAGGAGATTTGCCTAGTGCAAGACATCGTTTGATTTCTTGACTGCTACTTCCATGGGAGTTAATTGTTGATCCAAGGAGAATGAAATCATGGCCCACTTACATATTGCGTCGTTTATCATAATGTTTATCTGTTCAGTTGTGAGGATTTTTGTTTTCTTCACCTTCGGGTATAATCCAGACTGAAAGCTGTAGTCTTTAATCTTCTTCACTAAATGCTTCAAGTCTTTTTTTTAATGATGTCACCTGTTTCACACTCTCCCCTTCTCCCTCCCTGAATATCAGCAGAATGGACTCTGGAAACAAGGTCTCCTGACACCTTCCCTAGGACCTCTCTACCTGCCCCACTCCCTGGGATAAATGCTTCTAGGGAGGTGGTGCAAACGGAGATAGGACCAGCCTCATCAGCCACAAAGTGTGGTCCGGCCTCCTGGATATAGCCTCTGTTGGTAATTGGATGCTACCCTAGTTTTGGTTTTTTGAATGAGAGGAAAAGAAAAATCCAAGGTCTCCCAAGGTCAGCGTGAGGCTGAGAGGTTCTCTGAGAGCTTGGCTGAGCCTCAGGCACACATATGAATGCTGAGCATCTTTGGTACCAGCAGGGGTGTTGCTCCAGACATGCCCTGTAGTATATCTTTTCATCTAGGAGAAGACTCCTGTCTCCCAAGAGCTTATCTGAGGGGACCCAGGAAGGGCTCATGGTATAGTGCTGTGCTGGCCATCCAGGAAACAAACAAACCCAAACCATGAAGTTGACTGATTTAAACTCATGACGACTCCAAGTGACCGAGTAGACTCTTCCCTGGGGTTTTCTTGGCTGTAATCTTTACAGAAACTGATTACCAGGCTTTTCTTTCTCAGTGCCATTGAGTGGGTTTGAACTTTAAACCTTTAGGCTAGTTGTTGTATACAAACAGTTTGTGCCATCCAGGGATCTCACCCAAGGAAATGGGGCTTGGAAATGCATATGGGCAGCGTTCTGGTCCCTTCACCCTGTCCTGACAGGCTGCTGGGAGATTTGTGGCCAGTAGGGGGCGAGTCTGTGATGCTATGCACTCCAAGAAGCTGCCACTCGCTTGGTCCCCAGGCTTCAAATTCCAGCCTCTTTACTCTAGGGCACGCTGAAGAAACTATCTAAATAATGGGTGGGAGGTGTGGCCAGGGACAACTTTAGCCACGTGATTTACCAGGATAAGCAGGGTGGGTGGCCATCATTTTCAGCAAATGCTAATCTTGTTGTTTTTGTGTCTTTGATAATTGTGCTGCATTCACACAGGTGTGGTTTGTATTTGAAACTTTAAGTTTTAACAGTTAAATTGCATTTTAGCTCTTTGGTGTGTCTTAGGAAACTAGATCCTGTTTGACTTAAACTCTGTGCTTCCTTTAATAACAACTAGACCGCTACCTGTCATGTCTCTGCAAAACGCCAAGTTCTTAGAGGTGGAGATCTTCACAAACCAGCCCAAAGTTGCCTAATTGGCTCGTGTTATTGGAAATGTTTTACGAATATTCCTAGTTCACCTATTCCCAACCATAATTTTTTTTTTTGCTTTTGCTTTTTGTTGGTGCGGTAAATATATATTGTTGTTAAGGGCTGTCAAGTAGGTACCGACTGCTAAGATCCTGTAGAGGGTTTTCTAGGAGCAGCTGGTGGTTTGAACCACCATCCTTGTGATTCAAACCTACCATGTGGTCTAGTGCTTATCCTACAGTGCCACTTCAGCGATCTTCACATGTACAGCTTATTGATGTTAACTGTATTCATCATGGAGTCCTGGTGTGGCACTGTAAGATAAGCACTAGGCTGCTAACCACAGGGTCAGTGGTTCAAACCCACCAACCACTTTTCGGAAACCCTATACAGGGTTAACTCAACTACACTTAACACCAACCTGTTCATCATGTTCAGGCATTGCCATTAACCGTTCTCCCATTTTCTCATCACTCTTAACAGAAGCCCAGTGTCCCCTAAGCATTGTGGTTACTCAACCCCGTAACCTCTGGTAACCTGCTCTAGATATTTTGTGTAAGTGACACCATACAATATTTGTCCTTTGTGCCTGATTTACATGTTCGAGGCTCATCCGTGTCGTGTCATAGCTTGCATCAGGACTTCATTTCTGTTAATGACTGAGACATAGTCCATTGTCTGCATGACCACATTTTGTGTATCCATTCATTTGTTGATGGACATTTAGGCTATTATTGTGTGTAGTTCTGCCGTGAATATCAGTATGCAAGTTTCTGTGTGTATTCCTGCTGTTAATTATTTGGGGTATATTCCTAAGGTGGAATTGCGTATTTTACCTTTAATTGTTTCCATATACCTCGTCTGTTTTTGTAGTCCTGGTGTGGCACTGTAGGATAAGCACTGGACTGCAAGGTCAGTTTGAACTACAGGATCAACAGTTCAAATCCACTAGCTGCTCCTTGGAAATTGTATACAGACAGTGTCACTATGAGTCGGAACCGATATGACGGCACTTAACAACAATGACTACATTTTTACATGTACTTTAAAATATAATTAATATGTTGTTATTGTTAGGTGCCATTGAGTCAGTACAGACCCATAGTGACCTTACGCACAGCAGAACGAAACACTGCCCGATCCTGGGCCAACCTCACCACTGTTGCCACGCTTGAGTCCATCGATGCTGCCACTTGGCCAGTCCATCACGTTGGGGGTCTTCCTCTTTTTCTCTGACCCTCCACCTTACCAAACATGATATCATTCTCCAGCGACTGCTCCCTCCTGACAATATGTCCGAAGTATGAGAGACGAAGTTTGGCCATCTTGGCCTCCAAGGAGCACTCTGGCTGCACTTCTTCTAAAATGGATGTATTGGTTCTTTTGGCAGCCCAAGACACTTTCAATATTCTCCTCCAACCAACACCGTAACTCAAAAGCATCAATACTTCTACGGTCTTCCTTAGTCACTGTCCAGCTTTCGCATGCATATGAGGTTAGTTTTTTTTTAGATTTAAAGAAAAATTTAGCAGATAGTACCATGGAGTTCCATATACTCACTCCCATTGCCCCAACATCCACCCCATCCCACCCTACACCTCGTCTCCCCATGAGAAGCATCTTGCTTTAGTATACATCTGTCACTATTAGATGATGTTAACTATAGCACGGAATAGTGTCTCTACCTAATGATTCTCTTGCTTCACCTTCCTCTCTCCCTGTACACCACATGCAGCTACTTTCATGTCTCTATAGTTTTACCTTTCCCAGAATGTCATATAGTTGGAATCTTACAGATGACTTATTTCACTTAGCAGTACGCATTTATAGTTTCTTCTTAACCCATATCTGCTCATGGGTTGATAGCTCTTTTTTTATGGCTAAGTAATATGGCTATCCAAATGTTTGTGTTGGCAATCTGAAAGGTTGGCAGTTTGAATCCATCCGGTGGTGCCTGGCCATCTACTTCTGTAAGACTGTTATTGTCGTTTAGTGCCGTCAGAATAGTTTCGTCTCATAGTGAGACCATCCAGGGTTTCTGAGGAGTGACTGATGGAATTGAACTGCCAACCTTGGGGGCCCAGTGCTTATCCCACAGCGCCACAGCAGGACTGTAAGATCGTAGCCATTGAAGACCCTATGGAGTGCAGTTCTACTCTCACACATGTGGGGTTGCCATGAGGTGGAATTGACTCGAAGGCATAGAGTTTGGTTTGGTTTTCATATGTTGTACCTTAGTTTGTTTATCCATTCCCCTACTGATGGACATCTTGGTTGCTTCCAGTTTGGGACAATTGTGAATAAAGCTGCTATAAACATTTCTGTGTAGGTTTCTGTGTAGACATAAGTATTCAATTCAATTGGGTATGTTCTCATTTCACTTGTGGCACTGTAGGATAAGCACTGGACTGTAAACTGCATGGCCCAAACCCACTGGCTGCTCCTTGGAAATCCTATACACAGTTGCTATGAGTCAGAACCAACTCCATGGTACTTAACAACAACAAGAAGTACCTCGGGGAGTGGTTGCTGGATTGTTTAGTAAACCCAGATTTGTTAGAAACTGTCGAGCTGTCTTTCAAAGTGGCTGTACCATTTTTGCATTCCCATGAGCAATGAAAGAGAGAGTTCCTATTGTTTTGCATCCTCACCAGCAGTTGGTATTGTTGGGTTTTTGGATCCCAATCATTCTAGATGTTGTGTAGTTGTATCCTGTTTTAATTTACAATTCTCTAATGACATATGGGAAGGAGCTCTGGTAGCGTAGTGGTTACGAATCGGGCTGCGAACATCAGGGTCAGCAGTTCAAAACTACCAGCGGTTCTGCGGGAGAAAGATGAGGCTTTCTGCTCCCGTAAAGATTTACAGCCTCGGAAACCCTGTATAGGGTCGCTATAAGTCAGAACCGATTCCATGGCACATAACAACAACAACAATGACATACGGGAGCCCTGGTATGGCGCTGCAGAATAATTCACTGGACCACAAGGTCAATTTGAAACACAGGGTCAGCAGTTCAAACTCACCAGCCACTCCTCAGGAAACCATTTGCAGGGTCCCCCTTAACCAACAACAACAACGACTTACTTACGATGTTGAGCATCTTTTCTTAAGCTTATTTGCCAGCTGTAGATCTTTGGTGAGGTGTCTGTTCAGAACTTTTGTCCACTGTTTAGTAGGGTTGTTCACTTATTGTTGAGTTTTAAGAGTTCTTTGTATAGAATACAGAATGGGCCAGCCTCTGTGGAAAACAGCTCAGCGCTTCCTCTAAAGGTTAAACACAGTACTACCATATGACCCAGCCATTCCACTAACAGCTGTATATTTAAGAGACTTGAAAGGAGCCCTGGTGGTGCTGTGGGATAAGCACTGGCTTGCTGACTACAAGATTGGCAGTTCAAACCCACCAGACACTCCATGGGAGAAGGATGAGGCTTTCTGCTCCAGTGAAGAATTAATAGCCCTGGAAACCCTTTACAGGCTCTCTGTGAGTCGTAATTGACTCAATGGCAGGGGTTTGATTTTAAGAGTCTTGAAAACAGCAACACAAAGAAATATGTGTACCCCAATGTTCACTGCAACATGATCCAAAATGAAAGGTGGAAGCAACTTCAATGTTCACCATGAGCTGAATGGAAAAAAATTGTGGCTCAACCATATAGTGATCCGTCAAGGGAAATGAAGGCCTAAAACATTCTACAGGCAGGAAGTACTTTGAAAATATGTTGTGTGAAATAAGTCAATCACAAAACAGACCGCTATTATATGGTCTCATTTATATGAAATGACAAGAACAGGCAAATGTGTAGAGACCAAAATGTATAGAGACCAGGTAGGAGGATCTGCGAAAAAGAGGAAGACACCCAACTGTAAGTATTGGCAGTGTCTGCAGCAGTGGACTTAAACGTAATAACAGTTGTGAGGCTGGCACAGGACCGGGCAGCGTTTTGTTCTGTTGTGTAGAGGGTCGCTATGAGTTGGAACCGACTTGATGGCACCTAACAGCAACAACAACAAAACACAAGTAGGAGGAAGGGGAAAGGGAGTGGTTGTTTAGGAAGCAGTGAGCTTCTGTTTGCTGACGAGAAACTGGGCAACGATCCTGGGTGGTAGCTGTACAATATGATTTATGTAATTGATATCACTGAATTGTACACCTGAAAAGTGTCAACTTGGCAAATGGTGTGTTAGATGTTTTTATACAACAATAAAAGAAAGAAAAAAAAATAGTTCTTTGTATATTTTGGATTTCGTTGTTGTTGTTAGGTACTCTAGAGGTGGTTATGACTCATAGCAACACTATGCACAACGGAGCGAAACATTGCCAAGTCCCGCGCCATCCTCACAATTATTGTTATGTTTGAGCCCATTGCTGCTGCCACTGTGCCAATCCATCTCATTGGGGGTCTTCTTTTTCTCTGATCCTCCACTTTACCAAGCATAATGCTTTTCTACAGGGACTGGTCCCTCATAATATGTCAGACGTATGAGAGAGAAAGTCTCGCCATCCTGGCTTCCAAGAAGCCTTCTGGCTGCACTTCTTTTAACACAGATCTCTGTTCTTCTGGCAGTCCGTGGCACTTTTAATATTCTCCTCCCACACCATAACTCAAATGTATCAATCCTACTACAGTCTTCCTTTTTCATTGTCCAAGAAAATACCATGGCTTGGGTCAGGTGCACCTTAGCCCTCAAACCTAACACCTTTGCTCTTGAACACTTTAAA
Organism: Chrysochloris asiatica; assembly: GCF_000296735.1. Taxonomy (NCBI): domain Eukaryota; kingdom Metazoa; phylum Chordata; class Mammalia; order Afrosoricida; family Chrysochloridae; genus Chrysochloris; species Chrysochloris asiatica. The sequence goes on from NW_006408741.1 coordinate 5,131,153, forward strand.
GAGGTCTTGTGCAGCAGATTTGCCCAGTGCTATGTTGTTGTTGTTGTTAAGTGATGTCATGTCGATTCCGACCCATAGCGACCCTGCATAGGGTTTCCAAGGAGCAGCCGGTAAGCTTGAACCACTGACCTTGCAGTTCAAACGACTTTGCAGTTTGACATATTAGCCCACAGCTCCACACTATGTCGGTTAATTTCCTGACTGTTTGATAGTAGATATTTTAGATACAAGTCCTTTATTGGATAAATTCATTATGAATATGCTTCCAGAGTGAGACAGAGTTGCCAGGAGTGACACCCTTGCCCCTGCATTCTCTTTTCCAGTTACTCTGTAGAAGTGTCCAGACCCAGCTAGTCTGCCCACCAGGCGTTTCCCCAAGGCTTGAGAGAGGGCTTGATCAGTGTCAAAATGGCATCTGGTGAGACAATGTTGCAAACCTATACATTGTATTAGGAGCCATGATGGCGCTGTTGGATAAGCACTAGACAGCTAACTATAAGGTCAGCAGTTCAAACTCACCAGCTGCTCCTCAGGAAAAAGATGAGGCTTTCTGCTTCTGTAAATATTACAGCCTTGGGTACCCTAGAGAAGGTCACTATGAGTTGGAATTGACTCTCTGGTAGTTGATGGGATACATTTTATAAGTGTTTAATATCCAGGATTCTGATAGCCCAAGCACAAAGAAACAAACCACCTAATTTAAAAATGGACAAAGAACTTGAGTGGGCATTTCTCCAAAGAAAATATACAACTGGCCAACAAACATATGAAAAGATGCTTAACTTCATTAGTCACTGCTGCTGCTGTGTGCCGTGGAGTCAGTTCTGACTTAAAGTAACCTGTATAGGGTTTCTGTACGGGAGCAGAAAGCCTCATCTTTCTCATGTGGAGTGGCTGGTGTCATCAGTCACTAAAACCTCCCCACACCAGCTGCTGTTGAGTTGATTCCAACTCATGTTGACCCCATGTATGTCAGAGTACACCTGTGGGCCATATTCAATGACTGGTTTTTCATAAGAAAATTTCTAGGTCTTTCTTCCAATCATTAGTCATTGAGGAAAGGCAAATCAAAAACCACAATGAGATATCCCTTTACACCCACTAGGATGACAGTAATAATAACAACAAAACATAATAATAAGTGTTTGCAGAGAAGTGGCGAAATGGGAACCCTTGTACGTTGCTGGTGGGAATGTAAAATGGTGTAGCCATTTTGGAAAACATCCTCACCATCACCATCATCATTACCACCATCACCATCATCATCACAATTACCCCACCATCATCACTGCCATCACCATCATCATCATCATCACCCCCATCATCATCATCACTGTCATCACCATCATCACTACTGTATCACCCCCATCATCATCATCACTGTCATCACCATCGTCACTACTGTATCACCACCACCATCACCATCGTCACTACTGTATCACCACCACCATCATCATCGTCACTGCTGTATTACCACCACCTTCATCTTCATCATCACTATACCATCACCACCATCCACCTCTGTCTTGTCTTCACTGTTGTCAGCCCCTTCATCCCCAACCCCTGGGAATTGGGGAGAGGACTGAATCCCTAAAGAGAGGAAGATGCTTCTGCTAACAAAAGCTCATGGTGATATACCACTTTGTCCTTACATTTTATAAACTGCTTTTAAAATCAGAACAAGTTAAATATGCCAATGGCTTTACAGAAGAACACAGAAGAAACCTTTGTCTGAATGTTGTGGCCTGTTACATCAGAAGGGCAGACAGGGTACTTACATAGTTGTAACCTATGTACAAGGGCAATTTTGTGTTCTATTCCTTCATGAAATTCTCCACAGGCTTTCAGAGTTATCTTGCCAAGTTGATATTCCCCAGTTTGCTTTGTTTGTTCAGTATAAAAAATACTGTTGCTGCAGACTGTAGGCCTTTTTGTCTAGAAAGTGTTTTGAGGGCTCCCACTGGGCTTTGCTGGACATTGCCAGTTTGGGAGCAGAGAAGAGTTTGTGTACTTCTCCACTTTGTGCATATCATAAAATTCACCTTTTAAAAGTGCATGTTGTTAAGTGCTGCTGAGTCAGTTCTGACTCAGCAACCCTGTATAGGGTTTCCAAGCAGCACCTGGTAGGTTTGAACCGCCAACCTGGCAGTTAGTAGTTAATTGCTGATCTTATAGCACCATACTTTAAAGTGCATTGTTGTTGCTGTTGTTAAGTGCTGTTGAGTTGGTTCTGACCCACAGCGACCCTGTATAGGGTTTCTGAGGAGTGGCTGGTGAGCTTGAACTGCCGACCTTGCAGTTCAAACCAACTTTACAGTCCAGCACGTTAACCCACAGCGTCACACCAGGACTCCTTAAAGTGCATAGTTAGTGATTTTTAAGTATTGTCACATGAGGTTGTGTAACTATCACCACATCAGAATATTTTCATAACTGAAAAACGAAATCCCATACCACTGTTAGAAACTCCATCTTCTTTAATTCCGAATCCCTAAACTATCATTAATCTACTTCTGTCTCCATGGATTTTCCTCTCTCTGCAAATTTCATGTAAAGGAATTCTGCAGTTTGTGATCTTTTGTGACTGGCATGTTTTAAAGCATGAATCAGTACTTAATTCCTTTCTATGGCTAAATAACATTCTGTTGTATAGATACACCACCACTGGTTTATCTGGGTCACCACTAATGGACAGTGGGGCCATTGCCACTTTTGGTTATTATGAGTCATGCTGATATGGCCATTTGTAGGCATCAGTCTTACCATTAAAGCATTCGAAAGGTATTGGCTAATTGGTTAATTTATCGTTGTTAAGTGCCCTTGAGTTGGTTCTGATCCATAGCGACCTTGTATAGGGTTTCTGAGGAGTGACAGGTGAGCTTGAACTGCCAACCTTGAGGTTCAAAGTGACTTTGCAGTTCAGTGGATGTTAACCCACAGCACCACACCAGGACACACACATACGTATGTATGTATGTATGTTATGTATGTGTGTGTATAGGTATGTATATAGAACTACATACATATGTGTTGTTGTTGTTGTTGTCAGGTGCCATCGAGTCAGAACCGACTCATAGTGACCCCATGCACAGCAGAACAAAACAATGTCCGATCCTGAGCCAACCTCATTACCGCTGCCACATTTGATACCATCAGTGATGCCACCTAGCTGATCCATCTACAGCTATCATACAAATATATGTATAAAATGATCGTGCACATACATAAAGTATCATAAACACATATAAAATAACCATACTAT